>NW_012149008.1:1981447-1991573 GCF_000956105.1 Propithecus coquereli
CTAATAAAGAATTATATTTTTATAGGTAGAAGGAAGCACATTCATTGCTGAGATTTTTGACACTGTTCATACATGTCCCCTTTAATCCTCACAAGAACCTGCAAAAGTAAGCTGTAATAGCTCTGTCTCTCACTGTGTCTCTCTCTGTCTCACTTTGCCTCTCTCTCTCTGATCTTAAGCAAGTGAAGATCCTCAGGCTTAAAATACACTAAGTAACCTAAGTATACAGGTCTAAAACCACATGCTTCTTTCAACATACACCAATACATTCCCAAAAACTAATCTTCTTTTTTTCCATGAAATTCCTGAGCTTCAAACCAGAAACTAATCTTCTTAAAACCCTATAGAGTTACAATGAGCAGTTCACATACATTGTTTTCTTAAGCCTTCACCAGATCCCTTGGAGTTAGTCTTTGTTTTGCTCACTTTGTAGATGAGAAAGCTGAAGCTCAAAAAGTTACTTCTTACAGCCAGCAAGTAGCAGACTGGAATTCACTGCAAGTTTTCTGACGTCCAGTCTCAAGCTCTGTCCCCTCTGCTCCACTGAATCTGACACACATTCCTTTTCACCCACAGGAAGCCTTTCTGTTTGAGTCATGACTTCACAGACAGAATAAGACCTCCTGCCTAATGACAGGTCAGGGGTTCATGTGCTTACGCCTTGAAAATCTAGATCTACAAAGTGAGGCCAACATCATTATCTTTAAAAAGCACTTTAGGGCCAGGTGCCTACATAGGTGCTCATGCGTATAATCCCAGTCCTTTGGGAGGCTGAGGCAGGAGGATTGCTTGAGCCGAGGAGTTTGAGGTTGCAGTGAGCTGTGATTGCACCACTGCACTGCAGCCTGGGTGACATAGTGAGACCCTGTCACTGAAAAACAAAACAAAAACCCCCACAAACAAAAGCAAACAAAAAAATCCTTTAAGTACAATTAATTATGGATGGCCGGTCTGGAGTGCATTATTAAAGGAAACTAGAAACTTTGGCATCCATTTCTAACAGATGACATTGATATTTAGGAAGATAACCAGGATCTTCTACCATAGGTACCTTGTTGCTCTTATGAGAAGCACAACTAGACAATGGGGTGGGGGTGGGGGTTGGGGGGGAACCTGCCACCTCAAGGGGAAATGTGGCCGCCTTGGTCCTTACCTATGGCCTTTTGACTGGATTTTACCTAACAAAACCTTTTATTAAAAGGGGTGTGGCAGAGAAAGATGGTGCTTTTCTTGCCTCCTTTGGTGCTTAAGAAAGATCAATCTTGAAATCAGAAGGCCACAGGTTCCCCACTCCTGGTTTGCATCAATTTTGTGTTTTCTTTTTCTCTCCCTCCCCCTATTTGTTCTCTTCACACATCTCCTATATTAGGCTGCTTCATAATTCCCCTTGGCAGCACTTATCCAGCTAAAATTAAGTTTCGCTGATAAAAAAGGCAGCATGGTGTGGAAGTTGACCAAGATTCTTTGCTTGGCCAAACTTTAGTCAGGCTTCTGAATCTTCTGCTAGGCCCATGTGGGCACTTCTTTGCAAAATCTAGTTTTAGCAAAGAACCCTGCTAAGTCAGTTTCGCATGAATCCCCCATCCTCAATATCTGATCACTTCAATATCTGATCAGGTTCCTCATCCTCCGCCATCCCCCAAGTGATGTCTGATCAGGGGCTCCTGGAAGAGGATGGGGGAATGAGAGACCTGGGAACCCTCCCCTCCGCCCCAACTGTTCACAATAAAAAACAGCATGGCCAGTTTAGGAAGGCCCTGCCTTGTCTTTATGCCCTGCTAATGCCAGTCAGGTGTCTGGAAGGAAAGGAAAGAGAGCCATTCAGTGGTCTCACACCACATAAGATGGAATCTGCTCTCTGTCCTTGGATCAATTCCTACTATCATGGATCAATTTTCTATAGGAAGTTTTATTATGTAAAAAAGGAGTAATATTCAAAAATATGTATTTTTAAATAAGATTCTATTTGCCTTGTTTCTGGAAACTAGAAGCAAAAGAAATACAACGTTGATAGGGAATAGTTCTCATGGAACTTAGAGTTAAGCTCCTTGAATGTTCTTATTCTTCTTCCACTTTTCTTAAGTATAACTGCACCATTATAATATGAAAAGAAAACTGCCACAGGGGTTAAAAGTACAGTAGTACATAGGAATGTGCAAAGTGATAGGCTTTGTAAAGCTAAATCAAACCAGACCAGACCAAGTCAATGTGGTTCAACCAAGGTGTACTGCACTGTGTACCAGCCACCCAGGCCTCAAGGAGCTGACAACCTGTACAGAACTAGCCATGTGTCCAGCTGTCATAACAAAATACCACAGACTGGGGGGCTTAAACGACAGAAATGTATTTCTCACATTTCTAGAGGAAGAAAGTCCAAGGTCAAGGTGCCAGCATGGTCTGGTTCTAGTGAGGGCTCTCTTTCTAGCTTGCAGGTGGCTACCTTCTCACTGTGTCCTCACATGGCTGAGAGAGAGAAAGAGAACAAGTTCTCTGGTATCTCATTTATAAGGGGGCAATAGTCCCATCATGACAGACCCACCCTCATAACCTGATTTAAACCTAATTAACTCTCTGTTAAAATAATTAATTGGAAGCCATTAGGCTGAGATGGCCCACCTTGAGTTCCTACATAAGCAAACTGAAACCCAACTCAGTATATACAGTAAAAGGAAACTTAACCAATCAGAGACTGCCAGCTAACCTCTAACTAGAGACTTTACCAATCAGAAACCATCAACTTCCTCTCTAGGGACTTTCCTCTATAACCAACCAAATATTTCCTTTGTCTTGCTTCTGCTTCTTTTTTTTTTTTTTTGAGACAGATTCTCACTCTTTTTGCCCAGGCTAGAGTGCCGTGGCGTCATCCTAGCTCACAGCAACCTCAAACTCCTGGGCTCAAGTGATCCTTCTGCCTCAGCCTCCCGAGTAGCTGGGACTACAGGCATGTGCCACCATGCCCGGCTAATTTTCTCTATATATTTTTAGTTGTCCGATTAATTTCTTTCTATTTTCAGTAGAGACGGGGTCTCGCTCTTGCTCAGGCTGGTCTCGAACTCCTGAGCTCAAACAATCCGCCCGCCTCGGCCTCCCAGAGTGCTAAGATTACAGGCGTGAGCCACCGTGCCCGGCCGCTTCTGCTTCTTACACAAGTTTCCCCTTCGGTCCCCTCAGTGGAGCCCTGTCCCACTAGCGGTCTGATGCTGCTTGATTCATGAATTGCTGTTTGGTCAAATAAACTCTTTAAATTTTTGATGTGCCTAAGTTTATCTTTTAACATCCCAAAGGCCCCGTCTCCAAATACCATCACGTTGGGGGTTATGGCATCAACATATGAATTTTGGGGAGGACACAATTCAGTCTGTAGCAGGTGACATGGCAGGGCAGAGACAATAGGAATGCAGAGGAGGGAGGGTAGGATGGCTTTCACAGAGGGTATCCCACTGGTATTAACACTAGCTGTTGAAATTGGGCAACAACATGCAGAGAATTTGGGGAGGGCATCTAAGAAGGCATTGGGGAAAGAGGGGGCAGAAAATGTGGCCAGAAAGGCAGACTGGTCCAGATTGTTTAGGTCTTGAGTACCAAGCAAAGGAACCTTAACTTCATCTTGTGGATGTGGACCATTTTGGGAATTACCTCAGGAAACCAGAGTGTGTGCATTGCTAAGCAGCATTAAAGTTGTATCAGCAATACTGCCCTGAAGAAACAATGATGGAATTTTCACTATGTAAATAGATGGTTCTATTTACCCAGCACTGATTGACGTGAGTGGACATACCATTGGTTATTATAGGGGTCATTCTCTTTGTTTGAATGTTGGGGTTATTTCTTTGTTCAGTTCTCTCAATGTTTTCTAAGTGGCTAGCAATAATTTCTAAAATTTTTGCCTGACTTAGCTATGCTAAGGGAATCCAAAAGAAAGGATAGTTTTGTTCCAACTTGGGCTGGATTTGTAAACTGTATTCCGGGAAATCTGGGCATGTACTAAATAGCAGAACTCAAAGGGGAAGGAGAAGCCTGGGGAACAGAGTCAGCTGTGTGGTCAGCTGCTCCTCTCTGCCTGAAGTCTCCATTCATTGACTCACTCAATAAATTTGTATAAATATGTTTTAATTCATTTTTTATAATTTATGTCATTTATATATGATATATATTCACAATGCAAAATTCACATATATATATGTGTGTGTGTGTGTGTGTGTACGAGGTATCTTTTTCTCCATGAAAATCATGTGATTCTCTGTTTCTTTCCAATGAGAACTACACTAAGAACTAAAACCGTCTATATCAAAAAGGTTACTGTTTACATTAACATGAATTCATTTTCCTCATTGGCAAACTCATCCAGAAGATTCTTGCCCAGGAAATTAAAAGTTAGAGATAACTTTATTGTTCATGCCAGGAACTTCCTAAAAGACGCATTAACTTTTAAGCAGAAAGCATCAAATATTAGTTTATACTCCAAGACTCTTTGAATAATCTCCAGAAAAATCTCCACCTTGCTGGGTCTACCAGTCCTAATCTATTATGTCATAATTCTTACCCAATTCTAATCAAGCTCCAGATTTCCCTTCTTTTATTGAGAGATCTACCTTAAACTAGCCTTCAAAAAATCTCAGCTTCTGAATTTCCCAATTTTGCCTTTTCCCCTCTAGGATGCTAGTAGGACCTCATAGAGACAGAGGTCATTGTCTGATCAGCAGGATCCACAGATTGTTTTGGTGTTATTTGTCGGGGGTGGGGTGGGGTGGGGAGGTTCAGCATTCCATAGAAGCCCTTCCCTAAAAGTAGTGGAAGTTGAAGTCTTGAGTAGGAAAAATATAGGTGGGAAAAATTTTAATGTAATTGAAATCATTGAAGTGCAGCCTGATTTAGGAATCAGATATTGATAGTAGGACAAATCAGATGACTAGGTAAGAAAAGAACACGAGAGATGTTAGGGTGTGAAGTCCGTACACGGGGGAGAAAGAATTCTCAGACAGTGGTTAGCATATACACATGTAAGAGTTTATTTTCCCAAGAAAGAAATAAAGAAAGGGAGAGAGAAAGAGAGATAGAGAGAGTGTGGCCACGACATACAGAGGGAGGAAAGAAATGTCAGGCTGCAAGGAAAGTTGCTTGGTGCTTTTAAAGGGTAAAAATGGCTTTTTTTCCTCTGCTTCAGGGGACTGTTAACAAAGGCGGCTGTGAAGTTGCTGTGTTGGCTTTTTCTGTTTCTCACATAGCAGATTGATAGCAGAAATTAGTTTCTTTTTTTTCTTGATAGCGGGAAGCATCTGGTACCTTCTCTTCTTAAAGAAGCAGGGGAAGTTCACACTCCTACTATCCGCTCAGGAACTTTTTCAAAGCTGTTTAAACAATACAATACTCAAAAGACCTTTTTACAGGCAGTGAATTTTTGATGGGGGACCATCAGGTAGTATACTCTTTCCCCCCTCTTCCAGAAACTTTCTTTCCTTTTGGAATGTGAATTGAGCAGCTCTGACAAATGTTAGTGAGGATTTATACCTTCTTTTGTTTGCTCAGCTTCTTTTGATTGCTAGGTAAACATCTCTGTAGGAGAAATATTTATCTTACTAACCTTAGAGGCAGGGTTTATGCTACTCTAAGTGGCTACCAGTTAGAAATTTATTTTCTTGTTTGCCTATTGGCAAGACCAGGAAATTGTTAGAAACAAATGAAGAAAAGTACAATGAGTTTAGGAAGTTAGATTCTTTTGGGAAATGATTAGACAGCTTAAGATTTTACTAAACCAATATTACAATTGTTATCCAATTACAGACTGTGAACTAAGCCATAAATTTGGCTTCTTTTGAGAATAATCTAAATATTACAATAGTACTAAAAAGTAGAGAAATGGATTCATTTAGTTATTTGGCCTTTCTAAAATGGTACCATATAGAAAACAAATATTCAACCTGGTCAGTTATAATAGTTTCAGTGGCAATAAGCTTTTATCATTTATGAATTAGCACATTTTGGTCTCAATCTGCCAAAGGTTTAACACTTAATATATAAGTACGTGTTTGTGCAAATTTATAAAAATATTAATCTTTATGTCCCTTCTCAGTCTTGAGGGGTACAAGGACACACACCCTTCTGGCTACTTCCTGCTGAACTGGGGCAAAGATTGGGGACTAAGGTATGAGGAGAGAAAGTTTCTAGCAGGAGCTTGAGATAATGGTGAGTCTCAGGCCTGGGGCCATAGTTCTGAACTATTATTATCTTAGTTTCCACCACTGTTTTATTACAACATTTTAATATATGTTTGGCTCTATTATAAAGTATAAGCAAAATTAGCAAGACTGACATGCTTAAATTTAGCAATCCAGAAAACATAAACTGGATTTCATGAGGAATCTGAGAAAACAAAAAAGAAAAACAGTCTTTGGGGACAGCATGGGAGACTTCTCAGGAAAAGATTCAGGATTCAGTCCAAATTGCAGGAAAATAATAAAAACTCAAAAACAAAGAATAAGGTTAGAATAAGGTATACTTCTGAAACATATTTTTTCCCTCTAGTTTTCCATTTCTACAATGATAAATCCTAGTAGGACTAATTTATTTGCAAAATAAATTTCGGTCTTATTATACTTGGTCTGATTATTTGCATAAGATGTAGCAAGAATAATTACTGGACATATAGGCTCTTTTTAAATTGGCTTTGCTGAAATTTTTTCATAAGGAATCTCGGGTTAGACTTTCAAAAGCTTCTCAAGCAAGCCAAGGATTTATCTGTGCTTGCAGATACCTGTATGATTGGGTAAATTTCTTTTTTCTTGAGGTCCCAAAATAATTTGGGGATACTGGGCCTA
The DNA here is from genome assembly GCF_000956105.1 of Propithecus coquereli. Taxonomy (NCBI): domain Eukaryota; kingdom Metazoa; phylum Chordata; class Mammalia; order Primates; family Indriidae; genus Propithecus; species Propithecus coquereli. The sequence goes on from NW_012149008.1 coordinate 1,988,263, forward strand.
TCAGAAAGTGACATTCTTTACTTACTACAGGTCAGAAAATGTATAAAGAATGGGGTACCAGGCTGGTCTTTCCAAGAAGCTTTTTATTGACTATATAAAGTCAATTTCAATTTCTTAAAGCAGTCAAGGCATATCTGAAAATATGCCATTCCAGTCAAAGTCTTGGTAAAATAACCAATGTTTTTAATTGTGTCCTATTATAGAAGAGAATAGATTCTTACTGAACTTATGCAAGTGACTATATTGCCATAAATTAGGAATACTCACAAATAGTTTCCAAATTGTTGAGAAATCGGGTAGAGAGAAAGATTTTGCTCACTAAAGTGTACTTTAACCAATTTGTTGTAAGCTATAAATAGCTCAAATGAAGAAAAAAAATTTGCTTGACTCTGGAAAACAAAAGACAATCAGCAATGTTTCAAACAACAACAAAAAAGAAATTATTTCAGGCCTGTATTAGTGTAGTCCCATATAATTAGCTTGAATGGTTCTGTTTGATATTGGGTTAGCCATCTTCATGAATGTGTCAGTTTTTAAATTAGTGTTCTGGAAGTTTTTCCTAGGAGAGGTCTGGCTCCAAGTCAGCTCGAACCACAGGATCACTCTGCCTTCCCCTTGAAGACGGATAGCTGCTCCAGTGCCTCCACGCACAGGTAGGCACTGGCAGAGGAAGAGAAGCTACTCGTGTACATCATGTGCCGTGCTCGCTCGTGGACAGGACTTGGAACATGGTGTACTAGATCTGACCCAAAAGACAAATGCTATAAAATTCAGGAGTGATGACAGGAGCCATGGAGGTACCGAACCGAAATTTTGAGACAGGCTGTGTCCACAAAGAAACACAGGTGTTATTAAAAAGAACAGGTTGTATCTACCTCAACTACTTCTGCTGTTGAAGAATGACCACTTATGTACCTTGCCCACATATTCCCAGTTTTCTTCTGTAAGGACTTTCAAGATTATCTGGAAAAGCATCTGTGGTCTCACCTGTCCCTGCCACAGAAACTATACCCATTCATTTATTAATTCATCTACTGATCAAATGTTATAATACTGACTGTCTTCATTGTGCAAGGAACTATGCTGGGAGAATGTAACTGTGCTTGGTTCCTGCTCTTAGGAAGCTTCCAGACTTAGTATGGTACAGGTGGATTCTACCAGAAGGGATTGAGAGGACTTCACAGGGTAAGGGATGTGGGAGCTAGACTTGAATGGGTGAGAAGGCCTTGCCAGGCAGGGAAGGCAAAGACAGTTACCACACAGGGGCCTCACCAATGGCAGGACAGTCACTGTTCATGGCCCAGGCAGTCTCTAACCTCAAACCACCGTGATGGTGTGAATGTACTTGTGGTGCCCAGTGACAATGGCTGCATCCTTTCCCCCATACCCCTTGCTTGTAGGCATTTTCAATCCCTAACATGCCAAAGTGATGCTTCCTGGAGAGTACAGAAAGCAGATGATTTAGGTTCATTCATTCCATAAGGGTCTGTACTTACTATATATGCATTACACTGTCCCAGGCCCTTGGGGGGAAACAGAGAAGTATAAGGCACTGTCCCTGTGCAAGAGGAGTTTATAGTCTTATCAGAGTCTGGTCAATACCAACAAAAAGTTGCAAGTGTGTCGCAGAAATGGAAGGCCATACTTTGGGTCCACTATGGGTGTGTAGGGCCTTCCATATTTTGTGTGATACAATACTGAACATCATTAAAATTAAAAATGGCTCTCCAAACATATCTTTCATTTTCTATAGGAAATAAAGCTTAACTTGTTTGCAAGAAATGTGCCCACACTGACAAAAGCTTGTTAGACTCTGAAATTCAATGACAACAGTTATGATGTTGATAGCAATCTACACCAGGCACAAGTAACCAACCATCCCCAATGTCATATTAATAATTCAGTGCCAATGACACCAGTTGTTTTCTATGCCTGTGTATTCCCAAGAACCCCCCGTCACCACCCTGACTACAGTTTTGATGGCACTGTACCTTCCAACTTATTTATCATGTAAAATATTGGTTGAGCACCTATTCTAGGTCCACCTCTTTTCCAGGTGAGAAAATTCAAAAGAAGAGGACATACAAAGAAGCCAAAACCCTTAGGTTGGGTGACATACTTAGTATCCCCTCTCATATACTGTCCTTTGGAATCTAGGCTTCTCTGTACCGGAATAACAGAACCTCTGCACCTCTCAAAACTTCTCTACCAATTCACTCTCAAGATTTCAGCTGAGTTCTAGGCTTTTCAATGCAAGTGTCCTGAGGAAGGTAGCTGATGGATCCCTGGGTCTTCCTGGATCCAAGGCTCATTTCCCTCAAAGTGAATAAGTTTTCAATGGATTTAGTCATGAGGAAGGGACCAGAGAACCAGGCGGCCTGGGTCTGGGTTTGGGAGACCTTAAACAGTGAGGCAAGTCGTAGAGAGAGGAGGGATTGGGGGAAGCCATAGATTAAGGCAGGCCCTGTAAATGCAACGAGTTTCTATTGTAATTGCTTCTCAGCATAGAGGAAACAACCAAGTGCCTAGTGTGAGTGAGCAGGGACACAGAGAGAGGGAGAGAGAAGGTAGAGTATGTGCCCATCTCGGGCATCCCTCCAGGGCTAGATCTGGAGCAGGTCCACATTGTAGTTTCCTCCCCTTCTGCTGTGGGGCCCTAAGGAGGGGAACTTACCCATGATTTTCTTCTTGTCCTGTGCTCCCTTTTCTTTCACCTGTAGAAAAGGGAGAAAGAAACTAGGAAAAAAGGCAGGGCTGAGCGAATGAGGGGAAAAGCATCCCAGGAGGCATCAGCAGGCCCTGGCCTCTGTTATGTTTCCTGAGAGCACAGAGCACCTCGCTCCTGTGGGTGCTTGTTCCATCCCTCGGTTCCTTGGTAAAGGCCGTGCGGTTTTCCAGGTCAGCACTGTACATCCGGACATCACCATCACAAGCTCCACAGTGACAGCACTTCCTTCCAAAGGGCCTCTCCCACAGCCCTGGGCCCAGCGCCTCCTGCAAGGATCCATCTGAGTGTCCTGGGAAGTCTCCTCTTGCCAAAGCAACTCCGAGACTCCTATTCAAAATCCCTTATTCTGAAGAAAGACAAAGATCCCTGGAAAGAGCTCATAACAATCACTCAGTCCCCAAGATACATTTGCTTAATGTTTTCTTCCTCCACAACAGCAAGCTAACAGCAGCTCTCCTGCCAGAACGTGAGGCTATGGACTGGGAGAGGAATCATTCTGGACTAAGGTCCTTCTTCAAAGATGCTCTGAGCACCCAGGTAGGAGCCTCAAACATACTCCCTGTTTTGACATTAAAAAAAAAAA
>NW_012149008.1:1992603-1993146 GCF_000956105.1 Propithecus coquereli
CTTCTTTTGAGAAATATCTGTTTGGATCATTTGCTCATTTTTAGATTAGATTGTCTGTTTTTTTCTTCTGTTGAGATGTTTGAGTTCCTTGTATACTGTGGATATTAATGCTCTGTTGAATAAATATAATAGTTTGCAAATATTTTTTTCATTCTCTAGGTTGTTTTTCAGTCTATTGATTGTTTCTTTTACTGTGCCCAAGTGTTGTAGTTTGATGTCATCCCATTTGTTTATTTTTGGGGTTTTTTTGCCTGTGCTTTTGAGGCCTTATTCTTAAAATCATTTTCCAGACCAATGTCCTTAAGTGTTTCCCCAATGTTTCTTTTAGTAGTTTTATAGTTTGGGACTTACATTTAGGTCTTTGATCCATTTTGAGTTGATTTTTTTTTTTTTTTTAGACAGAGTCTCACTGTGTTGCCCAGGCTAGAGTGCCGTGGTGTCATCCTTGCTCACAGCAACTTCAAACTCCTGGGCTCAAGCGATCCTTCTGCCTCAGCCTCCCGGGTAGCTGGGACTACAGTCATGTACCACCAGGCCTGACTA
>NW_012149008.1:1995119-2029384 GCF_000956105.1 Propithecus coquereli
GTAGTCTCTAATGATCTTTTATATTTCCATGTTATCAGTTGTGATATCTCCTTTTTTATTTCTGATTTCACTTATTGGGTTCTTCTCTCTTTTTCTCTTAGTATAGCTAATGGTTTGTCAATTTAGTCTATCTTTTTTAAGAAAACTTTTTCCATTGATCCTTTGTGTGTTTTTTAGTCTCAATTTCATTTATTTCTGCTCTGATCTTCATTATTTCTTTCCTTCTGTTAATTTTGGGTTTCATTTGATCTTGCTTTTCTAATTCCTTCAGAAGTATCATTAAGTTGCTTTTCTCTGGGTTGTTCTAATCGGGGTGGATGACACAGGGCTGCAGAGGCCAGGTGCCTCCACACTGTCCTCCTGGGCTTCCGATAACCACAGGTGCCTCCTCACTCCCCCACTGCACTCCTGCACTCTCCCTTCTCCATCCTGTCAGTTCTTAGCTGTTTATTTGTTGTCTTGGCCTGTTTATGTGTGTGTGTGTCAGGGGGACAAGCACCAGGCATCTCTAGCCAGCCGTCTTGTTGACATCACTCTCCTATTTCATCAAAGTTGTATGTGGCACGGGAGCCTTCAGAAATGAAAACCCCAAGGACCCAGGGAAAGCTGTCTCTTTTTTAGGCTGAGATTTGATGAAGATTGAACAGCTGTGTAGAAATGTCATTGGACAAAAGGTTACGATCTAATGGTAATAGACTGAAGTGTGGGAAAGCCAGTAAGGTCTGTCTGTTGAGATTCTTCTTGGCCTCACTGTGTAACATTCATTCCTCTTGGGTACATAGCAGGGCCCCTGGAATGAAGGTCTTTTGACCTCCTATCAGACAAAGCAGGTCAGAGAATTTCTTTATGGCCAGTTCCTACACAGAAAGATGAGGAAATGTGAGAGCAATATTTCTAGTTTTATGGCTTGTTTTGGGGGAAAGGGGTTCTAACTTCTATGACCTGTTGTTGGGAAGAAGAATCTGGTTCCTTTGACTCACTTTATGGGAGAAAGAGGGGCAAGGGGGACAGGATGGCAGGAGAAGGTGAGAGAGAATTTGCTTCTAAGGCTGCTTGTGAGGACATCTAATCTCCTGTAGTTCAATGTGCCATCCTTTGGGGTTTCATTTTCTGAGCCCTGTCAATCTTTTGGGGGCTCTAGCCCCAGTGTTCCCTTGCTCAGCTGTTACTTAAAGGCAAATATAGCCGGGTGGTTGAAGGGTGCTATGAGATCCCTGAGTCACCTGAAGAGAATATCTGAGATCTGCCCAACTACGGCCACACTAACTGTTCTACTCTTGGTGAGCCTGAAACTGCAGGAATCTTATCCTGTTGTGTTTTCAGGTGTGTGGGTGGGGAGCGTGATTCACACAAGGAACAGGGTAGGTTTCTGTGTGGCGCGTGTATGTAGAGAAGAGGTGGTTGCACCACTGCTTCTTAAACTTCAATGTGAACAGGAATCAACTGGGAATCTTGTGAAAATGAAAAGTTTGGCTCAGTGGTTCTAGGGTGGGGCCTGAAATTCTGCATTTCTGACAAGCTCCTAGGTGATGCCAATACTGCCCATCCTCTATCCATACTTTGGAAGAAAAAGAGGGACGCAGAACAGGAAATGGGGTGATTCAAAGACAAAGTTTTGCCGCAACTGAAAGTGGCCTTGGTCTACCTCTGGACCTGGGGACGAGTGTCAGATTCTGTTCTCAATGGCTTTTAATTTTATATGCCTACATCGGCTTTTTAAATTTGTGTTCCCTTACCTCAAGAAGCACTACCTCAAGGGACTTTTGCAGAAAGTTACTACTTTTCTGGAAAGCCTGGTGCCTAGGTATGTACTGCCCTCTGTTGGCTGTTTAGTCTGACACGCACACAATCTGCCCCACCCTGAACTTGGTGCTAGATGGGGTTTTCTAAGCCAGGAAATGGGTTAGGTTCACTCCTCCAAGTTCGTAGGTTTGTTCCATACCAAAGCTTTAGATACCCACATCTGCTGAGCTTTACCACAGGTCACTATTGCAGAGTCAGTTCTTCAAACCACGTGTTAGATCCGCTAGGGCTTTCACGTCATTTAGCATTGGGTGCTGGGTATTTCTGAAATATTTGGAGATTTTGTTTTAAAAGAGAAAAGAAAGAATATGTATGCTGAGAAAGCATTCCAAGCTACTCTGCTATGCAGCCCCTTCTCTCTGTTGAGAACTGCACATTATTGTCCTTTTACCCATGAAGAAACTGAGGCTCAGAGAGGCTAGCGACAGTTCGCATTGACAGTGGACAAGCTGGCACTAAGACCTACATCATGGCACACAGCACTACACAGAGGACTCCCAGGTCATGGCCAATGATGCCTTGCTCTGTGTGAGGAGGTAGATCTCCTTCAAAACCAAAGCTTGTCTATCCCTCCGGCCTAATAAGTCAGTTTGGCAAAGGCAGCTTCTTTGGTCTAATGGGGCGGGGGTGCAGCAGGGCAGCCTCTATGATGATTTTTAATACCAGTGCTCTAGGACTGTGGTCCCCAACCCCTAGGCCACGGACTGGGCCAGTACTGGTCCGTGGCCTGTTAGGAACTGGGCTGCACAGCAGGAAGTGAGCAGTGGGCAAACAAGTGAAGCTTCATCTGTGTTTACAGCGACTCCCCATCACTCACATCACCACCTCCTGTCAGATCAGCTGTGGCATTAGATTCTTATAGGAGAGTAAACCCTACTGTAAATTGCACATTGTGAGGAATCTAGGTTGGTGCTCCTTATGAGAATCTAATGCCTGATGATCTGAGGTGGAGCTGAGGCCATGATGTTAGTGCTGGGGAGTGGCTGCAAATGTAATAAATGTAATGTGCTTGAATCATCCCTAAACCACCACCCCACTGCCCCATTTGTGGAAAAATTGTCTTCCATGAAACTGGTCCCTGGTGCCAAAAAATTTGGGGACCGCTGCTCTAGGATTGACCCACCTGAGCCTCTCTCCAGCCTTAATTTGCCAAGGACAATACTGTTAGTGACCCCAAAAAACCCTTGAACTGGGAATTAAAGCTCCAGGAGTCTTGTTTAAAGATTAGTATGGGCAATAGATGGAAGAGATAATGGATAGTGGCATCCCTGTCACCTTAATAAACAGTGAAAGCTATATCCTTCCACCTTCCATTTTACAATGCAATCTTTTACAAAGATTACAACTCCAGGTGTAATCTTTTTCTATTTTCCTTTGAGACAGAGTCTCACCCTGTTGCCCAGGCTAGAGTGCAGTGGTGTCATCATAGCTCACTGTAACCCTAGACTCCTGTGCCCAAGAGAGCCTCCCACCTGAGCCTTCCAAGTAGCCAGGACTACAGGTGCACACCAACATGCCTGGCTAATTTTTACATTTTTTGTAGAGCCAGGGTCTCACTTTGTTGCCCAGGCTGGTATCCAACTACTGGTCTCAAATGATCCTGTTGCCTCAGCCTCCCAAAATGCTGGTATTACAGGTGTGAGCCACCGCGCCTGGCCATATACAATTAATTTTATCCATGTTTCCTGTATTATAGCAAGCAGCAGTACCTGCACACATGAACCTGGTTACAATATAAATGGTTATAATATAAATCAGACATAATTACAGTATAATCATTTTGTCCTTCCCCAAAAAATCTACCTTAGCATATACTATATGTGTTAGTATCCTATTGCTGCTGTAATCAGTCACCATAAATTTAGTGGCTAATATCATTGAAAATTTGCAGCCTCACAGTTGTGTAGGTCAGAAATCTAACATGTTTCTCCTGGGCTAAAATCAAGGTATCAGCAGGGCTGCACTCATTATTGAAGGCCCCTCTAGGGGGGGATTCTGTGTCCTCACCTTTCTCAGCTCCTAGAGGCCCCCCGTCTGCACTCCCTGGCTCATGGCCCCCTTCTCCATCTGCAAAGCCAGCAGTGTTGGTCTCAGTTCTTGTCATGCTACCCTCTCTGAGACTCTCTTCTGCCTCGCTCTTCAATTTATGAAGACCCATGGGATTACGCTGGACCCACTTCAATAATCCTAGATAGTCTCCTCATCTCAAAGTCAGCAGATGGGCAGCCTCAATTCCATCTGCATTTCTAATTCCCCTCTTCCATGCAATGCAGCGTATCCACAGACGTCATGGATTCGGGCATGACTAGCTTTGGGGGGCATTATTTTGCCTACCTCACCCTATGTTATTTCTCGTAAGACTTCAAATGTGAGGCCATATTTCTGTTATCTCAGGATTCAAAGTATCTGGAGTATACAGCCAAATTCCTTCCCTCTCAGCATATAGCTTAAAGAACGATATTGCTTCCCAATGAGAGAGGTCCTCCAACAGGGCCCAGCTATGCCCCCCTGGGAAGCACTCCAGTCCTTTTTAAAATTTGTCCAATAACCATGAGTCACACTATAGGAAAAGAATGGCGAGCACTCAGCCATGGTGCTTAAGCTGTGGAAGAGCATCTCAATAGGTTGCATTCTCCAATCAAACATTTTTGTGGATTGGGTGGCTTATAAGTCTTCCATAAGCATTTAATAACTTGGATTGCTGCTGTGAGAAGCCCTGGTCATTGTGTTTGGTTTACTTCAGACTCCATTTGAATTAAGATACGTAAAAACCCAGCTTGTGTTGACATGCAAGCTCATTCCTTTTTCTGGTTTTGGGCATGTTGTCTTTATATCTGTTCTAATCTCAAGGCACATATTGTCAGTGCTGTGCTGTCATTCCCGGTAACTTAACCATCTTTGTCCTTTGTCCTGGAATAGGATGCTTGCAGTTTCCCTATTTATGTTAGAAGATCTTTTTCTTCAATATGTCCTTCCTCACTACAAATGAATTCTGCCTGGTCAAATACTTCTAGCCCAGTTTTTCATTCTCCTAAAGCTCTTTTATTTCAGGTGGGCCCATGTTGTTTGACCCACTAGACCCATTGTTGCCATTGAGTGCTAATTGCTTTAGTGCAATTTGGATATAAAGTGGAGACCCCAAAATTTTGAGCTCCCCATACTAAGGATATATGAGTAGCAGCCACCCCTGAGTGAATTTCAGTTTGTGAATACCGTAGTGCTTCTCAGAGCCTCCATGTCTATTGCTACCTTTTCATTCTCAGAAATGCAGGCTCACCACGTTATACACGATTGTTTTGTTTTCCTTTGAGAGTGACCCAAATATCCTAGTTGTTCCTCCACCTCTTCATGGATTTCTTACCCACAACAGCTATTTTTTTCATGTAATATTACGGCAGATGGGACATGGAATGGATAACTCTCTACCATTCTATCCCAATACTTTTTATAAACCTTCATTAATCACAATTAATGGTCACATACACCATATTCATTCAAGAGCTTATCGATCAGTGTTCTCTGGATTTGACAGGGGAAATATTCCCCCAGAAAGATGAATTAGCCAGATGAATTACAGAATACCAGTCACCTCTAGCTTGTTGTATCAGTTGAACAGTCTGGACCAGATCGGGTACTGGTGAGGCCGTTGGGAACAGTGTATTGTTGTTTCCTCTCTATCGGACAGTTAGTCACTGTGAGCTGTCAGCATCCTGACTGACCACACTGGGCTATTGTACATTGAGTTTGTGAATGCTAACACACATGCATCTAATATTTCCCTAATTAGGGCTGTAAAATCTTACTGGTCTTTCCTATTATTTCAAATTTACTATTTAAATTTGTTTAGGCAACTCTGGAGGCTTCCCTTTTGCATGTCTAGTTAATATTAGAAAAAAACCCCAAATCTACAAGTTAATTTTTTTAAAATTTTACCCAGAAGGGGGAGGAATTTCCATTCAGAGATTATATCCATATTTATTATATATTCAGATAACAGATATAACACCACTGTATGAATTTGTTTTTCTTAGAGAATTGGTCTCACTCTGTAGCTTGGGCTGGAGTGCAGTGGTACAATCATAGCTCACTGCAGCCTCCAAATCCTGGGCTTCCACTTTAGCCTCCCAAGTAGCTGGGACTACAGGTGTGTGCCACCACATCTGACTAATTTTTTAAATTTTTGTAGAGATAGGGTCTTGCTATGTTGCCCAGGCTGGTCTCAAACTTCTGGCCTCAAGCAGTCCTCCCACCTCAGCCTCCCAAATTGCTGGGATTGCTAAATGCATTTTTTTTTTAAATCATACACTCCAATTGTAACCAGAGTTTAATTTTTATTCCTTCCACAGTAGCATCCCCATGTTCCCCTAAGTTGATTCTACTGCCCCGATCAGCTCATTACAGGGCCTAGACAGTAATAAACTGTGTGCTCTTTCATCTGGTAGAGATAAAAGAGTTTCTTATCCACCCTGAAGCTGACTTCATATTTGTAAAAGGCCTTGGATCCCCACAGCTAAATGGAATTCAAATGCTGAATAAGACTCATTGGATCGAAATGGCAATGCTTACAAATATAAGAAGAGGATGCAATATATTATAGAAAGAGCATTAAAGTAAGAAATTACAGTCAAAGGCTATCTCCACCAAAGAGTCTGCAGAGGGCTGGCCTGAGCTCCACTTTTTCTCCTTTTGTAAGTGTTGTACCAGCACATACTCCCCCTCTCTCAGTTACTTTCAGGAACCACCAACATATGTACAGAATCCCTTGGAACTAAGAGGTCAAAAATGGAATCTCAGACAGCGTTTCTTATACCTTCCTAGCTATGTCCCTGTTTTCTTGCTACATAACCAGCAATGAGGGTAGAACCCTCAGGGAGTTTGTACTGAGATACAAATCATGAATTTCATTGTTGCCAACAAGCAAAGCTGGTACAAGCGGTTCTTTAGCTCCTCACAACCAAAGTCACAAAGCCACACTATTAACCATTACGTTTCACTCCTTGTGGATACAAATACATGTGTTATTATTATTTTTAGTTTTTACACGTAACCTAAACATCTGTACCCCATAATATGTGAAATAAAAAAAAAAAAAAAGAAACAGCATATAGGCATGTTATTTAGAAATGTGGAAATAAATACCAGAAACAAAATTGTTGGGGAAAAAAAAAAAAAAAGCTTTTTGTAGAGATGGGATCTAACTATTTGCCCAGGCTGGTCTGGAACTCCTATGTCAAGTGATCCTCCCGCCTGGGCCTCCCGAAGTGCTGAGATTACAGATGTGAAAAAATATATCATGTTAGTTCCAGGCCTGCTGGACTTAACTCTCATAGCACATGTGAATACATAAACCAATTTTTAAATAATCTCCATTTATCTGACATAGAGATGCATTTCCAGTGAAATTTTACAGATGTTTAATGGTTTATCAAAAATTTAAATATTTATGTTTAAAATCACTTTAGTACTAATATTAATTTTGATAATGTCTTGACTCAGATGAAAAATTTTCTGATTCTTGTAACTTTATGATCACAGAAGTGAAAAATAAAACTTTTTATGTATATATATTTTTGGTACAGGAAAACATGATAACATAAACAACTTCAAGCTTGAAAATGTAGTACATTAGGACAAAATTCTGTGAGGTCAGTAGGATGGAATTAGAAATTGAAGAAAAAGGAAATATGTTAAGCTTTCGAATGCTTAAGAAAATTCCTAAACTTGAGAGTGATGTTTTTCTCTTAATATGTGAAAATTTTAATATGCTAGACTTATATCCTTTGCAGTTACTCCAAAAATTATATAATTTCCAATATTTCCTCTGATAAAAAATATTAGATGTCAACATAAGGGTGTGGGACACTATACAGTTTTTCCAAATTCTTTTTGGGTACACACATAAAAATTGTAAAGACATTGGCTTAAAGAAAATTACTTAGGTATTAATCAGGAGACCTTTCAAAATTTTTCACAATAACATTTTCAAAATACTAAAAAAAAAAAAAAAATTAAAAAGTGTAAACAACCCAAATGTCTATTGACAGGTTTAACCCTTGGCATGAGCAAATGTTGTATAAAAGAGAAGGTTGAACACAGGAGCTCCCCGTTGGCAAACTACAGCCCACAGTCCGAATCTCACCTGCCACCTGTTTTGCAAATAGAATTGTATTGAAACCTGCCAATGAATTTAAATATTGTTTACAGCTGCTTTCATGCTACAACAGGAGAATTACATATTTGTGGCTGAGACCACAGGCCCTGCAATGAATAAAGCAACCCTTCATTCTGAGAGAGGGAAAAACTCATTTGCTCTTTTGATAAGTTTTGGCTTTTCACAGAAAAGGTTTTCTTCTTGGTTTAGTTCTTCAGCTGTCTGGCAGGGGGGCAACAGGCATCCTCTGTAATATTCTTTATATCTTATTTGTACTTTACACTTATTAATTTATAGGCATAAAACACATAAATTAATTTTAAAATTTATATAAAATACCAAGGAATATTTGCTATTTCCATGTAATGCACGAGTCTAAATTTGTAGTAGAGCACTCTGGACTAGAACATAGTTTTTGAGAAATAAATTTCCTTTAGTAGGGTATCTCCTGGTGTGTTCTGCAGTTCACTGAAGTCAGGGATTATCTACTGACAGTGGAAGTGGGGAGGATAGCGTTCCCTGGTCTAAATAAAGTTTAGAAACTCACATTTTATACTTCTTCTAACCAGCAGAGGGCAAAGCTAATTTGCTCTTTCAATAAATTCGTCGTGAAACATAACCACCAAGTTCACAATGCTTTGGTCCATGATCACACTGTATGTATTGATTATTATTCCATCATGGGGTGGCTAAGAAATGATTCTTGAAATGTGCTTGTGTATTGTGCTGTGGCCCAAGGTGAGGCAGATTTTGCTGTTGCCTGTACTTTGTTTTTGGCAGAATCTGCACTGTCACTCCAGCCTGGCCTTATAACCACGAACTTGTCGAGGTCAGGGATTGCATCGCAGCACCAAGGACACTGGCTGTTACATAATAGTTGCTTAATAGCTTCCCAAATGTTTGTCAGACAAAACGTCATCAATAAGAAGAATAGTTGCTTAGAGTTTCCAGGGCCACAAGCAAGCGTGAATGTGCTGGTACACCCTCTGCCACCTTGGCCTTCTTTCTCCTGTCTCTCACTTCCTGGCTGCTCTGCTCACCTAGTGAGATAGGGGACGGGTGTACAGATGACAATCACAACCATATCCACACTCTTCTGAACTCAAAACAGCAGAACAAGGGTCACGGTCAGAGTATAATGAAATAGATCATCAGAAGGCTGGCAGGAAGAGATAGAGGCCAGGAGCAGGAAGGAACCCTTCGCCAAAAGAGCCGTCCATGATAGTCTCAGAAAGCTCTGACAGCCAGACCCGTGTAGCTGTACATTACGACGAAGTGGGAATTTTTTGTAAAGGGGCCAAGGGGAGTGGCGTCTTCCATGGGGCAGGCAGTCTCTGCCCTAATTTGCTCTAGTTAATTTTAGTTAAGATATGATTATCCTTAATTGACCTCAGCAAATCAATACCTTGAGCAATACTGAAAGTGTCGAGGGGAAGCGGACACCACTTTTCTGGGACTCCTCTCTAACGAATTTTGCTGTTGTAAAATCGGCTCTTCAAGACAAACATTCCTTCCCAACGACCGGGCAGATAAAATGTGATAGCAATGTCCTGTGGCCTTGCCTCTCCATTTCTCCCACTCCGGTCTTTTCCACAACGCAGACTACAGCTATGGAGGCACCCCCTGATCTCTGCTCTCAGTCCTGCCTGGTTCCGGTGTTCCTGCTGTCTCATTGACAGGGTTTTCATGGCATATGCCAACAGCCACAGGCCACCAGCATCTAGGCATGGAGTTACCTTGCTTCCCCCAGGTGGGAATTGTTCCTAATTCTGCTGCAGCCAGCCTAAAAGAGGGCTACTGCCTCTTCCCTACTTAATACTGTAGTGTCCTCAGAGGGCTTTGGGAGTCTTGTCCTGAGGCCCTGTCATTCTTCACAGCCCCTCCAGTCCTGGCCATTAGGAATGAAAATATGCTTCAAAATTAGGATTTGCATTAATATTTTTAACAAAATTAATATAATATTATAAGTAGAGGGGAAAATATATGATCCAAGAATGAGATTCCTTTTAATCATAATGTACAGTTCTTTTAAAGTGATCCTGGCTTCTATATTTTAATATCTTAAGATTTTTACATCAATGTCCATTAATGGCTTGTGGTTTTCCTTTTTTTTTTTTAATTTCAAAATATTAAGAGGGTACAAATGTTTTTGTTATGCTGATACATTACATAATGCATAAGTTAGAGCTTGTAGTGTGCCTGTCACCAGAATAGTGTTCATTGTACGTGGTAGGTATGTTTTTATCTCTTACCACCCTCCTAACATTCCCCCTTCTTGGTTTCCAATGTCCTTTACTTCTCTTCGTACCCATGTGTACCCATTGTTTAGCTCCTACTTATTAGTGAGAACATGTGGTGTTTGTTTTCTGGATTCCTGAGATACATCGCTTAGGATGATGGTCTCTAGTTCCACCCAAGTTCTACAAAAGACATTATTTCATTCCTTTTTATGGCTGAGTAGTACTCCATTATAGATATATCCACTGCATTTTCTTTATCCATTCAAGAATTGATGGGTACTTAGTTGATTTCACATCTTTACACTTGTGAATTGTGCTGTGATAAACAGCAGGTGTCTTTTTGATAAAACGACTTCTTTTCCTTTGGTTAGATGCCCAGTAGGGGGATTTCTGGATTAAATAGTAAGTGTGCATTTCTTTCTTTAAGGAGTCTCCATACTGTTTTCCTTAGAGAGTATACTAATTTACTGTCTTACTAACAGTGTATAAGCATTCTCAGCTTCATTTGGAATCCAAAAAGAGCCTGAATAGCTCTTAGTCTGCTCAGGCTGCCCTAACTGAAAAACATGGTCTGGATCGCTTAAGCAACATAAGCTTATTTCTCACATCTCTGGCGGCTGGAGGTCCAAAATCAGGGTGCCAGCATGGTCAGGTTTTAGTGAGGGCTCTCTTCCTGACTTGCAGACAGTAGCCTTCTTACTGTATCCTCACCCTCACTTGGGTGAGGCAAAGACAGAAAATGTAACCAAAATGTTTGTACCTCATAATACCCTGAAATAAAAAAAAAGGAATTTGCATTTCTAATGAGTTTCTAGGTGCTATGGACTGCATTGTGTTACCCCAAATTAATATTTGCTCTAACTCCCAATTAATAAGCTCTAATTCCCAATGTAATGGTGTTTGGAGGTGGGGCCTTTAGGAACTAATTAGGCTTAGAAGAGGTCATGAGAATGGGGCCCTCATGATCGGATTAGTGCCCTTATAAGAAGAGATGCAAGACCATTCCCTCTCCCCACTTTTTCCTCTCCCTCCCCAAAACATGTGAGGATACAGTAAGAAGGCTACTGTCGGCAAAATACAATTTGCAAAAAATTCCTTTGTGGACTGCAGGTACTTTTAATAAAATGTTACTTAAGTGTATAAAAACATTGAAATCAAAGTATAAATGACTTATGCTTACCCTTTTTATATAATTATAAAATCAAAACAATTTTTAAAAGTATATACAAAGAAGGTTGGTGCAAAAGTAATCGTGGTTTTAGCATTGGTGAAATTTGCCCTTTAATATGGGAATATATTCTTAAATAATTGTGGTTATGTTACCCATCATTTTCATTTGCATTTCTTGCTTTATTTTTTTTGCTAATGACTTATTACTTGCTGTTTATTTGATATTTATTTTAGACAATGGAAATGATGTTGGACAAAAAGCAAATTCGAGTAATTTTCTTATTTGAATTCAAAATGGGTTGTAAAGCAGCAGAGACAACTTGCAACATAAACAACGCATGTGGCCCAGGTTGCAAGGAGATGAGAGCCTTGAAGATGAGGAGTGCAGTGGCTGGCCATTGGAAGTTGACAACAACCAACTGAGAGCAATCATCGAAGCTGATCCTCTTACAACTACACAAGAAGTTGCCCTAAGAACTCAGCGTCAGCCATTCTACAGTCATTCAGCAGTTGAAGCAAATTGGAAAGGTGAAAAAGCTTGATAAGTCAGTGCCTCAGGAGGTGACTGAAAAATCAAAAAAATCATCATTTTGAAGTGTCATCTTCTCTTCTTGTATGCAACAACAACAAACCATTTCTCCATCGGGTTGTGACATGCGTTGAAAAGTGCGTTTTGTACAACTGGTGATAATCAGTTCAGTGGTTGGACCAAGAAGAAGCTCCAAACACTTCCCAAAGCCAAACTTGCACCAAAAAAATGTCATGGTCTCCATTTGGTGGTCGGCTGCCAGTCTGATCCTCTACAGCTTTCTGAATCCTAGCAAAACCATTACATCTGAGAAGTATGCTCAGCAAATCGATGAGATATACCAAAAACTGCAATGCCTGCAGCCAGCATTGGTCAACAGAAAATGCCCAATTCTTCTCCATGACAACGCCTGACCGCAAGATGCACAACCAATGCTTCAAAAGTTGAACAAATTGGGTTACAAATTTTGCCTCATCTGCCATATTCACCTGATCTCTTGCCAACCAACTACCATTTCTTCAAACATCTCGACAACTTTTTACAGGGAGAGTGCTTCCACAACCAGCAGGAGGCAGAAAATGCTTTCAAAGAGTTCATCAAATCCCAAAGCACAGATTTGTATGCTATAGAAATAAACAAACTTAGTTCTCATTGGCAAAAATGTGTTGATTGTAATGGTTCCTATTTTGATTAATAAATATGTGTCTGGGCCTAGTTATAATGATTTAAAATTCACAGTCCAAAACTGCAATTACTTTTGCACCAACCTAATACTGTATTCTCTATTTTTTAGCCCTTTAAAAATCCAAATCGAGAATCTTTCAATTATTGAGATCAACCCACTTACATTTATTATAATCACTGTCATCTTAAAACTTATTTTTGCCATCATATTTAATATTTTCACTGATCATCATTTTACTTTATTCTTCCCTGCATTCCATTGTATAGATAAAGCTCCTTCTGCTGGTTTACCTAGTTTGTAATCCATATGCCACCTCTTGGGGTCTGGAGGGGAAGCAAGTGGAAGAGTAATCTCCTTAAGGTGGCTGGTCGGTCTGAATTTATTTTCATCAGCTCTTCAACCCCTACCCATTATACTTTTGTTCTTATTATAATTTCCCTTAAGACCTATACTATTGTTCATTATCCTTATTTAATTTCTTAAGCTTATTAGTATCTTCTCTTTAACTAAAAGATATTTCAGTACAATCTGATGTTCCTTGGAATATCCACTGTCCCCCTCCCCATCATATTTATAATGCATGTAACTTTATTTTGGGTTGATATTGACATACCTTTTTATTTCTTTTGTCCTTACTGTATTATTTTTTAGTAAAACTGACAATAAACGTTAACAAGATTTAGTGCATAATTCCTGGTACCATTCCCTCAACTGGTTTCTCCACTTCAATGCACTCAATGTTGAGTGCATTCCCAGGAGAGTTTTTGCTGTAGGTTATTATGAGACAGACTTTCTGAGACTTTTATGTATGTGAACATTATTATATCCTTACATCTAACAGGTAGATTGGCTGGATATAAAATTCTGAGTGTAGAGTTCTTTTTCCTCAATACTTAAAAATATTCTTCCTTTGTCCTTTCGTATCCAGTATTCTGACAGGGATAGAAACTAGACTGCTCCAAAAATATCTTGTTTTGTATACTTGAATTTGGAACCATGTAGATTTGGCTTTGGAACATAATTATAAAACAAAGCATTATAAATGGAATCCCTGAAATTTAAAAGTGAAATAAAATAGATAAACTGTTTGCAGTAACTTTAACTTGTTTTCAGTAACATAGTTTGTAGGTTGTATTGTATTTTTATTTTAAAACTCATTGTGGGATCAAAGCAATTACTAATTATGTTTGTGTCTTTAGGGAGGAAGATTTTTGATGCAAGAGAATGAATAGATAAGATAGATGAGGTTAAACCTTATGACCTGATTTTAAATCAGAAATATCATTATGAACTCATTATGTATTTCAGCTTAAAAAAAAAGAACTCAGGATATTTTCGTCTTAAGAAAAAAAAGAGGAGACATTTCCTCCCTCTTTTCCACTGAACAGGACTAGAAGCCAGATCCAATTGACTTGCAAAGAACACTCCTAGTTCTCACATTGTGTCTCTAAATACCAACATCCACTAAAAGGAGCCAGGGCTCCTTGGACAAATCGACACATCTAGGTCTGGGACAGGAAAGCAAGGGACTTATCAACGACTCTAAAGGTGATGTGAAAAGAACTCAGAAGCCAACTGAAGGGCTCTCACTGGCTAAAGAGGATAATTTGGCATCAATAAGAACAGCAATATGTTATAACACATGGAATTTTTTAAATTCACAAATTCAGAGACTACTAAACACAACTCATTGGTGACTTTGGAGGTGCTTAGAAACCTCTTTTTAAAACCTGTAAAATAAAAGAGTGTATCCATCATTATTCAGTGTTTGTATACAAACTATACCTCAGGGTAGCCAAATAATTAATCGGGAAAAATTTCTCCTTGTAGAAGTATGTGAGCTAATGAATAAAGAAAGAATGGCAGAATTAGTATATCACTGTTTTTAATCTAATAAAATAATGGATATAGCAATAATCAGCAATGGCTGATTATACACACACACACACACACACACACACACACACAAATACAATGGCAGTTAGTCATTCCATTTGATAGAAGAATACAACACATGTGAAGTGCCTTGCCCAAAACAAACAAAACAGAAAAGCAATACAACAAACAAAAAATGGGATCTAATCTGATCAAGACACTAGGTCTAATTCCCCATTGCCAAGATGTCCGGGGGCCACAGTGACATGGAAAATAACTCCTTGTGAATGAATAACCAGCAAAATCCTAATGGTGGGAAACTAGAGAGGGCAAGTGATGTGGTTTCCTAAATAAAGTATATGGGAAGAGGAAAGCGGGGGGGAACTTATATATATAGTTTCCTAAAAGTCTAAAAGCAGGAATAGATTGATAAATTCATGAAGCTAGAAAGTGGCTAATCAGACGACTTATTACACCTGCTGGGGTTGATTAAGAATAGCCAAAATTCTTTGCAAGAGCTGCCATCCAGAGGTGGAGTCAGTTTCCCTACTCCTTGGCCCTGTGCTGGTCATGCACCTTACCTTGACCAGTAGAAGGTGGCAGAAGCAACATTGCACACATTCCAAGAGTAGGCCACCTAGAATGCTGCTGCCTTGTAAACGTGTCCAAGTTAGACTCGTGGAGGAGGAAGAAGAGAAACAATCCTAAGCCCACCCAATGGAAGCCCAAACACGTGAGCCAGCCCAGCTGACACCACATGGACCCCACACAAGCCTACCAACCGAATCTTGCCCAAATTGCCAACCCACAAAATCATGAGCATATAAATGGTTATTGTTATAATAAGCTGGTTTGTTACACAGAAACAACTGATATATCTTCTTAACCCTAACCATGCCATAAAGATATTCTCTATTCTCACTGACTCAGAGCTTAAGTGTTTCTAAGAGAAATATTATCAAGAGCACTACACTTTTCTTTATTCTGTGAGTCATGTGAAGTTGTCAGAATCAAAATGGTATCACTAATGTTAAAAATAAAACAAAATAACCTCAACAAGTAGAGCTGTGATGGCCTTGAAGAGAGGGTTATTAGGCCTGTATGTCTGTTAGCAAGAACTATCACTAATTACTGCAAAAAGTACAATCTTACACAAAGGCCATTGCATCCTTGGACAAAAATACTTCTCCAAGAACACCTGACCAGCAACTGCTTCTCCAACCTCAGACCCCCATCACTCTTGCTAGTGATCTTCATAGCCAAGGATAATTATTTCTAAACACTTACGTAATCATCCTCATTTTTTCCTTTAAAAACTTTTGTCTTCCTTTACTTCCATGAATACACACATAATTTACTATGATATGCATATTCCCATTGTAATGTTTTACACCCAAATACATATATTTTTCTTTTAGAGAGCCTTCTCTGCTTATTATTTAGCTTGTCAGAAATTTTTTACTAATTCAACAATACTTTCACTGCGTGTCATCAAGTATGCATTAGGACAATAAGATTCCCCTTATTTAGGTTCGTGAGACTTTCTACTGCACCCTAGTGGCCACTAGATTATGAGCCACACATTCATCATTAACGTTGAGGAAGATCATTTAACCAACATTAATAAAGCGCGTTAAGGTTTTTCGCTCATACGTGCAAAATATTGTGGCAATTGGCCCCCGTGAGCTATGTCATAATTCGTAGCCTAGAGGTTAATATCTATTTCAAGATTCAACCAAGGCCAACTGACAAGCAAGTAAGAACTCATAAAAGAGGGATAAACCCACTACTGCAGGATGAATGTGATGCCGTGGCATGCCACAGGCCTGCGTCAGGTTCTCTGGAGTGCTGACTGTCCAACTAGTCACAGCTGACTCTAATCAGGTGAGGACTGGACTACCTCTACACTGAACCTGGAATTGGAATGTGAGATGCTTCTCACCTCTCCTTTCTGGACCCCATTTCAGAGAGAAAAGAAACAATCACAAGGAACGGAAGTCCTTGTCTTTTTCCTTCCATCCTTCCCTCCTCCGTCCCTCCCTCCCTCTCTCTTTATGTTTGTTTCTCTTCCTCGTCTCCTCTAGCTGGGTTCATTTTCATAAAAAGAATTTCAGCATTCAAACTTTCAGCTATGTGGAATTTGTTGACTCAAGATGAACAAAGAAACTCCTATTACACCATTATCTGATGGGGAACTTTACACGAGGCTGCCTTGCTAAAATTTCGTTCACGGTAATCATTAATCTTACCAAAGCCTGGAATGGATTTCCGCTTTAGCCAGGGCAGGGAAAACTACTGTGGCTCATCTCCAGGTCCTCCCCATGCAGCCTGTGCCAGCTTCTTAACCAGGACTCGGGACTCTTACCTGTTCTCTCACAGCCGTCTCTGCACCAACCATGGCCACCTTCGTGGAGCTCAGTACCAAAGCCAAGATGCCCATCATCGGCCTGGGCACCTGGGGGGTGAGATGCAAATCTTTGGACACTCTGCTTCCCTGAAGGGGCATTTGAGTGTTCTCTTCTCTCTGCGGTTAGCTGGGAAAGCCCTGAGGCTGGGCAGGGGTTTGGCAAGATAAAATTCAGCCCTAGAACCAGGATCCAAGTTGCTTTCTTTTCTCAGGGCTGATTCAGGCTGCAAAGCTCCAAGATTAGATAAGAGCTTCTCTAGCAACCTTCAAGCTTCAAGCAGGGGTTGGACTTAAAATTGTTTTCCAGGGACATTTCTCTAAAATACTTCCTGAATCTAGGACACTTAAAGGAACTCAATATTTCAGGAGTCTTGGCCCTTTGCTGTGACCTGGGTAGCTGAGAAGAACAGATACAGAGCTCTGAATGCCCTGGTACTTCTTGCTGCCCACAGTGTGGGACTTGGACCAGCAGCTTGTTAGAAATACAGAATGTCAGGCCGCACCCCAGGCTACTGGATGGGCATCTGTACATTGACAAGATCTGTAGGTGATTCCCATGCATGTTAAAGTCTGAGACATGCTGAGACCACAAAGAGCCTGGGCTGGGGGTCAGGAGCTCTGGTCCACCTGGCTGTGTAAATGTCAGCTGACAAAATACGGCAAGGCACATCCCAGTGCTCAGGGAGGAAGATTCCTGAGCTCTCTTGGGGTGAGTTTGACATTGTTCCTCATCTTCTTACTCTGCCTTCTTTGCCATTTGCATCAATGGTAGCACCTCCCTAACTAGGTACCAGGAGCAATCCTTGGATTTTCTCTTCCCTCTTGTCCCTGACAGCTAATCTCCTGTAGAGTCTGCCTCCTCTGACTCTTTGTTTCTTTGCGCCTGTTCTCCCGGGCTGGAGGGCAGGAGCCCTTTTTGTTTCAGTGTTCAGTCTTTCTCAGGAAAGCTTGGCTAGGTTGGACCAAAATGTGATATTTGTAGTACTATTTCATTTCTTTATTTCTTTTTTTATCCTTTTCTTTTCTTTTCTTTCTTTCTTTTTTTTTTTACCATGAGGGTGGAATACAAACTCCATTCCAAAAAGTTTTTCTATTTCTTCTTTTCCTGAAGCAATAATTATCTAATGGATTGCATCTACTGAGCCTTACTGTGTGTGAGGTGATGTGCTAAAACTTCACACTCATCGTAGCAGGTAATCGCCAACACGGTCTCATATGGCAGGTGCTATTATTTTCCCATATTGCAGGCAAGGTTTAGAGAGCTTGAGTCATCTCAACCCCACACGGGAAGTATGTGGTGGAGTATGGGTTTATGCTGTAATGACCATTTTTCAGATCCTTAACAGCGTTTGGGGAACTTGTCTAAAAATTCCCCTGGGTTATTTGGAGTCCAGTTTTTAGCCTGGTCTTTAGAAAGTTGCAGCGGAGACCATCTGTCCCCCACATACAGCTGTAGACATTTCAGGAGTAACCTGGATTAGAAGGAAATTGACTTTTAGCTAGGATAGGACATGAGGTCATAATCATAAAATTATTATAACTTACTTTCTTCCTTCTTCTTTTGAAAAGTTCACCAAAGTTTGTATCCCCTGGAAAATGGACCCAAGGGAGGTTTGAAAAAGTTGAGCTTCAATAGGGAGAGCCTATTGAAGGTAGTCTGTGGAGAAGAGGATATAGTGTTAGCAGAGCATAATGCTGGGTACCTATAGTTCCAGCTACTTGGGAGGCTGAGGCAGGAGGATCACTTGAGCCCAGGAGTTCGAGACCAGCCCAGGATATAGTGAGATCTCATCTCTAAATAAATAAATAAACAAAAAGAGTATATGATGGGCTTTCCTCTTTCTTTGCAGTCTCACCCAGGCAAAGTCAAAGAAGCTGTGAAGGTGGCCATTGATGCAGGGTATCGCCACATCGACTGTGCTCACATCTATCAGAATGAGGGTGAGGTGGGGGAAGCCATCCAAGAGAAGATCCA
Organism: Propithecus coquereli; assembly: GCF_000956105.1. Classification (NCBI taxonomy): domain Eukaryota; kingdom Metazoa; phylum Chordata; class Mammalia; order Primates; family Indriidae; genus Propithecus; species Propithecus coquereli. The sequence continues at coordinate 2,013,955 of NW_012149008.1, forward strand.
AGAGAAGGCTGTGAGGAGAGAGGACCTATTCATCGTCAGCAAGGTACACGGGGCTCATCTGGGGGGAGGACTTCCCTTCAAGGCAGGGGGAAGAATATGGATCTGCTCAGCAGCAAGAACTCTCTGGGCCTCTCCTGTACGGACCGATTGTCCATCCTCTTCCTCTCTGCCTGTATAACAGAGGTGGGTACAATGATGTCCACACTGCAGACCAGCATCGGGGCTGGAGATGCTGCTGCTCCCCCTCCCCCACCTGTGGGTTGGTTTCCATAGACACTCAGAGTCCAGTTATTCAGAACCCTAAATGAGCCCCCCATTCCCCACTGGGGGATCTATCTGCTCACTGGCAGTCAGAGGCTGGGGGTGCTATCAGGGCTTCATGCAGACCCTGCCTTCCAGCACTGTAGTCTCAATGGCGTGGCCCTTAGTTCACGGCTAGAGGATGTTTTGGAAAACAGTGGGGGCATGTTTTATTGTCACTCATGGGTTGTTTTTTTTTTTCCATTTCAGTCTAGTAAAAGGTCAGTTATAAAATGTTACAAATAAAGAAGTGGCTGTTGGATGTGAGGGGTAGAGTCACTGGATCTGTATAATACACAACTTGCCAAAAAACACTAGTTTCAGGTACTTGGAAAGCACACGCATGTGGTGGGAGCAATAGACCCCAAGGCGTGCAGTGGTCAAGCGCAGAGAAACTCCTGGTAAAGTCATCCTTAGGGCCCAATAGGCTTGGAGATATCACAGTGCAGAAAAAGGACCCTCTGCTCCCAAAGGCATAAGAATGCTTGAAATTTGCAAGCTAGACACAAGTCCTGTCCCCAGAGAGCCGACAGCTGAGGAAGAGAATTACACAGGAAATCAAATATAAAATCAGTGGCCACATTTGCTAAATGATATGAGAGACATGTAGAGTACTAGGAGAGGTGAAAATAAATGGCCTTCAACTCTTGAGAAATGTCATTGACTTGCTGAGCCCTGGTGACCTTCCGTACTGGATCATGTATTGTAACAAATTTTACTATAAATAATCCTTCCCCAGGTTAGATCAGGTGCAAATCAAAAATCAGGGAGAATGAGTATGATGGGGCTCTCTGTTTCCCCAGTATTAAGGCCTCATTGCTACCCTCTTTGCAGTTGTGGCCCACCTTCTTTGAGAGATCCCTAGTGAAGGAAGCCTGTCAGAGGACCCTCAAGGATCTGCAGCTGAGCTACCTGGACCTCTATCTGATTCACTGGCCACAGGGATTACAGGTTTGAGCTGCCCCCTTGCTCCGTGTCTAGTTTCTGAGCAGCTGCCAGAACATGGCAGTTGTGCCAGGGCTGGGGGTGGTGTGGGCTGGAGCAGGAGGACTTGCCTTTCAGAACTGTGAACTGCAGGTGGTCAGGAGGAGACTATGGAGCAGAAAGTACTGTCCTGGGAGGGAGGCCACGGCCACATGTGGCTGTTGAGTTGGCCACGTGCCTGGCTGTAATTGATGTTATTTCTGCCAGAAACCATGATTTCTGGCAGCCCAGACAAGCCTCCACTGCTATATCACCTTTGTCTTGATTCTGTGCCCAGGCTTCCCCTCCCAGGAGAACTCTTGGAATATTCTTGCATAATACTACTTCAGGGTCCAATCTTCTTATTAACCAAAACATACCCTGGGAGTGGCGTCTTGGAGAAAAGTCCAACTCTGGTGCTACTGGAAGGTACCAGACAGCCCACATTCGAGAAACCGTACTCATGGCCTGGGGCTGTGCTCCTGCCTGCTCCTAAGAGGTGGGAGGGACACGAATTCGCAGCTAGGGTGATGATGGCATGCCACCCCTAACTCCATGTTTCTAGAAGCTTCAAGGATAGAATTTGGCCAATATCTTATCCTAGAAAATAATACCCTTAAGATCCAACCCTTATCTAGTGATCCTAAAATTAGAGTTGTCCGCCAAGTGTATATGGGATCTGAATGCGTGAGGTTAATGTCCATGGTGATAGTGGTGGATTCTGGAATGTGCTGACAATGGATTTTAAAATAAATCCAGCAGTTTCCAAAATATAAGGATTTACATACTACAGTAGGCTAATATAGAGATTTTATTGCAACTCACAATTTTAAAGTGTATACTCCGGAGCTTGAAAATGTGGTGTGCAGGTGTGAGTCAGGATCCTGAAACCTCGTTTAACAGAACCAAGAGTCTGGATACACATCTCAGTAAACTTCTTGTTCTATATTTACAGCCTGGGAAGGACTTTTTCCCCAAAGATGACAAAGACAATATCCTTGGCAGTAAAACAACATTCTTGGATGCCTGGGAGGTAGGTTCCAGCTTCTTCTGAGTGTGCTGGAGAGAAAACTTTCCTTCAGTCACCCATGAGACTCCACACTGGTATGAAGGAGCCCACGATCCTGATGCTGTCTAATGTCATCATTGTCATTCTCTAGTTCTTCCACTCCTTCCTCCTCATATTTGGCTTTTGGGTCCGTCTGACACTATTTAAATTTCAAGGCTAACCTTGAGTCCTCAAATGAGACTGGAGTTAAGATGTGCCACAATTTGGAGGACACACATGTTGTTCTCAAAATACAAGGAGGCATTTGGAGTAGAGATTTTGGCCTAGGTTTGCAAGTATTGGCTGAGTGACCTGGGGTAAGTTATTGAATTTCTGTAAGCCTCTGTTTCCTCATCTTAAGAAACAAAAGTATTACCCTCCATACTAATAATACATATCTCTCAGGATGTTGTAAAGATTAAGATAACTGCCATGCCAGGAACTTTAGTCATGGAGACCATTTATCATTCGCCCTAGGAGGCAGTGTTATCCCCTTTTACATATGATAACACTGAGACCAATATAGGATGGTAACTGGTCCAGGTCATGAAGCAAGTGTATGATAGAGCTGGGAGGGGACCCAGGTTCATTCGGGCTCACAAGTCCAACCGCCAAACTTGTTTGTACAGTTTCTGGCACACAGTGAATACAAATCCAAACACCTCTCAGCTCAAATAATGACCTGTTTCACATAATTCATATTCAAAGTTGAATTAAGAGTTGAAAGTTTTTCTCATAATCTTTTTTGTGGCCTTCTCTTAAACATTTATTATGAAAGCAAAATGTATGTTCACCTGATATATAACAGTTAAAAATGGTAAAGCAATACAAACAACTTGTTACTAGTAGCATGCAGTTGGAAGAATCTCCCCACCCTGCATTCTCGGTCTGTTCCGGGCAGGCCCAGTCTTTGCTGAGCTTGCTACTGCCTACCCTCCCTCATCATAGTGCAGGTAAAACCAAATTTTATAAAATTAACAATTTAAGGTTAAATAGGCTTAAATAAGGTTATCAAATACAAGACCCTTCATCGAAGCTTCTGTCCAAAGATAAACAAATCTGGCATTGTACAAGTGATTCCGCTGGCTCACAGCATATGGGGAATGAATAAGCAGATTTACTCTTTATTGTTTTTCTTTTTGTTTTTTTAGCAGAGCAACTATACAAAAGTAAACTAAGAGTTGAAATGACTACTGACAACTCAGCCATTTACAAGGCATATGTATCTTTTTTTTTTTTTTAAGTCAAAACACTGTTAATATTCAGGTACCATTTGTTCCTGCAAATAAATAAGTCTCTAAAGTAACTGCATTAGAACTAGTGTTAAAGACATCAGTGCTTTTACCCCCTCTGATTTTTTCTTGAGCCATTATATCCTCTTGTAAATAAATATTAGTAGAGAACAAAGTGCATGGACATGTTGTAAATGAATAATGACAGGACTCCAAGAGTTCATTGTGTCATTTTGTGAGCTGTCTGTGTAGGGTCACACACACTTGCGAGTTTATGTTGCGTTTTAGAACCTGAAAATGTAGTAAGCCTAACCTTTCTAAAATGCTTGACATGATTAAATGAAATGTAACTTTTCTGTGGATAGTTCCTTTAAAAGTATTTATCTACAAGCGCAGTATTCTTGCTGCTCTGATCTCTAACAACTAGCAGCGAGAAAATTTAGAGAGCACAACTGACATGGTTACTGAGGGAAAGGGTTGTGAAGCAGAGAATTAGTCATTTCGTGATGGCGATGTTAGCAATCGTGTGAATGCATTTGAGAGAAATGATTTTGACGAGTACAGTTGTCCCTTTGTATCCGTGGGTTCTGCATCCATAATTTCAACCAAATGTGGACTGAAACTATGGGAATAAAAGATAACAATACTACAGTAAAATATAATATAAATCCAAAAGGACAGTATCACAACTATTTACATAACATTTACATTGTCTTGGGTATTGAATCTAGAGATGATTTAATGTATATGGGAGGATCTGTGTAGGTTATGTGCAAATACCACACCATGTTCCATCAGGAACTTGAACGTGCAAGGATTTCAGTATCTGCGGAGGGGGTTTGGTCCTAGAACCACTCTGGCATGGAGACTGAGGGACAACTGTGAATCATTAAATTTGCCTATTTTTTTAACATGTAGAACACCTGCTAAAGGGAAGTGTGGAAAAATCTACCTGGATTTCTATGGGTGGATTTTTTGCTTTCTCTCTTCCTTTTTTTTTTTTTTTTTTGCATAATGACATTTTTATTTCAACATACTAGTTTAAATATAAATGGTCACTTGCACATATTGTTCTCTACTGGTCTTTTTTTTTCTTTTATTGAGACATACTATTTCACATTTTTATAGGATACATGTGATATTTTGTTGCATGCATAGAATGTGTAATGATGAAGTCAGGGTATTTGGGGTATGCATCGCCATGAGTATGTATTGTTTCTCTATGTTGGTAACATTTCAAGTCCTGTCTTCTAGCTACTTTGAAATACACAATATATTGCTCGTAACTATAGTTTCCCTAGTCACCAATGGAACATTAGAACTCATGTCTTCTGTCTAATTGTAAGTTTATATCCATTTACCAACCTCTTCTCATTTCCCCCTCCCACCCTCACACTCTGCCCCACCTCTGGTATCTATTATTCTCTTCTCTGTCTCTATGTGATTAAGTTTTTTAGCTCCCACATCTGAGTGAGAACATGGTATTTGTCTTTCTGTGCCTGGGTTATTTCACTTGACATAAAGACCTGCAGTTCTATCCATGTTGCTGCAAATCACATGATTTCATTCTATTTTGTGGCCAAATAGTATTCCAGTGTATATATACTGCATTTTCTTTATCCTTTTGTCCACTGATAGACACTTAAGTTGCTTCCATATCTTTGCTATTGTGCATAGTGTTGCAATAACCATACAAGTGCAGGTATGCCTTTGATACACTGATTTCTTTTCCTATGGATAGATACCTAGTAGTGGGATTGCTGAATTCAAATGGTACTATTTTTTAATTTTTTGAGAAATCTCCATACTGTTTTCCATAGTGGTTGTATTAATTTACAGTCCCACCCAGAGTGTATAGGAGTTTCTCCATACATGGATAGATTTTAAAAACTGTTCTGAAGCTCTCTGGGTTATGTATAAAGTAAAAAAAAAAAAAAGAAAATGTAAAAAACCCCAAAGAACTACCAGCCATAATAATAAAGTGCCATCTATAGTATGACCATTAGATTTGTTCAGCAAGGATATGTCATTTGCAGTTCAATTCTACAAGTCAAAATTAGCAATAATGAAAGAGCAACAATTCATGTAATTAAGAGCCATACTAAATAAATTATTGAAAATATCATATCTTATGAGCAACAGACTACACATAGAAGTAAATCAAATACTCTTGGGAAATTTATGAAGTTAGCAACTTATCATACATGTCTGCTACCTTCCTCATATAACTAAGTATAAATCCATGGTAACATGTGACAGAACACCATTAATGTATTAATACAAGCTGTGAGCTGGTTCAGCCCACATGCTAGAAAAAGTGTTCAAACTACAAGTTGACACTGCTGTTCTTCTTTAAAAAATTTACATATTCTTTTTGCCTTAATGACCACACAAGTCATTATCCAACCATATAGTCTTACATACTTGTTTGATATAGTTACTGAAATAAATGTATTAAGCTTCATCCATCAAAAAAAGATACTACTTTCTTTTTGAGAGTGTCAAAATTGTAGCCATAAAAAAAGTTGAATTCTGGTACTTAACTAAGGAAAAAGACTAACAAATTTCTTTTCCTGCCATAAAAAACTTCCTGTTGGAGAATACTTGAGAAAGGATGGTTTGACGAGCACTATAATGATTTATGTGCATGGACTCAACCCAACGAATATTTTATTGCTGAGAATGGAAATTGTGGCAAGATTGAGAAGATAGTCTAAGATCTCTGTACTCATCTTTGCATTAAATTTCCTAGGAGGGCTCTGTCATATCTATTACCCTAGTAAAACATGACCTCTTAAATATCTTAGGAATTATTCCTTGTGAAATATGGACACTAGCATACTTGTAATGTCAGTTCCACCATTTTTTTTACCCTAGTTCTTATGATGATATTAAGTATGACAGGTATCTCATTGTCCGCTGCAAAATGTACCCTGATTTCCACAGTGCTATGTCTTCTGCATGAATACAAGAACGATTGCTGTACAATACATTTTGAAGTCATGAAAAGATATTGATGGTCAAGGACAGAGGCTGTTATTCAGAACAGGAAGCATTGAAATGTAAGCCTTGGATGCTTAGATGGACCCACAACAAGTTCAGTAGAAACCTCGTTGACCACCTGAAAGCAGAGAGGGGCAAAAAAAGCATAAAGAAGTCGAGATGTATCATACAGGCAACCTAAACCTGACCTATGGCACACAAAAACTTTTATATTATCTCACTGCCCACTTGGGAGTTTCAGGGACCTTATGATCACATCAATTCTAAACTCTTTTGCCTAGTTTGAAGACATTCATCATCTGCCCTAGCGATTCTCAGCTTTGTGCATTAAAATCACTAGAGGAGTTTCAAAATCACAATACTGGGCTGCATCCCCAATGAAATCAGTAAGAGGCTCTGGGGGTAAAAGCCAGGAACCAGTGTTTTCTAAAGCTCTCAGCTGATTTGAAGTTGCAGCCAAAGGTGAGAACCATGGCACAAGTATGCCCTGAACACACCTTGTTTCCTCCTGCCTCTAAGCCTCTGCTTCTGCCTTCCTCCCTCACTTCTCTTGTTTTTCCTCTCTTGCCTCCAAGTTTTTTTTTTTTTTTAGTTCTACCAGTATGGTCTCCCCTGAAATTTGTGGTCTGTGTGGATCCCTTCCTTCTCTGCCCTCACTGCTTCTCAGTGCTGGGCCACTGTCACATTGAGGCAGCCTCTGTGTTGTGGCTGTTTGCTCCACAGATGGGAACCTCAGCACTTTACTAGGACTGTAAGGACCTCAGATGAAGGAAGCACATGGTATACTTTTATATCCCAACAGCTACTGGACAGGACCTGGACATGGAATAAATGCCTAGTAAATACATGTAGAGTTTGGGTTGCTGCTAACCCATATGGTATCTTTGGGAAAGTTTGCAAAAGGCCTATTGTAGGCTAAAAATTATAAAGAAATCCCTTCCTTGGGGTTGATGTAGTTTCTGCACCAGAGAGCATGGCTGGGTAGGTGGAGAGTTTACCAGATTCCAGCCCCACACAGCCCCTGGGCTGGGTGGCCCTGCCAGGGCACAATGTATCTGTGTGGCCATCTCCTACTGCAAACCACACCGTGGGTGGTGTGGGAGAGAGTCACCCAGAACCAGACAAGTGATGCTTCTCTACATACTGCAGCCTCATCCCAGCTGACCCAGCTCCCCAAGGTTTGGCTAAGGCGAGAGCAGCAAGCCCGTAAATCTTTCCCTTTTACTCCCAGTTTCCCTGGGGCTGGGAGGGGCGGTAGGGCTGGAACTGACACTGATGGGCACCCCAGCCTGGACTGAAGTTTCCTTTCACTGCTGCAGCCCACCCTGCTGCGGTGGGTGCTTTACCAAAGTCCCCTGCCCCAGAGAGACTGAGGCAAGCCAGGGTCCCTGTTGTCCCTCTGGGTGCACAAGAGGTGTCCCTTTCTCTGACAGGCCCTGGAGGAGCTGGTGGACGAGGGGCTGGTGAAAGCCCTTGGCATCTCCAATTTCAACCACTTCCAGATCGAAAGGCTCTTGAACAAACCTGGACTGAGATATAAACCAGTGAATAACCAGGTAAATTCTGTCTGGGAAAAGGTCAGGGGTTTTGGGCTACTACTGCTCACACATTTGGAGGCCAGTTCGATGCTACGTACTGAGTCTCCCCTCAGGCGTCAGTGATCAGGGCACTCTGGGGAGCTGTGAGACTCTTCTCAGGGTGGGTTGGCAAGTGTGTCAGTGGGCAGGTGTTTGGCCTTTGCTTGGTGGTCTTTTTTTGTGTGTAGAACCCCCTGTGAGCCACTCAAAAAGCAGGCTGACTTCCCTGGTGCTGAGGACTGTGTGCTTTTGCAGGTCGAGTGTCACCCATACTTTACGCAGGAGAAACTGATCCAGTACTGTCACTCCAAGGGCATCACTGTCACAGCCTACAGCCCCCTTGGATCTCCAGATAAACCTCGGTGAGGCTTCTGAGTGGTGGGTCTTTCTGTTGATATTCTTAAAAATATTATCTAATAATTGATGTATTTATCAGACTGTTCATCAGAAGGAAAAATGTATCTAAGGTAATGTGTTTGAAGCAGCCACATAGAATTAGAGTGGGAAAAGATAGAATTAAAATGGTGACATGCCTGACTCTCTAAGAATACTCCAGTTCATACACCCAGGGCTGGACTGGAACAGCCTTTGCAAAACACTGATGCTCAGAGCCCATGTGTGGACTCATGGGAAGGAGCCAAAGCTTTCAGGTTTTCCTGACTGTCTGGCAGATGGTGAGGCTGTGATGATTCCCCTGGAGTCATCATTGGGGTGATAATCCATCTCCATAGGGTAACCGTGGTGATTATTCACATCCACCATCTTTCTGCCTACAGGGCCAACCCAGGTTTCTCTTTTCCACTGGACGATCCCAAGATTAAGGCAATTGCTGCAAAGCACAAGAAAACCACAGCTCAGGTACATTGTTTTTGGTTTATTTTTTTAATTCAGGAATTTTTTTCCAGTCTTGTGTTTATGCCATGTTCATTTAAGTTCCTGAAGGGCAAGAAAACAGGAGATGAAGCCCACAAATGTGCTTCTTTCAAAGTCTTTTGGAACCTCCAGGAAATACAGGGATGGTCACAGAAACAAGGATCACCTGTGTCTAACAGCTTCCTGTGAAATTTTATAGCCCAGTGACAAAGCATAGCTTTGGCCTCTTAAGATCTGGCTTCAGATCCCAACTCTACCACTTATCAGACTTATGATGCCCAAAGCCATTTTCCTTACTTCTAAACAATGAAAATCACAGGGTTGTTGCTAGGATTGAGGGTGTTAATCAAGTGGAGGACTGGAAGTGTCTCTGATAGTTGTTAAGTGCTCAGAGAACACTAGCTGTTGTAACTAAAGTCACAGTGAGCTGGAGAGATGTTTTATTTTTCCTTCCCACAGAAGGAGGGGTCTTGTAGATCAGTGGAAACATAATGTCCCCTTTCTGCACAGGTTGCGATCCGGTTCCATATCCAGAGGAATGTGGTTGTGATCCCCAAGTCTGTGACACCAACACGCATTATTGAGAATTTTCAGGTAACATCCCATCTAGTTGGCCCTGGTGTTCCTCACTAAAATAGGGTCAGGAGAGACCCTATCACTAGGCTTCTCAATCCATTTCTGCATTGTCTGTGGCCCTACCCCCTTTGACCACCCTGTCGTTCTCAGTCCAGGGAGCTACCTAGCAGAGCTGAGGTGACTGATCCATGGGCTAAGGACCAGTTCCTGCCCTCTGGTGGGGGTGGAGCTCTGTCAGGTCTGATCCCATCTGTGCCTCATACCACTGAGAAGACCCTTGAATTCCCCTGAGCAGTGAGGTCATGGACCACACACAACAGCAGACTGGCCCGGCCCTAACGCCCATCTGCCAGCAGCAGAGGAGGTGTGGACTGTGTTTGGAGCACTGTCCTCTGGAAGACCCCATCAGGGAGCACAGATAACATGCACACCTGTGGTTAAATGTCAGCCTAGTCTCCCTCCCTTTGTAGCACTAAATCCTATAAACACTGAGTCTTTGTGTAAGACTTAATTTAGAGAAAAGTTTGTAACCAGTGAACATAACGGATGAACCTCCTGTGTCCAGTTTGTGCTCTGGATGTGAGCTCACTCCATGCTTGAATGGCTGGTGGTCTGAAATATCAACAGTGATTGCCTGACCAGTGAAGTAGTGGAACTTTCCCCTTTCCAGGTCTTTGACTTTAAATTGAATGAGGAGGAGATGACGACCTTACTGAGTTGTAACAGAAACTGGAGGGCCTTCTCCCTGGACCTGTAAGTGGCATGAGATTAAGTTAACAAGGGGGATAAACAGGAGTTCTTTTAAAGTGGTCGAGGGTTTCCTGGAAGATTGGAAAGCACCTATTGATGACTTTTGTTTTCAAATTGCTTTTTTCTGGCATTTAAAAAAATTAAGATTGGCATACCTGGGAATCATTATGAGGACAGAGACATTCATAATTGCTGTTCATTGTCTGAAGTTCTGGATGTAGAGCTAGAATTTTAAGAGAGGACCAAGTCATCACTAGGTAGCAGGCAGTGCATTCATTCATTCATTCGCTCAGTAAATATTTATTGGTCATCTACATACAATGTGCCAGACATTTTCGAGGTGTTTGGGTTATCATATTGCACAAATTCCTGTCTCATGAGCTTATATTCTAGGGAGGGAGAACAGAAATAAGTCAACTGAAACTATATATGTCAGATAGTAACAAATGCTATACAGAAAATAAAGTAGGGTAAAATGGGTAGGAAGTGCTGGGTGGTGGTGGGCTTGATGCTTTATGTGGGTGGGTCAGGAGAGACTTTGCTAAGGTGAAAACTGAGCAGAAACCTAAAGGAGGTGAGGCAGGAGCCCTGTGGATGTTTCGGGAAAGAGCATTCTTGGCAATGGTAACAGCAGGTGCAAAGGCCCTGCAGTGCGATGGTGTTTTGAGCATTCCAGGAGGAGGGCCTTGAGGCTGGAGCAGAATGAGTGAGGGCAAGAGTGGGAGGAGATGCAGTCAGAGAGAAGTGTCTGGATCTTGGAGCATGCAGAGTGGCATAGGCCACAGGCAGGCCATTGATTTTAGCTTTGAGTGGGGTGAGAAGCCATTGCAGGATTTTGCAGGAATTTGAGTAAAGAAAGGGTATAATTTGACCTATGTTTTAATGGAACCACACTGACTTCTGCACTGAGAGAGCACAGAAGACTGTTGTAATAATCCAGGGAGGAGAAACAGTCCCGGGACCCGGACGATGGTGGTGCAGGAGCAGAGGAATGATCAGATTCTGCATATAGTGGGAAAGTAGAGGCAAGTGAATTTGCTAACAAATTAGGAGTCAAAGATGCCTCCAAATTTTGTTTCTTTTTGTGTTTGCCTGAACATCACAAGAATAGATTTGTCATTTGGGGGAAGACATCAGGAGTTTGGTTTGAGATATGTTTGTGTTTCTATTAGACACCTAAGAGGGGCTGTCAGATGGGCAGCTGGGTACATCAGTGTGGAGGTGGGGGGAAGGTCTGCGCTGCAGATAAATATTTGGCAGTCAGGACACATGGGTGGTGTTTAGGGCCACAAGATTGCGTGAACAGTTACTGAGGAGAATTTACACCATCAGTTATAGGATTCTGGAGTTCTAGGCGTTGTTATTTGAATGCCTCTTAAAGGAGGTAGGAGTAACTTTACCTTAAATTCTTTAAATTTTTTATAAGTATTTGACAAAACATATTTACTCTGGTTCGGTGATCATTCTAAATGATCTCTTTTCCTTCAGTACTTTCTGATAAATGTAGCTAATGAAACCTATCAAAGATATTTGTCTTTGGGAAGGTGATTTATAAAATTCACTTCTTCCAGGTCCCAAATTCAACCACAATTTGAATTTCTTTTTATGTTTTTAAAACCCAAACTTGATTTTTCACTTTTGAAAAGCCGTTTGACTGTCACCAGCCTTGTTTGTGTATCGTGACATTCCATGCCCCTCCTGTCCACCCTCTGTATCATGCAGCAGCCTTTCCCCACCTGACAATTGTTACTTTTATCCGAGGTCCCCAAACGGCAGCTACTTAGAGTAAAGAGGAATGGTGAACATAAATGTGTCTGTCCCCCAGACTAAGTTGCTTCTCCTCCTATGAACATCATTTCCCTGGAGGCAGTGGATTGAGGGGTTCAGGAGTAAATGCCCCTGGCTTCAAATGCCAGCTCTACCACTGATTTACGAGCTGTGCGACTGCGGGTAAATTTGCTCTGTCTCAAGATGGCTTCTTTATAAGTAGGGACGACAAAACTAATCACAGCTAACGTCCACTGAATGTTAGCTTAGCATGTGCCAGGGGCCTAGGCCCTATGCCTGTGTTACTATGTCATTTAATACTCACAACAACCCCCAAAGTGTTATTTCCCACCTCACCACGTGGTGAGAGTGAGATGAGACAGTCCCGGGAAGGCACCTCGCTGGGCACCAGGCGCACATGAGCTGTCACTGTGGGTTTATTCTCGTGCCCTGGTCCCTCCTTGCCTGGCCTCCTTCCTAGCACAGCCCTCACATCAGCCTGAGGGAAGGTCAAGGTGAGAACACCCTTCTTGTGTGCTTGCAAAGTCTTTGGGGAGGAGGCTGAGAGAACACAGAGACCATAGAACACACCAGAGAACAATGAGTTTTAAACCCAAATTACTGCTTTTTTGGAACAGGTTCTTCTTTATGCTTGTTTTTCCTACAGATTTTCTCATTTGGAGGATTTTCCCTTCAGTGCAGAATACTGAAGCAGAGTCTCCTGATGCGATTACCCATGGGTTCTCTCTCTTCACGGATGTACAACTCTCTCCAGCCGGGTCTTCTTTTAGCCAAGCTTGTCTGAAATCACAGGGATCCTGGCCCTGTTGTAGGCCGGAATCCAGGCAGTGTTGTATCTAGATGCACATGTTCAACTAGGAGAAGATTATCACAGAAAAGCATGGCTCAGACAAGGATATGATAATTGGTTTTCACTTATTTGATCTGAACAAATGATTGTCAAACACCAGAAACTGTGATTACAATGAGGATGCAAGGAATAAAATGAATAAAACATAGTAACAGTAACACATATGTGTTGAGAGTTTATTATGTGCCAATGCAACGTGAGGTGCTTTTCCTGTGGGTGAAGTCATTGAATCCTGGAAACAACCTTTGAAACAGATGCCCTTGTCTGTCATTCACGTTTTGCAGAAGAAGATACAGGCTGGGGGAGATCAGGGAACTTGCTCCAGGCCCCCCAGGGAGTGAGAGGTGAATGGGCAGCAGGATCTGGGAAGCTCTTGTGATCTGTCCTCCTCTTCCTACCCAGTCTTCGCCTGGTCTCTTCCCTCCCCGCCTTTCTGCACCCTTGTCCTGTGTGACTCCCCGTTGCCCTTAATATGCCATCACGCCAAAGTGTCAGTGGTGCTGCTGGCAGAGCCTGCAAGATCCATAAAGGTGCCACTGTTCAGTGAGAGAGAGGTGTGGTGTGGCCTTGGGAGTGGGGTGGAAAACAGGGCCCAGTTTGAGCAAAAAAAATGTTTACTGTTGCCATTAATGTGACACATTGATGGGGACCAAGATGACCTTGACCATCATTAAAACATTACATGAGATAGGTGGTTTGGCTTCCCACTGTGCTTATGTCCTTGGGCTTTTGCCCTTGCTATTCTGGCTGCCTGGCTTGCTCTGCCCTCAGATATCAGAACGATTCTGTGCCTCAATTTTGTTATTTCTTTGTTCAGTTTGCATCTTCTCAGCGAGGCCGTCATTCATCACCCCATTTAAAATTAATCCATCTGCTCTGACACCTTTCCTTACAGTATATTATTAACTAATAAATGCAGAAGAAATGATGGAATTAGAAAATCACTATTGTGGCAATCATATTAATAATTAATTCAAGAAACATCAATGGATGTCGAAACTAGTGGATAAAACTTTGATGAGGAATAGGATGTTTGCCTTGTCTCCAAGTAGCTCTTTACAAAATGGTTATTAATTACTAAAGAGAAAAAAGTTCCCTTACAATTGAGAAACTGGCAGATACCACTTTTAGTAGTTTTCTTTTGTTGCATAACAAATGACCAGAAATGTAACAGCTTGAAACAATACCCATTTATGATCTCCCAGTTCTGTCATTCAGAAGTCCAGTGGGTTCAACTGGGTTTTTTGCTTAGGGTCTCCCATGGCTGAAATCAAGGTGTCAGGCAGGCTGGGCTCTTCTCTGGAGGCTCTGGGAAAGAATTGACCCTCCAGCCTCACAGAGGTTGACAGAATTCATTGCTTGCATCTACAGGACCCAGGTCCCCATCCTCGTTTCTTTGCTGGCTTCCAGGTGATGGTGCACTCCATTCCTGGAGGCCAATCACAGTCTGACCCGTCTAGATCTTCTCCATGACAGCAAAGTAGAGGTTGTCTGGAGTTGAATCCCTGCCACACTTCCAATGTCTTTTAATTCTCTTCTGTTTCAAGCTACATAAAATTCTCTGCTTGTGAAAACCTGATTTCATTAGATTAGACTCAGCTGGATAATTACCCTTTTGCCTTATGCCACCATAATCATGGGAGTAAGGCCATCAGCCAAGGTCATAGGGTCATCTTAAAATGCTGCCTTCCATACAACCTTAATCAAATGATCAATTTAATATTACCAGGAATAAGACAAATTGAAATTGTGTACCACTTGATGGGATGCAATGGGAAGAATCTAGCTTCAGATCTGTGACTTCCCTGCTAAAGATACAGAATTGCAATCTTAACACTAGGAAACATAAGACAAACCCATAATGAGAAACATTCCACAAAATCAGTGGTCTATAGTCTTTAAAATAGTCCAAATCATGGAAGTCAGAGAAAAACTGGGGAACTGTTCCACACTGAAGAATATTAAAAAATATGTAAATGAAAGCAATATTTAATTCTAAACTAGATACTCTGGCTATAAATCATATTATTGGGGCAACTTGTCAAAATTTAATGAGGTCTGAAATGAAATGGTAGTGTGTTAAAATTAATCTCTTCATTTTTTTATTTAAACAGGTTTAGGGCTCCAAGTGATTTTTTGTTACATGGATGAATTGCATAGTGGACAAGTCTAGGATTTTAATATGCCCACCATCTGAATAGCGTAAGTTATACCCAATAGGTAATTTTTTTATCCTGCATCCCCCACATCTCCAATGTCCATTAAGTTACTCTGTATGACTGTATATAATC
This sequence comes from Propithecus coquereli, assembly GCF_000956105.1. Lineage (NCBI taxonomy): Eukaryota > Metazoa > Chordata > Mammalia > Primates > Indriidae > Propithecus > Propithecus coquereli. Next base: position 2,029,206 of record NW_012149008.1, read on the forward strand.
ATTGCTTAGCTCCAACTTATAAGTGAGGACATGCTATATTTGGTTTTTATTCCTGAGTTACTTCACTTAGAATGATGGCTTCCAATTCCATCCAAGTGACTGCAAAAGACATTCTTTCATTTCTTTTGATGGCTGAGTAGTAGCCCATGGTATCTCTCTCTCTCTCTCTCTCTCTCTCT
>NW_012149008.1:2030629-2031723 GCF_000956105.1 Propithecus coquereli
GTATTTTAATATCAATCACATTGAATCTGTAGATTACTTTGAGAAGTATGAACATTTTAACAGTATTGATTCTTCCAGTCCATGAGTATGGGATGCTTTAGCATTTTTTTCTGTCATCTATAATTTCTTTCATCACTGTTTTGTAGTTCTCCTCATACAGATCTTTCACCTCCTTGATTCAGTATATTCCAGGGTATTTCAACTTTTTTTGTAGCTATTGTAAATGGGATCGAATTCTTGATTTGATTCCCAGCTTGGTTGTTATTGGTGTATAAAATTTCTAGGGATTGGTGTATGATGATTTTGTAACCTGAAACTTTACCGAATTTAGTTATCAATTCTAGGAGTCTTTTGGAGGAGTCCAGGATCCTCTAGGTATGAGATCATATCGTTAGTGAACCAGGATAGTTTGACTTCCTTTTTCCCAACATGGGTTCCCTTTTTTCCTTTCTCTTGCTTGATGGCTCTGACTAGGACTTACAGTAGTCTGTTGAATAGAAGTGTCAAAAGTGGGCATCCTTGTCTTGTTCCAGTTCTTAGGGGGAAAGCTTTCAGCTTTTCCCCATTCAGAATGATGTTGGCTGTGGGTTTGTCATATGTGGCTTTTATTATTTTGAGGTATGTTCCTTTTATGCCTCGTTGGTTGAGTGTTTTTTTCACGAAGTGACGATAGATTTTTTCAATGCATTTATGTATTTATTGAGATTTTTATATGAATTTTGGTTTTAATTCTCTTTATGTGGTGAGTCACAAAAATTGACTTGCATATGTTGAATAACCCTTGCTTCACTGGGGTGAAACCCATGTGATCATAGTGAATTATCTTTTTGATGTACTTTTAGATTCTGTTGTATTTTGTTGAGGATTTTTGCATCTATATTCATCAAAGATATTGGTCTGTAGTATACTTTTTGTGTGTGTGTCCTTTCCTGGCTTTGTTTTCAGGGTGTCACTGGTGTCAAAGAATGAGTTAGGGAAGATTCCCTTCTTTTTGATGTTATGTAACAGTTTCAGTAGGATGGGTTCCAATTCTCCTTGGAGGTCTGGTAGAATTTTGCCTATAAATACATCTGGTCCTGGGCTTTTTTGTTGTT
>NW_012149008.1:2032498-2033966 GCF_000956105.1 Propithecus coquereli
CCTCCCTGGAACCCAATGAATATAACTTCCATGTGAGCACCTAAGTGTTGATGAGTTAGTACCAATTTGATAGCGAGTACATGTGGTGCTTATTTTCCATTCCTACGATACTTCACTTCTAAGAATGGGCTCTAGTTCCACCTAGGATAATATAAGAGGTGCTAGTTCACCATTGTTTTTTTATGGTTGAATAGTATTCCATGGCATACAGATACCATATTTTATTAATCGACTCATATATTGATGGACACTTTGGTTATTTGCACATCTTTGCAATTGTGAATTGTGCTGTCATAAACATTTGAATGCAGATATCTTTATTATAAAATGTCTTTTTTGTCTTTGGTTAGATGCCTAGTAGTGGGATTGATAGATCAAATGCTATTTGTAATTTTAATGCTTTGAGATGTCTCCAAATTACTTTCCACAGAGGTTGTACTCATTTGCAGTCCCACCAGCAGTGTAAGAGTGTTCCTATCTCTCCACATCCACCCCAGAATTTGTTGTTTTCAGGATTTTTGATGAAAGCCATTCTCACTCTAGTTAGGTGATATCTCATTGTGGTTTTGGTTAGCATTTCCCTGTTGATTAGAGATGTTGAGCACTTTTTTACATGTATGCTGGCCATTATTGTGTCTTCTTTAGCAAAGTTTCTGTTCGTATCCTTTTCCCATTTTTTAATGGGATTGTTTTTTTCTTGTTAATTTTATTAAGCTCTATATAGATTCTTGTTATCACCCCTTTATTGGATGTGTAGCATGCAAATATTTTTCCCCATTCTGTAGGTTTTCTATTCACTCTAATGATAGTTTCCTTGGCTGTGCAGAAGCTTTTTGATTTGATCAGGTCCCATTTATTTATTTTTGTTGCTGCTGTGATAGCTTTGGGGATCTTCTTCATAAATTCTTTGCCTAGGCCAATGTCTGTAAGAGTTTTACTGCATTTTCTTCTAGAATTCTTAAAGTTTCAATTCTTAGATTTAAGTCTGTTATCCATCATGAATTGATTTTTGTGAGAGGTGAGAGGTGAGAGGTGAGAGTTGCAGATCCAATTTCAATCTTCTGCATGTGATTATCCAATTTTCCAAGCACCATTTATTGAATAGAGATCGTTTTACCCAGTGTATATTTTTGTCTGATTTGTCAAAGATTAGATTACAATATGGGAATGGTTTTATATCTGGGTTCTGAGTCCTCTTCCGAAGATCTATATCTCTGTTCTTGTGCCAATACCATGCTGTTTTGGTTACTATAGTCTTGTAATAGATCTTGAAGTCTGGTAGACTAATGCCTCCCAATTTGTTCTTTTTGCTTAAGATTGCTTTGGCTATACAAAGTCTTCTCTGGTTCCATACAAAGCATAGAATTATTTTTCTAGATCTGTGAAAAATGATGATGGTATTTTGATAGGGATTGCATTGATTCTGTAGATCACTTTAGGTAGTATGGACATTTTAACAATATTGATT
>NW_012149008.1:2034852-2039453 GCF_000956105.1 Propithecus coquereli
ATAGGTATCTGTTCTTCTTTGTAGATTTGATAAAATTCAGGTGTGAACCCATCTGGTCCAGGACTTTTATTTATGGGAAGATTTTTTATTGTTGCTTCAATTTCTGTGCTTGATAGTGGTCCATTCAGGAGTTCTATCTCTTCCTGATTGAACCTAAGAAGGTTGTGTGTTTCTAAGAATTTGTCCATTTCCTCCATGTTTTGAGGTTTTTGGGCATAGAGATTTTTATGGTATTCAAAGTTAATGTTTTGTATTTCCGTGATGTCTGTTGTGACCTCTCCTTTATCATTTTTAATTGAGCTTATTGGAGTCCTTTCCTTTCTAGTTCTTGTCAGTCTAACAAGAGGGCTGTCAATTTTGTTTATCTTTTCAGAAAACCAATTTCTGGTTTTATTAATCTTCTGTATAGTTTTTTATTCTCAATTTCATTTAGTTCTGCTTTGATCTTAGTTATTTATTTTCTTCTGTTAGGTTAGGATTGGTTTGCTGTTCCTTTTCCAGTTCATTGAGATGGTTAATTACCTGGTTGATTTGTGATCTTTCTGTCTTTTGGATGTGGGCATTTAATGCTGTTTGTTTTCCTCTCAGGAATGCTTTTGCTTTACCCCACAGATTTTGATAACTTGTGCCCCTGTTATCATTTAGTTCAAAGATCTTTTGATTTCCATCTGTATCTCCTCCTTGACCCAACAGCCATTCAGCAATAGATTGTTTAATTTCCATGACTTTGTAAGGAGGTGAGTATTTCTGTTGGAATCGATTTCTAATTTTATTCACTGTCATCTGAGAAGATACATGATATAATTTCTATTTTTTTTAAATTTGTTGAGATCTGTTTTGTGGCCTAGGATGTGATAAATTTTAGAGAAGATTCCATGAGCTGGTGAGAAGAATGTATATTCAGTTTCATTTGGGTGGAATGTTCTGTAGATGTCTGTTTGACCCATTTGTTTTAGAGATCTCTTTGATTACATTGTTTCTTTGCTTATTTTCTGCTTGGAGGATCTATTCAGTTCTGTCAATGGGGTGTTGAAATCCCCAGCTGCTATGGCATTACTGTTTATCATGTTATTTGGATCAATCAGCATTTGTTTTACATATCTGAGCACTCCTGTGTTGGGTGTATAAGTATTTAGAATTGTTAAGTCTTCTTGTTGGATTTTTCCTCCCACTACTATATAGTGATCATCTTTGTCTTTCTTTACTTTTCTTGCTTTAAAGTTTGTGTTATCTGATATAAGAATAGCTACTCTAGCTTTCTTTTAGTTTCTATTTGCCAGGAAATTTGTTTTCAATCCCTTCACCTTGAGTCTGATTACATCCTTGTGGGTAGGATGCATTCCCTGGAGACAGCAAATACTTCGCTTGTGTTTTCTTGATCTACTCAGCCAGCCTATGTCTCTTCAGTGGGTGATTGAAGCCATTCTCATTTACTAAGAGAATTGATATTTGGGGTAGATTCTGTTCATACTGTTGGATAAATTCTTATTGTTTTGTTTTACCTCTCAAGCCATTGTGGAACCCAGGTTATGGACTTTAACTCTTGAGTTATTTTACTTTGATGGTTGTCTATTGTGCTTTTCAGTATATAATGCAGGTCTGAGTACTTCCTACAGGTCAGGTCTGGTCTTTGCAAATTCCATTAGTGATTGCTTGTCTTGGAAAGTCTTTATTTCTCCCTCATATAAGAAGCTTAGTTCTGCAGGATAAAGAATTCTAGGTTGGCCATTATTCTGTTTTAGAAGATTGAGGATGGGCCCCTAGTTCCTTCTGGCTTGTAAGGTTTCAGTTGAGAAGTCTGCAGTTAGTCTGACAGGTTTTTCTTTGTAGATTACCTGCTGTTTTTGTCTTACCGCTCAAAGGATTGCCTCTTTTTTGTTTACTTTGGCCAGCCTAATAACTATGTAACGTGGGGATTACCTTTTCACATTGAGTCTCCCAGAAGTTCTGTGTGCTTCTTATACCTGGATATCTAGATTTATGGCTAGGCCAGGTAAGTTTTCCTTCATTATTCCAAGAAATAGATTTTTCAGCACTTGTGTATTTTCTTCTTCTCTCTCAGAGATGCCCATAATTCTTATGTTTGGTCCCTTTACATATTCCCACATTTCTTGTATGCTTTGTTCATGTCTCTTGCTTCTGTGTTCTTTTCCTTCATCTGATTTATTTAGCACATAGGCGTTATCTTGAAACTCTGAGATTCTTTCCTCTGCATGATCCAGCCTATTCTTAGGGCTTTCCACTGTGTTTTGTAATTTCTTGAATGCCTCTTTCATTTCCAGTATCTCTGTTTGGTTCTTTCATAATACTTCAATTTTTTTAGAGAATTTTTCATTCATTTCCTGTATTGTTCTTGGGCTTCTTTGTGTTGGATTTCTATTTTCTCTTCAATTCTATTGAGTTTTCTTACAATCCATATCTGGAATTCTTCCTCTGTCATTTTAGCCATTTCATTGAAATTGGTATTTGTTGCTGAGGAACTAATGATTTCTTTTGGGAGTGACTTTTCACTCTGATACTTCATGTTTCCTGTGTTCTTTCACTGACACTTTCTCATCTGGCTTCCTGATTGACAAGGGGGTGCTAGGACTGGTTCATGGCCCTATCTCCAAGTCCCCAAGGTTTGTTCCTTGACAGCGCTGGGCAGAGGAGCACTGGTCCTTTATTGCCTTAGGGGTGTTTTAGCAAGTTGGGTTACCTCTGAACTGATGTCTTCACCTCTTGCCAATAGAGATTAGTGAGTTTGGTCTCCGAGCTTAAGCTCCAAGCCGATGGATTGTACTTGTGGTTATGACTCCACTTCTCCCTAATAGCTTGAAATGGAAGGCAATATGTTTAGCTATGGGGTTACACAGTCTGTCTTTGATTGTATTTTGTATGGAGGAGCCAGTTATCAAGGTGATCTGATGTCCCTGTGGTAGGCTCTGTTCCTCCGGGTGGGGTATAGGAATGCCCTGATCTTTGGGAGGGGTCTTGTCACTCTCACGGTTGCTTGGGCCCTGCTGCCCCCTAAGATGGAGGTAGGAGCAAAATAGATTGCAGCTGGAGTGCGAAAGCCTGGGTGTGTGAGCTTCTATGGTTGCTTAACCTGCTGCTAGGGGGGAGCCACTAATATGTATTTCAGGCCTCTTTCACCATGTTTGTAGGGCTGCTCCTGATGGGAGGAATCAACTGGTGCAGTTGCTGAAGTCTCTGGACAGGGTTTTCCTTTCCTGTCCACAAACCCAGGCACTTACCCCTCTAAGGAGAGTGCAGTGTATGTCCAAGCCATAGCAGTCTTATATAGTGGCCCTCCTCTCACAGATAATCCACACTTTTGATCTGAAGTGGGGTCCTGGGCAGGGAAGCTTGCAGCCTGTGGTGGCATTGTTAGTGAACATGGCTGGTTTGTGCTGCTGCATGTGGCAAGACACCGTAGGGACATCCATGAGTTAAGGAAAGTATAAGAAAAGTGAAACCCACTCTTGCTTGCTGGACTGTGAATTCCAGACAGCTTGTCCCCCATGAGCAGACTTTGGCATGGTGGGGACACCTCGGCCTTTTAATGGTGGCTTTCCCCAGTGGCCTAGGAGCTAACCCACAATCCCTCTGAGACAGAGATGGTGCCTGACTTTCAGGAGCTTGAACATGGGCTTGCCCAACCAAGCCCCACCCAGTCTCAGCCCCTCATCCTCCTTGGCTGTGGTGGAGCACAAGAAGGGGTCCCCTGGGAGCTCTAAGACCCCACCTATTGCCTGGGATATCCAAGTGTTTCTCCTAACTAACTAGGGCTAGACATATGCCCCCCAAACACCACTGCATCCAGCTCTCTCCTGCAAGCACCACCTACTGGCAGGTAGGTCAAATTGCATAGCTCATTACAGCATTTACTGATTCAGTCATACAGGGCTTGTTTGATTCTTACTCACAAGTGCCACCTTTTGACTTGGAGATTAAATTGGCCATCCAAATATATTCACTGTTAAGTCCACAGGGCTGGGGAAAGAGAAAAGATTTCAAAGACCTCCAACTCCCCATCTCAACAAGAGGCAGGAATCTGTCCATGCACACTGAACACCACTGCTACATCATACAGATAATTAGCAAATGAGAAAACCACCACACTAAGGTTATGTATAACCAACATATTCATTCAGAACCTGAGCTCCCCTGAAATCACCCACAAGCAAAGCCAAAGTTGATTGCCCAACATATGCTACAGACACACCATTAAGGGAAAGAAAATAAAGTCTTATCTAAACAGAAGAAAATTCAAAAGCAGGAAGTAACAGGGGCTCGAGAGGAGAAGGGATTAGAGCAAGAAGTCCCAAAATACTTGGAAGAATGTAAGTACTCCTCTTAAGGATCACACCAGCTCTCTAGTAATGAATCTGCACTGAAATGAAAATACTGAAATTACAAGTAAGAATCCCAATGATAGATTTGAAGGAAGCTCATGAGATCCAAGAGAAAATGGAAAATCAACTAAAAAAAAATCCAGAAAAATAATTCAGAAAGTGAATGAAAATTTTACTAAAGACATAAGATAAGACAAAAAGAAAAAAAAAATAAATAGAACTTATGTAAATGGAAAATTCTTTTAGGGGAATATAAAACATAGT
>NW_012149008.1:2041132-2047830 GCF_000956105.1 Propithecus coquereli
ATAAAGTATACAGAAATGCAAGAGTTTTATCATGGTCCCAGAGTACTTTTTCTGGCTATAGACAGGCAATGGCCTTTCTTTATATAGCAATAAGAAGGGTTTGTAATAGTTTTTTAAAATTTTTAATAAGTACTGTATATTTACCTATTATCCTTATTTGTTTCTCCTAGAATTCAACACTCAACAAATACACAAGGTGCTACCTTTTGGTTTCTGTAAAAATAAACATCACCCAGGCTCAGATTTTTTATTTTATTGGTAATAGTATAAATTTTAACCTTTAGACATCACCTGATGGTCATGAAGTTCTACTATTTGCATAAACTCTATTGATTTCTATATGGGTTAGTTCTCTACACTGTGCATTACCACATCCAAATACCATCTTATTATTGTTTAATGGTTTGCCTATATCCCAGCACCATGACTTTGCACATACCCCTGTATCATCCTGTCTTTGGATTCAGGGCTTTTGTCTTCTGTCCATACAAGACACATGTTGTCACTCTCTCAGCCACCAAGACCAGGGCTGTGCTTTTCAAGGATAGCAAGCTTCTGATGATCAAAAATAACCACAAGCCCTAGCTCATTCTTTCTCTTAAGAAGGTATTTTCATGGTGTTAATTATTGTAAAAAAAGAAACGTGGACATTGCAAATGTATATTCTTCAGATAAATCCCATCCCAAGTACTTTTTTACAAGTGCAAAATCAGAAGCTTATTAAATTGGTGAAGAAAGAAATCACAACTCTTCCTAACATATTAATATTTCTCCATATGACAAAATAAAGTTCCCTCTCTGCTTCTCGCCTTTCAGATTATTTATGTCCAGAAAAGGCTCCTTCTATATCATACACTCTTTACTTGGCAACGTTTTGGAGCTTGTCCTAAAAGGCTCTGGAACTCTTGAACCCAACTCTAGAAATTGTGTTTGAGCTCTCAGTGGAAAACAGTGATCTCAGGAAAGAAACTCTTTCTGCTCCTTCTTTCTTCTTCTTTGATTCCAACACTAGGGCCCAGCTTCAGTCTTTCAGCTTTGTTTGGTTTACTTACAAACAGTTAATATTCTAAAGCAGAAAAATGCTGCTGTAATTGCTGTGTTCTAATGTGTTGTGATTTAATTCTGTTCTACCTGTGAGCTGGAAGTCAAGCACCCAGACAAGAATTTTAAACTTGTTTCATCATAATCATAATTATCAGCTGTGCAATCTCATCCATTATAAAGTCTCCAGATATTATCACCTGAAGAAAATGATGAGGTTAATAAATTTGAAAAGGAGAGATTTATTTCTCATAGTGGGTTGCAGCCTGCAGGGTGGCCATTCTGATAGACCAGGAAGCAATAGCCTCGGGTAGAAGCCCAGGCTTGTACTTCTAGGTAGGGAAATGGGAACAGGAATTCATGCTGAGCAAAGTGACCAAATATACATATTTAATAAGCTATAGGAGAAGTCATGAATATTTATAAAAGGAAAAACATGGCATGAACAATTGAGCTTAATGCTCCTTCATAGGTTGCATGTATCCAAAATGGCAGTATTAATGTGATCTTAGGGTGGGATTTTGGCCCTCTGACATCAGAAGGTGAAGGAACGTACTGTAAACTCTTACTGTACATACTCATTAGTGTGGTTAAAACCACTCCATGATTGGTGGCCACTTATCAAGGAAGAATTCTGGTCAGTTGTTGTGCTGAAATGCAAAAAGTGAGGAGAAAAATAATGCGGTTGATTGAAATCAGTGGTGGAGCAAATCTTTCCAAAGGGCTGGTTCTGTTGAACCCTTAGAGAAGAAAGCCTCAAGGTGGTTAGTGAGGGAGGGAATATAATGAGGCACGTCTGACTTCCCATCCTGTCATGCACAAGAAGTCAGTTGTAAGGTTTTTCTGGGATCTCCTTGGCTGAGAGTTTAGTTGACTGGGGGGCTTAGGATTTTATTTTTCTTTCTTAATACAAACCAGCACACTCATGGCTGCAAGCTCTGCAAGCTGATGAACTAAAGTATTAATATTAAATTGATAGATTAATTAAATTAAATAAATTAAATAAATTTAATTAATGCAGTTTAAAATGGATGTGTCTTTAAGTTAATACTGCTAGCTTTAAGAGAGAGACAGAAGGCTGAAGCTGAATCTTATAGCACATTAGCTCATTGGTATGGACATTTTGAGACCCAGTCTACAGTGTTGCAAATTTATTTTTGTTAGTTCAGTCAGGAATAATCTTGAGGATGATACATAGGAATCTAGTTCATAAAAACTGATAAATTTGGTGGAATTCTTATTTACATCACTTTTCTGAGAGATATATCCATCAAGCAGACCAGAACATTATCTTTTAATTAGCTAGAAAGACTTTGAAAACTATTTGAATATTAGAGGAGTGTTTGTAATAAATGAATTAAGCCTGTGGCACTTGTCTCTTGACTGATGATAACTAGCATATGCCTGTAGTCCAGTAGGTGGATTCTCTTTTGATAATACTGAAGAATTATTTTGACAAATTTTGGATGAATGTCTGTTCTTTTTCAATAGTTAGTATCTCTCATAAATGTCTTTCATTATCATAATTCTGTACTTGGCAGTATATAGAGTGGTTAAGAGTTTTGGCTCTACGGTAGGTTTTTGTTAAATGAATGACTAAATAAATGACTCACAAGTCATTGGGATGGGATAAAATCAGTTGAAGTTTAAAGGAGTATAGAACATTTTATATTAGTTTTTTAATTATTTAGTGAATAGTTTAAAACCATGTCTTTCCAGAAAAGATTTGTAAAAGATGCCACCACAGGCTTCTTCCTAGAATTTAGGAAACATTCCAGTTATTAACATTAGTAACTTATCTTTTGGAGGATTAAGTTGATTCACAGATGAGGTATAGGATATCCATTTTGATTACATTCCATTGAGGAGGGTGGAATTTCTGATGTCTTCTCCACCCAATTCTATTAATATACCACATAGAACTCTGAAGGTCCTTTACTCAGCGTACAGTAGAGAGAGCGTAAGAGCAGGACAGGATGGATGGCCCAATTGCTCCAGATAAAGAAGGATGTGAGGTCAACTGCTGTGGTTGGGCGAGCTGAAATGTGGGAAGGAATCTCAGGGAGTGAGAAAAGCAGAATTGTTTCTATGAGGAATGCTCCAAGGAGTTAATTAAGAATTAAATGAAGGAAAGTTGAACAGCCTTGACGTCACCACTGAAGTTACATATTATGAATTTGGAGTTGAATTGAGGTGCAGAGTTGTGAAACTTTCTGCAGGAGTACCTGTTTCCATGAAGGAGAGAGACAGGAAGGTTGACTTTATCTAGTACTGGGAAGTGGCAAGGCAGGTAAGAGCAGAGGATTCCAGGAAGCTTGTTGGCGTTAAGTAACTGACCCTTAAGTAGAAATTCCTTCAGGGTCGTTGAGCAAGGAATATTTCAAAGCAGGGGGAAGACTACCTATGTGGATAGGTATGAAGTGGTTACAGATGATGAACCTGAAAGTACCCCGCCCATCTCCCTTATTGCTTAGGCCTAGCCCCTTCTCTGGTTTACTCTTGTATGGGCTCAAGATCTTCTTGTCCCCCAGAGATTGTTCTCCCCGTATTCTCTACCGTATGATGTATTCCACTATTGTCTTGCCCCTTTGAACTTGAGGATCCCATTATGAACAGCACTTACCTTACCTGACTTGGTGCCAAGCTGGTGGGCAGTCTGGTAGAGTATCAGTTGCCACCTAATGGTCCTTGATCACTTCCCATGTCCATGATGTCTAGGCCGGGAAAAGCGTAGAGAAACAAAGACCCAGCTGGAAGACTTGGATATAAGCATTCAAAGGGTATGGAGTTCATGATGAGAGAAAATATTATTTGGTGTAAGAAAGACAGAACAGTAAGAGTTAGTGTTTTAAAAGAATTTCAAATTTGAAATGTTGATGATGGAGGAGTATTAAATGAGGACAATACCAAGGTGTGGCTGTGGTTCTGTGTAGATGAAAAAGACTGAAGAAGAAGGACATTAAAGTTGAAGGTCAAAGAGTTCAGGACCATCTGGTTGTGATGGCTGTTCACATTCTGCACTCAAGAAGAATGTCCGTAAGTTAGGGTCCACGTTTCAATAATTTTTTTTTTCACTCTCTCATACTTCCCAATACATTGTGTATAAAATGTGGGTTGAATTTATTTGAATATTAAAAATTTACGTGGAATATTACTCAGACATTAAAAGAAATGAAGTCATGTCTTTTGCAGCAACATGGATGGAAATGGAGACCATTCTCCTAAGTGAAGCATCTCAGGCATGGAAAAACAGCTAGGACATATTCTCACTTATAATTGGGAGCTAAATGAGGGATATATATAGTCATAAATTTGCATAATGATCATGAAAAATAGGAAGGCAAAAGGGTGGGAGGGGACTGAGGGACAAATATCTACATATCAATTACAATGTACAGTATTCTGGTGACGGGTATATTGAAAGGCCTGACTTCAGCATTATCTAATTCTTCCATGTAAGAAAAAAACACTCATATCCCTGAAATCTATAGAAATTTTTAAAAAATCACTAGTGGTGATTGTAGGAAATGTAGTAAATATTACAACTATGAATTATGTGGTCTATACTTCTATTTCATTTTTAATTTTTATTTATTGATTTTTTTTAGAGACAGAGTTTCACTGTGGCAACCAGGCTGGAGTACAGTGGCATGATCATAGCTCACTGCAGCCCTGAACTGCTTGGCTCAAGCAATCCTGTTGCCTCAGCCTCCCGAAGAAATGGGACTATAGGTATGTGCAACACACCTGGCTAATTGTTAAATTTCTTGTAGAGATGGGGTGTTGGTATTTTGCTTGGGGTGATCTCAGATTCCTGGGCTCAAGTGATCCTCTTGCCTCAGCCTCCCAAAGTGTGGGAGTGTAGGTGCAGACAACCACCCTGGCCTGGTCTATACTTTTTGTTGAGAAAGCTTCTAACACTTGACTTTCTCAAGCCATGGAGTTATTTTCAACCCTTCAATGACTGCCCTGACATATCTCCACTAGGCAAATATCCCCTTTCCTGGTATCCCATTAAAAAGTGGGCAAAGGACATGAACAGAAACTTTTCCAAAGAAGACAGACTAATGGCCAACAAACATATGAAAAAATGCTCAACATCTCTAATCATCAGGGAAATGCAAACCAAAACCACAATGAGATATCACTTAACTCCAGTGATGATGGCTTTTACCAAAAAGTATAAAAACAATAAATGTTGGCATGGACGCAGAGAGATAGGAACACTCACACACTGCTGGTGGGACTACAAACTAATACAACCTCTATGGAAAATAATATTGGAGATACCCCAAAGAGCTAAAAGTAGAGCTACCGTTTGATCCAGCAATCCCATTACTGGGCATGTACCCAAAGGAAAAAAAGACATTGTATAAAAAAGACATCTGCACTAGAATGTTTATAGCAGCACAATTCACAATTGCAGAGATGTGGAAACAACACAAGTGCCCATCAATACATGAGTGGATTAATAAAATGTGGTATATGTATACCACAGAGTACTACTCGGCCACAAAAAACAATGGTGAACTAGCACCGCTTATATTATTCTGGATGGAGCTAGAGCCTATTCTACTTAGTGAAGTATCACAAGAATGGAAAAACAAGCACCACATGTACTCACCATCAAATTGGTGTTAATTGATCAACACTTATGTGTACATAAAATAGTAACATTCATTGGGTGTCAGTCAGGTTGGGAGAGGGAAGAAGGGGATGGGTATATTCACAGCTAATGGGTGCAGTGCGCACCATTTGGAGGATGGACATGCTTTAAGTGCTGATTCAGGTGGGGCAAAAGCAACATAGGATATCTAAACATTTGTACACCCGTAATATGCTGAAATAAAAAATCAATCAATCAATAATTAAATATAAATATGTCAATTCTAAAGCAGTTTAAAATTTTAGAATTCAAGCCTATGCCTGTGTTTATATCTTCATGGTTTGAATATTTATTATTTGGTAACAGATATCACTATTTTCCTTTTCAGCTGTCACTACTTCCATCCATCCCACTACTAATTTACCATTTGGTTTCCTCTCAAATACAAAGTCTGTTGTAAGGTCTACAGTGCTCTACACATTTTGATCACTTCCCAATGCTCTTTTTCCTTCTCTCCTACTATTTTTCTTTGCTCATAGTGCTGGAAGCATAAGATTTTCTTTCTTTCCCTTAAACAACCTGTTTCCTGCCTGAGGGCTTTGGTATTAATATATGCTGTTCCCTTTGTCTGTAATTCATTTCCCCCATATCTTCACCTGGATAATTCCTTCAACATTATTCTGGTCTCTGATCAATCGTTACCTCTGCAGAGAGGTGATCTCTGAATACAATATACTGTATTCATTATCCAGGTGAAGATATAGGGGAAGTGCATTATAGACAAAGGGAACAGCATATAATCAAAATGTTTGTACCCTCATAATATCCTGAAATAAATAAAAATGCTCCTCCAGTAACCCTCAAAAACTAAAGTTGGCCTTCTTGCCGTTATCTCCATTTGAAAGTATACATTATATATTTTGGATTCCATATTATCCCCACAAGTACATGTGTTTCATCAGAGGAGGAACTGTTTCTCTTCAATTATAACTGAATCTTAGTGCCCCACATAATTAAAATTAAATAACAAATTAGAAAATTTCAAGCTCAA
>NW_012149008.1:2047885-2091069 GCF_000956105.1 Propithecus coquereli
GCAAAGTAAATCTGCATATAATCAACACTCTTCAATAGTTTCCACTTGATTTTTATGTTTAACAAATTAGTTTTTTTCTACAATTATGTAGATATTTGGGCAAAGGCACAACTTCATGTAGTTCTGTTTGAACGGGAATTTATCCAAATGATATTGTCAAGTGGATGACATGCCTTTTGCCTGGATCTTCCCTCCTTTATCTTTCATCCTGAAATTCTCCCCTAGGAGTTTTCTTCTATCTTCACTTTGGGTGGTCGCAGCTGCATAAAGGGAAGAAATGGCAGCTCTATTCCAAGGATTAGACTGTTCCCTATGACCATGAGGAAGATGACAAACAATAAATATTCAATAATCAGCAGAAGGATACAGTTGTTGGCCATTAAAAAATTGCACTGACTCAAAGTTTTGTGTATTACAACAGCCTGTGTACCTTACTCGCTTGAAGACTAAGACTTTCACCAGCCACAATGATTCATTCATTAATTCATTCATTGATAAAGTATGCATTGAGCACCACAATGTGCTATCCCATTGGAATGATCATGGTGAACAAGCCAGACAAGATTGTTTTCTAATAGAGTTTGAATTCTAGTGAGAAGAGAAATCAACAAATAAACATCAATTCAGATTGAGATAAGCTGATATGAGACATAAACTAGATGGCAAGGTAGAGCGTAGTTGGGGGAGGAGGTAGACATTCCACTTTTCACTGGTCAGGGAAGGAAAGAAGGATCATTTCAGAGGAAACCTCTGTGCTGAGATATGAGGAGGGAAGTCCGCTCTGCCTAGAGCCAGTACAAGATTTCAGGCAGAGGGAAAAGCAAGTGCAAATGCCCCAGAGGCAGGAAAATCTTGGAATCTTCGAGAAACCGTGGGGAAGTTTGGAAGTCTGACACGGGATGAGCATGTGGAGGGAGGCACAAGATGTGATTGGAGAGGCTGTAAAGGAACAGCACAGGGCCTTGAAGGGCCCATCCTCATGTCTGTGCTTCACTGTAAGTGCTGTGGAAACTCGTTGATGGATTTTTAAGCAGGGTGCTGGTATGATCCCTTTGAGAAGTTAAAAGAGTGTTCTGGATGCAGTGTAGAGAATGGTTTATGGCAGGGCTCTCAAACTTGAGCACATATCAGAATCACCTGGAGGACTGTGAAAACACAGATTGCTGGGCCCCACCTCCAAAGTTCCTGAATCAGTGGGTCTGGGATAAGCCTTAAGAATTTGCATTTCTAGCGAGTTCTAGGTGCTATGGACTGAAATGTGTCCCCTCAAATTCATATGTTGGCATCTTAACTCCTAATGTGGTAGTATTTGGAAGTAAGGTCTTTAGGAGCTAATTAGGTTTAGATGAGGTCATGAGGGTAGGGCCCTCACGATGGGATTAGTGCACTTATAGAAGAGATGTCAGACCACACTCTCTCTCCTCTCTTCACTCCCTCTCCTTCCCCAAAACCTGTGAGGATACAGTGAGAAGGATGTCTGCAAGCTGTCTGTAAGCCAGGTAGAGAGCCCTCACTAGAGCCTGACCATGCTGGCCCCCTGATCTTGGAACTCCAGCCTCTGGAAATGTGAGAAATAAATTTATGTTGCTTAAACCATTCAGACTATGGTACTTAGTTAGGGCAGCCTGAATGGACCAAGATATAGGTGATGCTGATAATAGTGTGGGGACCACACTTTAAGAATAACTGCTTTAAAGAGACTAGAGTAGGTCCACAGAGATCAGCTAGAAAACTATTGCAGGGATCTGGGTACAAATGGACATGGCAGCGTAGTGTCAATAGAAGGAGATTGAGAGGGGACCCATCAAAAACAATTATAGCTATACAAACAAATAAAGTTATAGTTCCTAACTAAATTTACTCTAAACTTTGCAAGGACATTCTCTAAGCCTTATGTAAACATTAGTTTATTTTTCTTTTAAATGTTTAAAAGTTACCAATCATTTTAGATAAAATGGTAAAACTGAGTAGTAAACATTTGCTCTGACTTAGGTAATGTGTGGCAACAAATCACCTGACAAAATACAATTATCAAAAAATTCCATTGTTGGGCTGGGAACAGTGGCTCAGGCCTGTAATCCTAGCACTCTGGGAGGCTGAGGCAGGAGATTTGTTTGAGGTCAGAAGTTTGAGACCAGTCTGAGCAAGAGCAATACACCGTCTGTACTAGAAAGCAAAAACATTAGACAGGCGTGGTGGTGCGCCCCTGTAGTCCCACCTACTGGGTAGGCTGAGGCAGGAGACTCACTTGATTCCAGGAGTTTGAGGTTTCTGTGAGCTAGGTTTATGCCATGGCACTCTAGCCCGGGCAACAGAGTGAGACTCTGTGTCAAAGAAAAAAAAAAAATAACTCCATTGTTTACTGCAATTATTTTCAATAAAATGTTACTTACATATATAAAAACATAATTCAAAGTATAAATGACTTGTGCTTATCCTTTTTAAATAATTATGAAAATCAAAACAATTTTTAAAATCATATACAAAGATTAAACTATTATATCTCATATTTTTAGCTGTGTAATAATCCAGCTTGAGACTCTATTAGTGAGATTTATCCATTTACATTTATTGCAATCGTTGTTATCTTAAGACTTATTTTTGCCTTCTTATCTAATATTCTTACTAATTGATCTTTTAGTTTATTCTTCCCTGTTCTCCATTGTAGAGAAGGTTCCTTCTGCTGGTTTACCTAGTTTGTAAGGAATGTGGAAAAAGAAGAGCAATCTCTTGAGGGTGCCTGGTCAGTCTGAATCCATTTTCATTAACTCTTCACCCCCAGGATGGTTTTTTTTGCTGCCCTAACAATACCCATTATATTTTTGTTCCTATGGCAACTGCCTTTAAGACCTACTCTATTGATCAACTTATCCTCATTTAATTTCTTAAGCTTATTAAAATCTTCTCTTTTTAACTAAAAGCTATTTTAGCATAATCCAATGTTCCCTGCAACAGCTGCCATCCAGAGGCGGAGCCTGTTTTCCCACTCCTTGACCCTGTGCTGGTCATGCACCTTACCTTGACCAGTAGAAGGTGGCAGAAGCAACATCGCACACATTCCAAGAGTAGGCCACCTAGAATGCTGCTGCATTGTAAACATGTCCAAATCAGCCTTTTGGAGCAGGAGAAACATTCCTAAGCCCACCCAAGGGAAACCTGAACACGTCATCCAGCCCAGCTGACACCAAATGGAGTGCAGACAAGTTTATCATCCAATTCCTGTGCAAGTTGCCAACCCACAAAATCATAAGCCTATAAATGGTTGTTGTGACAATACGCTGCTCTGTTACAAGAAATAGCTAACTGATATATTTTCTTAATCCCAGTTGTGTAATAATGATCTTCTCTCTTTCTTGGTTCTAAGAGAAATATTAACAAGAGCAATTTCTTTATTCTGTGAGTCATGTGAAAGTTGTCAGAATCAAAAGAGAGTCACAAATACTAAAAATAAAACAAAAAGATGAAAAAACCTCAACAAAAAAAAGCTGGGATCGCCATGAAGAGAGTTCTTAAGTTTGTATGCCTGATAACAAAAACTATCACAAATGACTGTGCAAATCACAACCTTGCACAAAGCCCATTGCGTCCTTACACAAAGAATATTAATAATTCCGCAAGGACATCTAACTTCTGCTTCTCCAACGACATACTACCATCATTCTTGTTATTGATCTTTGTAGCCAAGGATAAGTATTTCAAAACACTGATGTAATCATCCTCATTTTTTTCCTTTAAAAACTTTTGTCTTCCTTTACTTCCCTGAATACACAGATAATTTACTATGACATGCATATTCCCATTGCAGTGCTCTACTCCCAAATACGTATCTTTTCTTTTAGAGAGCCTTCTCTGCTTGCTATTTAGCTTGACAGTCACAAATGGTTTACTAATTCAACAATATACTGCAGTGTCATCTGGTATAGACTGGGACAATAAGATTTCCCATGATTAGGTTCGTGAGACTTTCTACTACTCCCTAGTAGCCATCAGATTATGAAGCATGCATGCAGGATGAACACTGAGAAAGGTAATTTAACCAACATTAATAAAATGTGTTAAGAATTTTCACTTATACGTGCAAAATATTATGCCAATTGGTCCTCATGGGCTATGTCATAAGCCGCAGCCTGGAGGTTAATATGCATCTCAAGATTCTACCAAAGCCAACTCACATCAAGTCAGAACACATAAATGGCAGAAAACCCCACTACTGCAGGACGAGGGTGATGCTGTGGCATGCCACAGGCCTATGTCAGGTTCCTTGGACTGCTGATGCCCAACTAGTCACAGCTGAGGCTAATCAGGTGAGTATTTGACTATCTCCACAATAAACCTGGAATTGCAACTTTTAAAATGTGAGATGCTTCTCACCTCTCCTCTCTGGACCCCATTTCACAGAGGAAAGAAACAATCACAAGGAATGAAGGCCTTTATCTTTTTCCTTCCATCATTTTTTCCTCCCTCTCTCTCTCTTGCTGTCTTTGTTTCTCTTTCTCATCTCCTTCAGCTGGGTTAATTTTACACAAAAGAATTTCAGCTTTCCAACTTTCAGCTATGTGCAGTTTGGTGACTCGAACAAAAAAACTCCCATTATACCATGATCTGAGAGAGAACTTTGCATGAGGTTGCCTTGCTAAAATTTAATTCACAGTAATCATTAATCTTACCAAAGCCTGGAATGTTTCTCTACTTTAGCCAGGGTGGGGAAACTACTGTGACTCGTCTCCAGGCCCTCCCCATGCAGCCTGTGACAGCTTCTTAACCAGGACTTGAGACTCTTATCTGCTCACTTGCCACCCTCTCTCACCAACCATGACCACCTTCGTGGAGCTCAGTACCAAAGCCAAGATGCCCATCATTGGCCTGGGCACCGGGAAGGTAAAATGCAAATCTTTGGACATTCTGCTTCCCTGGAGAGGTATCTGGGCGTTCTCTCCTCTCTGTGTTCACCTGGGAAAGCCCCGAGGTTGGGCAGGGGTTTAGCACGATGAGATTCAGCCCTAGAAGCAGGATCCAATTTGCTTTCTTTTCTCAGGGCTGATTCAGGTTGCAAACCTCCAAGATTGGATGAGACCTTCTCTAGCAACCTTCAAGCTTCAAGCAGGGGTTGGACTTAAAATTGTTTCCCAGGGAAATTTCACTAAAACACTCCTTGGATCTACGACACTTAAGGGGGCTCAATATTTCAGGAGTCTTGGCTATTTTCTATGAACTGGGTGGCTGAGAAGAAAGGTTGCAGAGCTCTGAATGCACTGGTGCTTCTTGCTGGCCATAGTGTGGGACTTGGACCAGCAGCTCATTACAAATGCAGAATCTCAGGCTGCACCCCAGACTACTAAACAGGCTTCTGCACATTGACAAGATTGCCAGGTCATTCCCATGCATGTTAAAATCTGAGACATGCTGAGACTACAAAGGAGTTCGGCTGGGGGTCAGGAGCTCTGGTTCCAGCTGGCTGTGTAAAAGTCAGCTGACAAAACATGCCAAGGCACATCCCAGTGCTCAGGGAGGCAGATCCTGAGCTCTCTTGGGGTGAGTTTGGCATTGTTCCTCATCTTCTTACTCTGCCTTCTTTGATGTTTCCATCAATGGTAGCACCTCCCTAACTAGGTACCAGGAGCAATGCTCGGATTTCCTGTTCCTTCTTGTCCCTCACGCCTAATCTCCTGTAGAGTCTGCCTCCTTTACTTTTTCCTTCTTTTCACCCACGTTCACCATCTGTTCTTGAGGGCTGGAGGCAGGAGCCTTTTTTGTGTCAGTGCTGGGCCTTTCTCAGGATGCATTCCTGGTCATCCTGGGTGAGCAGATGTGTTTCACTTGTTTCATTCTCAGCCTCTCTTACCTCAGTAGCTAAATTTGCCCCATATCAGAGCTTCAATCTTATATGAATGTGGCAAAGAATCAATCCAGATCTCCAGGGAATCTGTTCACTCCCTACTCATTCACTAGAAATTTTCAGAATTTATGAATTAGATATAAGGATTATGAATGGAGCCACTTTCAAGACATGGGGAGGATATCCTGTGAAAGGATTGTGTGGAGGTGAGAAAGGGTACATTATCTGGGGTGGGGCACCCCAGGGTGGTTCTAGGTTGCTGGCAGGGGTTCATTTCTTGTCCTGGTGGTGGGATAGCTGCACATCTATGTTTTGTGTACTTTCCAATATGTGTGTATTTCATAATAGAAGAGATTTTAAAACAATTTTGTGGGATTTCAGTTTTATGTGATTTTCTCACTGTTTGCCTTGGCTGTGTTTGACCAAAACGTGATGTTTCTAATATTATTTTTTTCCTCTTCCCTTTTCCTTTTCCTTTGCTGAGTGTGGAATAGAAACTCTACTCCAAAAGGTTTTTTATTTCTCCTTTTCCTGAGTCAAAAATTTCCTGAGGCAGGAGGATAACATGAGCACAGGAGTTCCAGACCAGCCTGAGTGATGTAACGAGATCTCATCTCTAAATAAATAAATCAGGAAAAGAGTATATGATGGACTTTCCTATTTCTTTTGTTCTCCAGTCTCCCCCAGACAAAGTCAAAGAAGCTGTGAAGGTGGCCATTGATGCAGGGTATCGCCACATCGACTGTGCTCACATCTATCAGAATGAGGGTGAGGTGGGGGAAGCCATCCAAGAGAAGATCCAAGAGAAGGCTGTGAGGCGGGAGGACCTCTTCATCGTCAGCAAGGTACATGGGGCTCCTCTGGTGGGAGGACTTCCCTTCAAGGCAGGTGGATGTATGTGGATCAGGTCAGCAGCAAGACCTCTCTGGGCCTCTCCTGTATGGACTGATTGTCCATCCTCTTCCTCTCTGCCTATATAACAGACATGGGTATGATGATGTTCACACCACAGACCAGCATTGGGGCTGGAGATGCTGCTGTTCCCCTACACCCACCTATGGGTTGGTTTCTTGTAGTTACCCAGAGTCCAGTTATTCAGAACCCTAAATGAGTACCTTGTTCCCTGCCTGGGGGATCCATCTGCCCAGTGGCAGTCAGAGGCTGGGGATGCAGTGAGGGCTTCATGTCAACCCCGCCTTCCAGCACTGCAGTCTCAGTGGTGTCGCCCTGAGTTCTCAGCCAGGGAGTATTTTAGAAAATAGTGGGGGCTTTTTTTTTCTCACATATGAATTTCTTCTCGTTTCAGTGTAGTAAAATGTGTAAGGATGTGAGGTTCTTATGTGGGGGGAGAAAGATTTCTCACACAGAGTTTAGGATAGAAAGTACAAAGTTCATTTATTAGAGAGAGTGAGAGAGAAGAAGAGAGTGGCCATAGCACACAGAGGAGGGAGTGAAAATGCTGGCAGCTGATGAAAAGTTGCTTGGAGTTTTAAAGGGCAAAAGGCTTTTTTTCCTCTGCTTCAGCAGACTGATAACAGAAACAGCAGAGAAGTTGTTTCCGGTGTTCTTTATTTTTTTCTTTCCTTTGTGAGGCCAGCTTCTCTGAGTCCTTGAAATCTGTCTGGCAAGAGTTGAGGCAGATGAGATCAGTCGCGTTCAGGGTGGTTTGGCCGTAGACGATGTAAACAGATGGAAAAATCTACCTTGCTCATGGATTGGTAGAATCGATATTGTTAAAATGTCCATACTACCTAAAGTGACCTACAGAATCAATGCAATCCCTATCAAAGTACAATCATCATTCTTTACAGATCTAGAAAAATAATTCTATGCTTTGTATGGAAACAGAGAAGATCTCGTATAGCCAAAGCAATCTTAAGTAAAAAGAACAAACTGGGAGGTATCAATCTACCAGACTTCAAGCTGTACTACAAGGCTATAATAACTGAATCAGCATGGTACTGGCACAAGAACAGAGACATAGACCTTTGGAACAGGACTGAGAATCCAGAGATGAAACAATCCTTATATGGTAATCTAATCTTTGACAAAGCAGACAAAAATATACACTGGAGAAAAGAATCTCTCTTCAATAAATGGTGCTGGGATAACTGGATAGCTACATGCAGAAGAATGAAACTGGATCCCCACCTCTCACCTCTCACAAAAATCATTTCAAGATGGATAACAGACTTAAACCTAAGGCATGAAACCTTAAGAATTCTAGAAGAAGATGTTGGGAAGACCCTTTCAGACATCGGCCTAGGCAAAGAATTTTTGAAGAAGACCCCCAAAGCAATCACCGCAGCAACAAAAATAAATAAATGGGATCTGATCAAATTAAAAAGCTTCTGCACAGCCAAGGAAACTATCATTAGAGCAAATAGCCTACAGAATGGAAGAAAATATTTGCTCTCTACACATCTGATAAAGGGCTGATAACAAGAATCTATCTAGAACTTAAAAAAGTCAACAAGAAAAAATTAAACAACCCCATCAATAAATGGGAAAAGAAAATGAACAGAAACTTTTCAAAAGAAGGCAGAATAATGGCCAGCAAACATATAAAAAACACCTCTAATCATTAGAGAAATGCAAATCAAAACCACAATGGGATATCACCTAACCCCAGTGAGATTGGCCTCTATCAAAAAATCCCAAAACAACAAATGCTGGCGAGGATGTGGAGAGACAGGAACACTCTACACTGCTGGTGGGACTGCAAATTAGTGCAACCTCTGTGGAAAAGAATTTGGAAATACCTCAAAGAGCTAAAAATAGAAATACCATTCGATCCAGCAATAGCACTACTAGGCATCTACCCAAAAAAGCAAAAGATATTCTATAATAGAGTCATCTGCACCCGAATGTTTATGGCAGCACAATTCGCTATTGCAAGGATGTGGAAACAACCCAAGTGCCTGTCAATTCATGAGTGGATTATTAAAATTTGGTTTATGTATACAATGGAATATTACTCAATTATAAGAAACAACAGTGATCTAGCACCACTTATATTTTCCTGGTTGAACTTGAGCCCATTATCCAAAGTGAGGTATCACAAGAAGAATGGGCTCCACTTGTAGTTAGTTGGCACTAACTAATTAACACTATGGTGCTCACGCGGTAGTAATACTCTCCAGGGATTAGGAGGTGTGGGAGTAAACTCACAACTAAAGGACACGGGAAGCATTGTAGAGGGGAAGGGCATGCCTCTAACCCTCGCTTGGGTGAGGCAAAGACATAAAATGTAACCAAAATGTTTGTACCCTCATAATACTCTGAAATAAAAATTAAAAAAAAAAAGACATCACAAAAAAAAAAAAAAAAAACAAAGAGTTGAGGTAGAAAGCTTGCACAGGGAGCTCACCCCCTGCTGTCTGCTTAGGGCTCTTCAAAGCTGAGAAAATGAAACCCTTAGAGAGAACGAGTTGGGCAACAGGTGTTTTAATGAAAACAAAGGGAGAAGTTGTGTTGTGAGTTTTCTTTTCAGAGAGGCAAATATGTGTTGTGAGTTTATTTCCCTTACTTTCTCTTTGATAGTTTATTTTCCTCTGTTAGGTTATGAGTAAGACCACCTTTCCAAAGGTGAGTTATAAAATGTCATAAATAAGGAAGTGGCTGTTGGATGTGAGAGGTAGAGAATCACTGGATCTGTATAATACATAACTTGCCAAAAAACACTAGTTTCAGGTACTTGGAAAGCACACGCATGTGGTGGGAGCAATAGACCCCACTGTGTGCAGTGGTCAAGCGTAGAGAAACTCCTGGTAAAGTCATCCTTAGGGCCTAATAGGCTTGGAGATATCACAGTGCAGAAAAAGGACCCTCTGCTCCCAAAGGGATAAAAATGCTTGAAATTTACAAGCTAGGCACAAGTCCTGTCCCCAGAGAGCCGACAGCTGAGGAAGAGAATTACACGGGAAATCAAATATAAAATCAGTGGCCACACTTGCTAAATGATATGAGAGACATGTAGAGTACTAGGAGAGGTGAAAATAAATGGCCTTCAACTCTTGAGAAATGTCATTGACTTGCTGAGCCCTGGTGACCTTCCGTACTGGATCATGTATTGTAACGAATTTTGCTATAAATAATCCTTCCCCAGGTTAGATCAGGTGCAAATCAAAAATCAGGGAGAATGAGTATGATGGGGCTCTCTGTTTCCCCAGTATTAAGGCCTCATTGCTACCCTCTTTGCAGTTGTGGCCCACCTTCTTTGAGAGATCCCTAGTGAAGGAAGCCTGTCAGAGGACCCTCAAGGATCTGCAGCTGAGCTACCTGGACCTCTATCTGATTCACTGGCCACAGGGATTACAGGTTTGAGCTGCCCCCTTGCTCCATGTCTAGTTTCTGAGCAGCTGCCAGAACATGGCAGCTGTGCCAGGGCTGGGGGTGGTGTGGGCTGGAGCAGGAGGACTTGCCTTTCAGAACTGTGAACTGCAGGTGGTCGGGAGGAGACTATGGAGCAGAAAGTACTGTCCTGGGAGGGAGGCCACGGCCACATGTGGCTGTTGAGTTGGCCACGTGCCTGGCTGTAGTTGATGTTATTTCTGCCAGAAACCATGATTTCTGGCAGCCCAGACAAGCCTCCACTGCTATATCACCTTTGTCTTGATTCTGTGCCCAGGCTTCCCCTCCCAGGAGAACTCTTGGAATATTCTTGCATAATACTATTTCAGGGCTCAACACTCTAATTAACAAAGGCATGCCCTGGGAGTGGCATCTTGGAGAAAAGTCCAGCTGTGGTGTTGCTGGAAGGTACCAGCCAGTCCTAACTGAAGAATCTGCACGCATGGCCTGGGGCTGTGCTCCTGCCTGCTCCTGAGAGGTGGGAGGGACACGAATTCACAGCTAGGGTGATGATGGCATGCCACCCCTAACTCCACACTTCTAGAGACTTCAAGGATAGCATTTCGCCAATATCTTCCCCCAGAATACCACTCCCTTAAGAGCTAATCCTTATCTACTGATCATAAAATTAGAATTTGCCCCCAAGTATATATGGGGTCTGAGTGTATGAGGTTAATGTCCCTCATGATAACAGTGGCTTCCAGAATGTGCTGACAATGGATTTTAAAATAAATCCAGCAGTTTCCAAAATATAAGGATTTACATACTAGGGTAGGCTTATATAGAAATTTTATTGCAACTCATATTTTTAACGTGTATACTCCAGAGTTTGAAAATGTGGTTTGTGAGTCAGGATCCTGAAACCTTGTTTAACAGAACCAAGAGTCTGGATACGCATCCCAGTAAACTTCTTGTTCTACATTTACAGCCTGGGAAGGACTTTATCCCCAGAGATGACAAAGGCAATATCCTTGGCAGTAAAACAACGTTTTTGGATGCCTGGGAGGTAGGTTCCAGCTTCTTCTGAGTGTGCTGGAGAGAAAACTTTCCTCCAGTCACCCATGAGACTCCACACTGGTATGAAGGAGCCCACGATCCTGATGCTGTCTAATGTCATCATTGTCATTCTCTAGTTCTTCCACTTCTTCCTCCTCACATTTGGCTTTTGGGTCTGTCTGACACTATTTAAATTTCAAGGCTAACACTGAGTCTTCAAATCAGAGTGGAGACAGAATGTGCCACAATTTCGCAGACACACGTTTTTCTGAAATTAGAAGGAGATGTTTGGAGCACAGGTTTTGGCCTGGGTTTGCAAGTATTAGCTGAGTGACCTGGGCTAAGTTATTGAATTTCTGTAAGCCTCTGTTTCCTCACCTTAATAAACAACAGTATTGTAATCTGTACTAATAATATATATCTCTCAGGATGTTGTAAAGATCAAGGTAACTGCCATGCCAGGAACTTTAGTCATGGAGACCGTTTATCATTCGCCCTAGGAGGCAGTGTTATCCCCTTTTACATATGATGACATTGAGACCAGTATAGGATGGTAACTGGTCCAGGTCATGAAAAAGTGTATGATAGAGCTGGGAGGGGTCCCAGGTTCATTCTGGCTCACAAGTCCACCCACCAAAGCCTTGAATTTTTTCCTAAGCTATTGTATCTTCTTATAAATGTTAGTAGAGAACAAAGTGAATGGACATGTTGTAAATGAATAGTGACAGAAGGACTCCAAGAGTTAATTGTGTCATTTTGTTAGCTGTTTGTGTGGGGGCACATGTAGTTGGGAGTTTATATTGTTTTACAACCTGAAAATGTATTAAGGCTAACCTTTCTAAATTGCTTAGAATTAATATGATTAAATCAAATGTAACTTTTCTGTGGATAGTTTCTTCAAAAGTATTTATCCACGAGCACAGCATTCTTGTTGCTTTGACCTCTAACAACTAGCAGTAAGAAAATTTATAGAGTACCCTGACATGGTTGCTGAGGGAAATGGTCAGATTACAGAGAAGTAATCATTTCGTGATGGCAATGCTAGCAATCTTGTGAATGTATTTGAAAGGAATGATCTTTGGCAAGTACAGTTGTCTCTCCGTATCCATAGGTTCTGCATTCAAGATTTCAAGCAACTGTAGATTGAAAATATTCAGAAATAAAAAGATAATACTACAGTAAAATGTAATAGAAATTTAAAAATACAGTATCACAACTGTTTACAAAACATTTACATTGTCTTGGATATTAAAGTAATCTAGACATGATTTAGTGTATACGAGAGGATGTGTGTAGGTTATGTGCAAATACTATACCATGTTCTATCAGGAACTTGAACATGCATGGGTTTTAGTAGCTGCAAAGGTGGCTGTTGTCCAAGAACCAATCGGCCACGGATATTGAGAGTCAACTTTGAATCATTAAATTTGTCTATTTTTTAAATATATACAACACCTGATAAAATGAAGTGTGGAAAATCTATCCGGATTTCTATGAGTGGGTTTTCATTTTGTTTGTCTAATGACTTTTTTTTCCCAACATACTATTTTAAATATAAATGGTCATATGTACTTTGTATACATACCCTGTATATTTACCTGGCTTGATTGCCAGTGGCAACAAATGGAAGCACATACTCTTCCCTATTGGTCTGTTTTGTTTGTTTGTTTGTTTTACTGATATATAATATTTTACATATTTATAGGATACATGTGATAATTTGTTGCATGCATAGAATGTGTACTGATCAAGTCAGGCTGTTTGGGGTATCCATCGCCATGAGTATGTATCCTTTCCATGTTTTGCTAACATTTCAAGTCCTCTCTTCTAGCTACTTTGAAATATACAGTGTATTGCTGGTAACTATAGTGTCCCTAGTCACCAATGGAACATTAGAACTCATGTCTCCTATCTAACTGTAAGTTTATATCCATCCATCAACCTCTCTTCATTTCACCCTCCCACCCTCATACCCTGCCCAGCCTCTGGTATCTATTATTCTATTCTCTATCTCCATAAGATCAAGTTTTTTAGCCCCTACATATGCATGAGAACATACGGTATTTGTCTTTCTGTGCCTACATCATTGACATAATGACCTCTAGTTTCATCCATGTTGCTGCAAATGATATGACTTCATTCTATTTTATGGTGAAATAGTATTCAATTGTACATATACCACATTTTCTTTATCCATTTGTCCACTGATGGACACTTAGGTTACTTCCATATCCTTGCCATTGTGTGTAGTGCTGCAATAAACATGCAGGTGCAGGTATCCTTTCGATATACGGATTTCTTTTCCTATGGGGAGATACCCAGTAGTGGGATTGCTCAATCCATATGATAGTTCTATTTTTAACTTTTTGACAAATCTCCGTATTGTTTTCCATAATGGTTGTATTAATTTATAATCCACCTAAAATGTTATCTTGAAGTTTCCCTTTTCTCCACATATGGATAGGTTTTAAAGACTGGTCTGAAGCTCTCTGGGTTACGTGTAAAAGTGAAAGAACAAAGTACTGCCAGCCACAATAAAGAGCCATCTGTAATGTGACCAGAATTGTTCAGCAAGGATATGCCCTTTGCAATTCAGTTCTGCAAGTCAAAATTAGCAATAATGAAAAAGCAACAATTCATGTAATTAAGAGCCATACTAAATAAATTATTAACAACATGATCTCTCATGAGCAAGAGACTATAAATAGAAGTAAATCAAATACTCTTGGGAAACTTATGAAGGCATTAATATGCATACATGTGTGCTACTGTCCTCATAAAATTAGGTATAAATCCAAGGGAACATGTGGCAGAACACTATTATTACAAGCTGTGAGCTGGTTGAGCCCACATACTAGAAGGGGGTTCAAATTACAACTTGAAACTCCTTTTCTTTAAAAAAAATTTATGTATTGTTTTTGTCTTAATGACCACACAAATCATTATCCAACTATATATAGTCTTGGATACCTGTTTGATATATTTACTGAAATAAATTTAATAAGCTTTACCCATCAAAAAAAGATATTTCTTTTTGAGAGTGCCAAAATTGTAACCATAAGAAAAGTTGAATTCTGATACTGAACTATAGAAAAAGAATAACATATTTCTTTTCCTGACAGGAAAAACTCCTGTTGGAGAAAAATTTGGGCAAGGATAGTTTAATGAGCAATACAGTGATTTCTATGCATCGACTCAACCAAGGGAATATTTTATCGTTAAGAAGAAAAACTGTGGCAAGATTCACAAGAAGCCTAAGATTTCAGTACTCGTCTTTGCATTAAATCTGCCAGGAGGACTCCGTCATATCTATTACCCTGGCAAAAGATGGTCTCTTAAATATCTTAGGAATTAATCATTCCTAAGAGATGCGGACACTAGCATACTTGTAATGTCAGTTCCACAAAATGTTTTACCCTAGTTCTTATGATGATATCAAATATGACAGGTATCTCATTGTCCTCTGCAAAATGTACCCTGATTTCCACAGTGCTATGTCTTTGGCATGAATACAAGAACGATTACTATACAAAGCATTTTGAAGTTATGAAAAGATATTGATGATCAAGGTCAGAGCTCTGATCTGAATCAGGCAGGATTGAAATGTAAGCACTGGATGTTTAGATAGACCCCGGACCCAGAACAAGTTCAATAGAACCCTTCTTGACCACCCGGAAGAAAAGAGTGGCCAAAAAAGTGTAAGGAAGTAGACATGTATCATATGGGCAAATTAAACCTGACCTATGGCACACAAAAAATTTTATCTACATATTACCTCATTGCCCACTTGGGAGTTTCTGGTACTTAAGTTCTCACCAATTCTAAACTCATTTGTCCAGTTTGAACCTTCATCGTCTACCCTGGTGGTTCTCAGCATTGGCTGGGCATTCATGTCATGAGAGGAAATTCAAATCACAGTGTCTAGGCTACATCCCAGAAGAAATCAGTAAGTAGCTCTGGGGATGGAAGCTGGGCATCAATATTTTTTAAAAGTCTCAAGTGATTCAACATTGCAGCCAAAGCTGAGAACCATGAGGCAAGTGTGCCCTGAACACACTGTGCTTCTTCCTGCCTCTAAGCCTCTGCTCCTGCCTTCCTCTTTCACCACTCTTGTTTTTCCTCTCTTGTCTGTAAGGTTTCTTTTATTTCTTTTTTTTAAAACTCTACCCTTAAGGTCTTCCCTGATGACTGTGGTCCATATGAATCCCTTCCTTCTCTGCGCCCCCTGCTTCTCAGTGCTGGGCCACTGTCACATGAGGCAGCCTCTGTGTTGTGGCTGTTTGCTCCACAGACGGGAACCCCAGCACTTCACTAGGACTGTAAGGACCTCAGACGAAGGAAGCACATGGTATACTTTTATATCCCAACAGCTACTGGACAGGACCTGGACATGGAATAAATGCCTAGTAAATACATGTAGAGTTTGGGTTGCTGCTAACCCATATAGTATCTTTGGGAAAGTTTGCAAAAGGCCTATTGTAGGCTAAAAATTATAAAGAAATCCCTTCCTTGGGGTTGATGTAGTTTCTGCACCAGAGAGCATGGCTGGGTAGGTGGAGAGTTTACCAGATTCCAGCCCCACACAGCCCCTGGGCTGGGTGGCCCTGCCAGGGCACAATGTATCTGTGTGGCCATCTCCTACTGCAAACCACACCGTGGGTGGTGTGGGAGAGAGTCACCCAGAACCAGACAAGTGATGCTTCTCTACATACTGCAGCCTCATCCCAGCTGACCCAGCTCCCCAAGGTTTGGCTAAGGCGAGAGCAGCAAGCCCGTAAATCTTTCCCTTTTACTCCCAGTTTCCCTGGGGCTGGGAGGGGCGGTAGGGCTGGAACTGACACTGATGGGCACCCCAGCCTGGACTGAAGTTTCCTTTCACTGCTGCAGCCCACCCTGCTGCGGTGGGTGCTTTACCAAAGTCCCCTGCCCCAGAGAGACTGAGGCAAGCCAGGGTCCCTGTTGTCCCTCTGGGTGCACAAGAGGTGTCCCTTTCTCTGACAGGCCCTGGAGGAGCTGGTGGACGAGGGGCTGGTGAAAGCCCTTGGCATCTCCAATTTCAACCACTTCCAGATCGAAAGGCTCTTGAACAAACCTGGACTGAGATATAAACCAGTGAATAACCAGGTAAATTCTGTCTGGGAAAAGGTCAGGGGTTTTGGGCTACTACTGCTCACACATTTGGAGGCCAGTTCGATGCTACGTACTGAGTCTCCCCTCAGGCGTCAGTGATCAGGGCACTCTGGGGAGCTGTGAGACTCTTCTCAGGGTGGGTTGGCAAGTGTGTCAGTGGGCAGGTGTTTGGCCTTTGCTTGGTGGTCTTTTTTTGTGTGTAGAACCCCCTGTGAGCCACTCAAAAAGCAGGCTGACTTCCCTGGTGCTGAGGACTGTGTGCTTTTGCAGGTCGAGTGTCACCCATACTTTACGCAGGAGAAACTGATCCAGTACTGTCACTCCAAGGGCATCACCGTCACAGCCTATGGCCCCCTTGGATCTCCAGATAAACCTCGGTGAGGCTTCTGAGTGGTGGGTCTTTCTGTTGATATTCTTAAAAATATTATCTAATAATTGATGTATTTATCAGACTGTTCATCAGAAGGAAAAATGTATCTAAGGTAATGTGTTTGAAGCAGCCACATAGAATTAGAGTGGGAAAAGATAGAATTAAAATGGTGACATGCCTGACTCTCTAAGAATACTCCAGTTCATACACCCAGGGCTGGACTGGAACAGCCTTTGCAAAACACTGATGCTCAGAGCCCATGTGTGGACTCATGGGAAGGAGCCAAAGCTTTCAGGTTTTCCTGACTGTCTGGCAGATGGTGAGGCTGTGATGATTCCCCTGGAGTCATCATTGGGGTGATAATCCATCTCCATAGGGTAACCGTGGTGATTATTCACATCCACCATCTTTCTGCCTACAGGGCCAACCCAGGTTTCTCTTTTCCACTGGACGATCCCAAGATTAAGGCAATTGCTGCAAAGCACAAGAAAACCACAGCTCAGGTACATTGTTTTTGGTTTATTTTTTTAATTCAGGAATTTTTTTCCAGTCTTGTGTTTATGCCATGTTCATTTAAGTTCCTGAAGGGCAAGAAAACAGGAGATGAAGCCCACAAATGTGCTTCTTTCAAAGTCTTTTGGAACCTCCAGGAAATACAGGGATGGTCACAGAAACAAGGATCACCTGTGTCTAACAGCTTCCTGTGAAATTTTATAGCCCAGTGACAAAGCATAGCTTTGGCCTCTTAAGATCTGGCTTCAGATCCCATCTCTACCACTTATCAGACTTATGATGCCCAAAGCCATTTTCCTTACTTCTAAACAATGAAAATCACAGGGTTGTTGCTAGGATTGAGGGTGTTAATCAAGTGGAGGACTGGAAGTGTCTCTGATAGTTGTTAAGTGCTCAGAGAACACTAGCTGTTGTAACTAAAGCCACAGTGAGCTGAAGAGATGTTTTATTTTTCATTTCCACAGAAGGAGGGGTCTTGTAGATCAGTTGAAACATGATGTCCCCTTTCTGCACAGGTTCTGATCCGGTTCCACATCCAGAGGAATGTGGTTGTGATCTCTAGGTCTGTGACACCAACACACATTGTTGAGAACTTTCAGGTAAGATCCCAGCTGGTTGGCCCTGCTGGTCCCCAGTGGAGTCGGGTCAGGGGAGACCCTCTCACTAGGCTTCTCAATCCATTTCTGCATTGTCTGTGGCCCTACCCCCTTCCCACCACCCTGTCATTCTCAGTCCAGGGAGCTACCTAGCAGAGCTGAGATGACTGATCCATGGGCTAAGGACCAGTTCCTGCCCTCTGGTGGGGATGGAGCTCTGTCAGATCTGATCCCTACTGTGCCTTACACCACTGAGAAGACCCTTGGATTCCCCTGAGCAGTGAGGTCATGGACCACACACAACAGCAGACTGGCCCGGCCCTAACGCCCATCTGCCAGCAGCAGAGGAGGTGTGGACTGTGTTTGGAGCACTGTCCTCTGGAAGACCCCATCAGGGAGCACAGATAACATGCACACCTGTGGTTAAATGTCAGCCTAGTCTCCCTCCCTTTGTAGCACTAAATCCTATAAACACTGAGTCTTTGTGTAAGACTTAATTTAGAGAAAAGTTTGTAACCAGTGAACATAACGGATGAACCTCCTGTGTCCAGTTTGTGCTCTGGATGTGAGCTCACTCCATGCTTGAATGGCTGGTGGTCTGAAATATCAACAGTGATTGCCTGACCAGTGAAGTAGTGGAACTTTCCCCTTTCCAGGTCTTTGACTTTAAATTGAATGAGGAGGAGATGGCGACCTTACTAAGCTTCGGCAGAACGTGGAGGTCTTACCTCTGGAATGAGTAAGTGGCATGAGGTTGATTTAACTAAGTGGACCACCAGGAGTCCACCATTAGTCCTCCCTGAATGATTACAATAGTCTCCTGTGCTCTCTGAGTGCAGAAGTCAGTGTGGTTCCATTAAAACATAGATCAAATCACACCCCTCCTCTGCTCAAATTCCTGCAAAATCCTGCAATGCTATCTCACCCCATTCAAAGCTAAAATCAATGTCCTGCCTGTGGCCTATGCCACTCTGCATGTTCTGAGCTCCTGACACCTCTCTCTGACCACATCTCCTCCCACTCTTGCCCTCACTCGTTTTGCTCCAGCCTCAATGCCCTCCTTCTGGAATGCACAAAACACCATTCCCTCTCAGGGCCTTTGTACCTGCTGTTACCACTGCCAAGAATAATTTTCCCCCAATATCCACAGGGCTCCTCCCTCACCTCCTTTAGGTTTATGCTCAGTTGCCTCCTTATCAGCAAAGCTTCTCCTGACCCACCCACATAAAGCATCAAGCCCACACCACCCAGCACTTCCTACCCAGGTTATCCTGTTTTTCTGTATAGCATTTGTTACCGTCTCACACAGATAGTTTAGTTGACTTATTTCTGTTCTCCCTCCCTAGATTATAAGCCCATCAAGAATTATATTTTGTCATATAATAACCCAAACACCTAGAAAATGCCTGACATATAGAAGATGACCAATAAATATTTACTGAGTGACTGCATGAATGAATGCTCTGCATACTACCTAATCATGACTTGATCCTCTCTTAAAATTCTAGCTCTACATCCAGAACTTCAGACAATGAACAGCAGCTAGGAATGTGTCTGTCCCCATAATGATTCTCAGACACTCAAATTTTAATCATTACAGCTACCAGAAAATAGCATTTGAAGAAAAACATCATCCCACCTGCCTTCCAATCTTCCAGTTAAACCTTTACATTAGAACACTAAAATGTAAGTCAGAGAAGAAACAGGCACGGGACGGTGGTGCAGGAGCAGAGGAATGGTCAGATTCTGCATACGGTGGGAAAGTAGAACCAAGTGAATTTGTTAACAGATTAGGAGTCAAAGATGCCTCCAACTTTTCTTTGTTCATTTTTGTGTTTGCCTGAGCAACACAAGAAGGGACTTACCATTTAGGGGAAGACATCAAGAGTTTGGTTGGAGACATGTTTGTGATGCTTATTAGACATCTAAGAGGGGGTGTCAGACAGGCAGTTGAGCATATCAGTGTGGAGTTAGTGGGGAAGGTCTGGTCTGCAGATAAATATGTGGCAGTCAGGGCACATGGGTGGTATTTAAGGCCACAAGATTGCATAAATAGGTAGCCAGGAGACTTACTCTGTCAGTTATGGGATTCTCGAGTTCTAGGCATTGTTATTTGAATACCTCTTAAAGGAGGCAGGAATAACTTTACCCTAATTATTTAAATATTTATAAGTACTTAAGAGAAAGTCTTACTCTGCCTGTGTGATCATTCTAAATGATCTTTTTTCTGCCATTACTTTTTGATAAATGTAGCTGATTAAACAAATCAAAGATGTATATCTTTGGGAAGGTGACTTCTAGTGTTTATTACTTCCAAGTCCCAAATACAATGACAATTGAAATCTCTTCTAAGTTTTTAAAGCCAACACATGATTTTTCACTTTTTAAAAATCTTTTGACTATCTCTACCCTTGTTTGCGTGTCATGATATTCCACATCCCTCCTGCCCACAGTCTACAGTTATCTCATAGTAACCTGTACCCATCTGACAATTGTTACTTTTATCCGAGGTCCCCAAACGGCAGCTACTTAAAGTAAAGAGGAATGGCGAACATAAATGTGTCTGTCCCCCAGACTAAGTTGCTTCTCCTCCTATGAACATCATTTCCCTGGAGGAAGTGAACTGGGGGGGTCAGGAGTAAATCTCCCTGGCTTTAAATCCCAGCTCTACCACTGATTTATGAGCTGTGCGACTGCGGGTAAATTTGCTCTTTCCCAAGATGGCTTCTTTACAAAGTAGGGACTCTTTTTACAAAGTAGGGACGACAAAACTAATCACAGCTAACGTCCACTGAATGTTAGCTTAACGTGCCAGGGGCCTAGGCCTTTTGCCTGTGTTACTATGTCATTTAATACTCATAACAACCCCCAAAGTGTTATTTCCCACCTCACTACGTGGTGAGAGTGAGATGAGACAGTCCCAGGAAGACACCTCGCTGGGCACCAGGCGCACATGAGCTGTCACTGCGGGTTTATTCTCGTGCCCTGGTCCCTCCTTGCCTGGCCTCCTTCCTAGCACAGCCCTCACATCAGCCTGAGGGAAGGTCAAGGTGAGAACACCCTTCTTGTGTGCTTGCAAAGTCTTTGGTGAGGAGGCTGAGAGAACACAGAGACCATAGAACACATCAGAGAACAATGAGTTTTAAACCCCAATTATTGCTTTTGTGGAACAGGTTCTTCTTTATGCTTGTTTTTCCTGCAGATTGTCTCATTTGGAGGATTTTCCCTTCAGTGCAGAATATTGAAGCTGAGTCTCCTGATGCGATTACCCATGGGTTCTCTCTCTTCACGGATGTACAACTCTCTCCATCCGGGTCTTCTTTTAGCCAAGCTTGTCTGAAATCACAGGGATCCTGGCCCTGTTGTAGGCCGGAATCCAGGCAGTGTTGTATCTAGATGCACATGTTCAACTAGGAGAAGATTATCACAGAAACGCATGGCTCAGACAAGGAAATGATAATCGGTTTTCACTTATTTGATCTGAACAAATGATTGTCAAACACCAGAAACTGTGATTACAATGAGGATGCAAGGAATAAAATGAATAAAACATAATAACAGTAACACATATGTGTTGAGAGTTTATTATGTGCCAACGCAATGTGAGGTGCTTTTCCTGTGGGTGAAGTCATTGAATCCTGGAAACAACCTTTGAAACAGATGTCCTTGTCTGTCATTCACGTTTTGCAGAAGAAGATACAGGCTGGGGGAGATCAGGGAACTTGCTCCAGGCCCCCCAGGGAGTGAGAGGTGAATGGGCAGCAGAGTCTGGGGAGCTCCCGTGATCTGTCCTCCTCTTCCTCCCCAGTCCTCTCCTGGCCTCTTCCCTTCCTGCCTTTCTGCACTCTTGCCCTGTCTGGCTCCCCACTTCTGTCCTTAACATACCATCACCCCAAGTGTCAAAGGAAATACCACGTCCTTATCTCTGCAGCCTCCTCCCCCAACTGGTGGGACTCAGAACCACATGGGTGGCAGTGCTGGTAACAGAGCCTGCAGCATCCACAAGGTGCCACTGCTCACTGAGGGAGGTGTGATGTGTCCTTGGGAGTGGGCTGGAAAACAGGGGCCAGTCTGAGCAACAAAAAATGCTTACTCTTGCCATTAATGTGACACATTTTTTTTATAATAATTATGAGAATTTTCAATTATATAGAAATATATAGGGAATGATGAGCATCTTGTCACCTACTTTACGAATGCTAACATTTTGCTGTATTGGTTCCAAACTTATTTTTAAAAAATTTTTTTTAAAGAAATAAGTGTTACCAATATAGTTAAAGCCCACTTTGGACCTCTCCCTATCCCCATTCCCATGACTCCCTCCCCAGGGGAAATGCCTGTCCTCAAATTCATGAGTCCCCTCATCCTTCCTCTCCTGGTCACTCACCTACTCTCACATCCTTTTCTGCCTTACCGACATTAATTCTGCATGGCATGGGGGTGGAGGGGTCTCTACACCCCCACTTCCCAGGCTTCCTTGCCACGTGGCTTCCTCTGGGTTTGCTCAGTGGGAGGGACTGTGGGGAGACTGCAGAGCTGGAGGAAGGGAAGTGCCAGGTGTCTCTCTCTTCACCTTGAGTGGCATCTCCAACAGAAGTCACACTTCCTCTGTGGTCCCAGCTAGTGCCAGGCAGCCTCCACCTGGTTCTGTGTCCTACCAGGTGGGTGATGAATCTGCTGGGATAAGGATGTGGCATTTCCTCTTGTGTCCTCCACCCCTTGGAACGGTGGTCTCTTCCTGCAGCTGCTACCCTCTGATTGCCTCATCTACTCCAGCTGACATCCAAGCTCTTCCATCACCTGTGCCACCAATTATTTGAAATAAATATCTAATGTTCAAAAACCTTAGAGTGGTTTCTCTTCTCCCATCAGGACCTTTGACTGATATACTTCCCATCTACAGTTTTACAGTTTTACTATTTATATGTACATCCATACATAATGTATAGTATTTTTTCTGTTATGTGGTAACCAGTTTATTTTCTTTTACATAATTTTCAAATTTTGTATAATAGACAAGTATTTTTAAAATCAGAAGTATTAAGGACTTAAAGTAACAAATAAGAAATCAACTCAATTAGTTCTTTCACACATACACTGGGAAAGTCAAAGAAACACTTTTACTTAAAATTATTCTCATTTAACGGATGTTTCAACTTTAGTAAACAAATATTCTGAATGTACAATGCAGTGGACTTTGATTGCATTTTATTTTAAATTCTACCCAGTTCATTTTTCCTTATTTTTTGTTAGTCGGTAAATATTTTCCCAGAAATCTCATGAAAATTTTTCACCTTTAAAACTTTATATTGCTTCCACTCATCACATTGGCTGATTCAAAAATGTCAGCCCCCACTTAAGTTAGGGAGAGTTGATGGGGACCAAGATGACCTTGACCATCATTAAAAAGTACACAGGGTAGGTGGTTTGGCTTCATCACTGAGCTCAGGCCATGGAAATTTTCCCTTGCAATTCTCACTGCCTGGGATGTTCTGCCCTCGGTATTGAAATGATCCTCTGCCTCATATTTTTTTTTTAATTTCTTTGCTCATTTATCATCCTCTCAGGCCATCCTTTATCACCACGTTTAAAATTAATCCATCTCCTCTAACACTCGCTCTTGCTTTCTGCGCTTTCTTTTCCTGCATAGCATTTGTTTATCTAACATATTATAATTTATATATTTGTTATTTTCTTTCTTGTTCTGTTTCTACCCACTTGAATGTAAGCTCTGTGGGAAAAGGATTTTTATGTGTTTTGTTAATTGCCACATTCCCTGTGCCTCAATAATATCTGTTGAATAAATGGATGGGTGGTTGGATGGAAAATATTTTTACTACAAGTTTACAAATGGGAAAAACTGAAACCAGATCTGTTCATTGTTACACCTCTTGATGCCTACTCACATAAACTGAAGTAATTGTATGAAGAACTCTACAACTAGTCATAAATTGCAAAGATTATATATACCATTCTTAAGCTGGAACTGAGATGGTCTTTTAGGAGTCAGGGATGATATGGGGAGAATGTCAGTGTTTGATTCATGATCAAATTTTTACTTCTGTTCTCGAGTTTAATGGTGAAGGGTAAAATACATATTGAGGGACAATTAACAGTCTCACACTTCCATTCTGTTTGTTATACTCCATACTAGAAACAGGTGTATTGCTCTTATTAGCCATTCTTTCTTAAGTGTGAGTTGAACAGTTCTTGCTTGCATATAGGTCATAGTCCCAGAATCTATTTTCTACCAGGACACAATTTTCATGAGGCATGAGAAGCACTGAGCAGAGAAGAATGGCCATGGTACTACTGTCCATAAGCCAGGTGATGCTAATAGCTCAGGTGAGAAGCAGGGTAAAAGACAGCCTATATGTCAGCCTCCCAGGGGCCTTTGGCTACCTGATTGGAAAAAAACTATACTCCAGTGCTACAACCTTGGGATAATCCTGAAAATTAAAGATAATGGTCCTCTGTATTTATTGATAAGCAGAATTCATAACCTCACTCTCTATGAACAGCAATATTCTGATTATTCTAGTTTTTATTTCTTCCTTACTAGTATTAAATATTAATAGTTTTCCTAGGGCTGCTGTAGCAAATTACCACAAGTTAAAAGACAAGAAATTTATTTCTTCCCAGTTCTGGAGGCCAGAAGTCCAAAATCATATTCCCTCTGAAGGTTCTAGGAAGGAATTCTTCCTGGTCTCTTCCTAGTTTCTGGTTCCATTCGAGGAGTTCCATGTCTTACAGTTTCGCTCTGATTTCTGCCTCTGCCTTCACATGGCCTTCTTATAAGGACACCAGTTGTTGATTTATGACTCACCCTAATCCAGTATGTCCTCATCTTAATTAAACTAGCTATATCTGCAAAGACACTGTCTTCAAATAAGGTCACATTTTGAGGTTCTGAGTGAACATGGCCTTTTAGGGAACACTATTCCACCTGGTATAGTGTCCGACACATCACCCTGCCCATAGTCAACTATGCTCAATATTTGTGAGATTATACTTATGGACATCTTTGATAAAAACTTTGTATTCATTTGTTACCCAAATAGCTAAAATAATATCTCTTGACATCATCTACTTCATATTTCAGCACTGCTTTTCTCAGTAGCCTGTTTGTTTCTGTATGTATTCTTTCTTTTGGCTCCCTGGACTCTGTATTATTATATCTAGGGCAAAGCATTTTCAGTTGTGTTTGCAAGTGTTGGCAGCTTCCCCAGCACCATGACTTTGCATTTGTAGTCTCTGAACTTTGACATGGAAATTCTGCCTCAGGCAGGTTAGTCCAATAATTGACCTTTGCTGCCCCTGTAGAAGAATCCAAATTACCTGATATGACTGGAAGGGTTTACTGGACCTTTATTCCTCTGACCTAGGGGCATCTTGCTCTTCAGAGCCAAGCCCACTGGAAGCCATGATAACTATTTTTGTAGGTCCCTAGCCACCCTCTATCCCAAGGTGAATGTGGTAGACAGGATTCTCAGATACCCTCCAATGACCCTCACCCTTGTATAATCCCCTTTTCTGAGTGTAGGTGAAACCTGCGAATATGTTAAGATAGCACGGGCATGACTGTATTGTAAGAGAGATTTTACAGCTATAATTAATGTTCCAAATCAGTTGACTTTAAGATTAGGAGATCCTTGGGGAGGGCCTGACTTAATCACATGAGCCCTTGTTTTATTTCTGTTTAGTAGACAATCACATATGATGAAAATGACATAGAAGAAAAAAAAAGATATGGCAAACCATGGTTCCTTTTCTTTTCAGTACATCCTTATGCAACAGTAAGCCAAAAGTACATGTTGGTTAGATTATGTACATGTCAATATTTGGGTTTGGGGCAGTGTGTCCATTGTTCTGGTAAGAACAACATACATATGCATGTGTGAACCCCAAAATATGAGTTGCGTAAAGTTGGTAAATATGTATATAAGTTAAATGCTTTTGTATTTGCATTTAAAGCTGGTATTGCACAATAAAAAGACCAACAGTATAACTAATGCTAATAATTAAAAGATTTAATTTTTCTTTACTTAAAATGACATTAAATAACAAATAAAAAACATTGTTACAATTTGAGAGACCATGCAAAGTAGGGAAAAAGCTTTATATTTTAGTCCCTTTAACAGCAGTTTTTCCTGGTTTTTGGATAAGGACCCTGCATTTTCATTTTCCTCTGGATTCTGCAAATTATGTAGCCACCTATGGAGCCTGATTTCTCACTGTAAGAGAAAGTTATAATTACAAAAAGTTACAAACCTAGAATGAACCTTGTGGAATTGGATAAGAATTAGTATGAACTCTTGGTTTTCAATATAGACAGATCAGTTTAGAAATACAGAAGTAAAGATTCGTGTAACTACAACAGGCTTCATAAGCAAGAAAACATTTTTTATAGTTTTTTTTTTTTTGTAGTTCTCTTATGTTTCAAGTTCCCAGGACAGTAAGATTTGCTGGCCAGAACTTTTTAACTTTCTCTTACACTGATGCATTCCCTTTTGAGTTTCTTTCCCAGACATGGCAGAGCCTTCTTGTGGTCACAAGATAACTACAAAGCCTTACATCACCTATTTGTCCAGAGAAGACAATAAAAGTGATACCCCACTATAGATTGTGTCCAAGGACCCACTGAGCCTGTGCACAAAGCTGAAAGAATGCCCAATATTAACCCTTAGCTCATTATAATACTAAAATCCCCATCCTGTGAGGGACTTATCTACCATTTTTTGATCACGGGCTATATATATACTAGCATGATTTCTCACTGCACTTATGTGCCATGCACTCCACTCCAAACATGTAATGATGCTCACTCCCCATATGCATTATTCATTTCACCTCAAAAAAAATCCTGATCTGTTGATCAAGGAGGCAGATTTGAAGCAGTCCATGCCTCCTTCCTCCCAGTAGACCTATCTCCTGCAATAAACTCTTTCTTCTTTGATAATCCTTGTTGTCTCAGTAATTGGCTTTCTGTGCTACAAGCAACATTGAACCCCCCCTTGTGGATGTGTTAACAATTTGGGGGCACATTCAGGATCCATTGCTTATGGCTTGGTAGCCATGGGATGAGGAGAGACTTTAAAGCCTCTCTAGTGGCTGCCTGGCTGAGTTTCTGTGGGAGGTTGGTTTTGGTTTTTCCCACCGGCTTTGCCGTCACCAGCCCCAAATGTATCCCTGATTGTCAGGGAAGAATGGAATTTTGACCTTTGGATTTGGCATCTGTGTCTGGTGGGTGAGTACTATTTAAAGGTACTGCACAGTGGAAAAACTCCTCTCTCCATTTGGGGAGTTTCTCTGGAACTCCTGTTTGGGTTGAGAGGCTCAAACATTTGGGAGAGTAGGACCCAAAACTTCCTCTTTCCATTTGGGGAGCTCCGGAGGAATTCCCATTCAGGTTGGAAGCCTCAACCATTTGGGACAGTAGGACCTATGACTGTTTGTATTTGTCACTCCTTAGGCTTATTTGTTGGAACTGCAGTCCATTTGGGTGTGTATGTGTTCGTGTGTGTGACTATGGGAAGTAAGAATTCAATCCCTGAATGTAGCCCTTTTGACTGCATTCTTCAAAACTGGTGTACACACTGGGAATCCTACATTTCTGCCATTTGGGCTTTTATGCCATTTGGACCTAGGACAGGTCATTTGTGGTATCAGTTGGTTTGAGATAAGGTTCTTGAAAACTTCTCTCCAGTCTCCCTCTATATAAATTTGTTAGGAAGTACTCTGTTTTGAGTTTTGTTTTGTCTGATGTGGTGTTCCTGGGCTTGTGTTTGAAACCTCTTAAATTTCTCTTTGTATTGAGTGTTTATCTATATCAGTATGTGGCACATAAATGTATTGTCTATAAGAAAGTATAAAGAGATGCCAGATTTTCTAGGACCCTAGCTGGTCTCCACATTTCATGTCCTGTTCTTGTGCACATGTTTAAACTGATGGGCAAATTATATCAATAAAATATCGAGCTCAAATGGTCAACCTTCCACTATAGAGTTAAAATACAGAGTTTTTTAAGCTCTCTATCTCTCTGTACTTGTGAACTGCAGTTGCTGGGTTACTGCTATTGAGATAAAACTCATCTGTGTTATCATTAATTCAAGGTCAATTGGAGCAGCCAGTTCTAGCAACAACATGAACATTGAAAACTCATTTGAAACCAAAGGAAAAAAAGGTTAAAAAGGACTTTTAAAGAAAAACTCGAACTGCCATGAAAACTGTCTTACCCAAAACTTTGGTCCGTAGTTTTCATTACATTACCTATTGGGGCATCTAAAGTTTGGCCATGTGAACAAGTTCCAACTTTTTTCCAAATTGTCAAAAAACAATTTGATCCAACTATCTTTTAAAAACTGGCCTGAATATAACTATGAGCCTATAAAGAAGAAAAAATGGTATATTTTTATAATATGGCCTGGCCCCAGCACTCTCTCAGGTCTGGGGAGATATGGCCCCTTAATGGATTATTGAGCTACAATACTATTCTCCCATTAGATTTATTTTATTATCATGTTGGGCAATGAGATGAAATCTCTCATGTACAGTATTTTAGCCTTCTGTATCAAAACAAGCCAGATCAAATTAAATGTAAGATTCTAGTGCAAAAGACAGAAGCCTTCAAGAAGGTCAGGGAACCAAGAAGCCAGATCTAAGAACTCTGTCTGGCCATCAGAAGGAAACTTCCTTCCATGTTGAAGAAGACCTTTGGGAAGCCATGGCAGTAGCTCCAGCTGTGGCTGTGCCAGCTCAGGCTCAGGCTGTGGCCCTGGCTCTGGCACTGGTTGCAGCAGCTTTGGCTGCAGTGGTGCCTGGAGGGACATACTGACAAGTTCTAGATGAATGATTCTTGTTTTTCAATATTCATTATCTGCCATAAAAGTCTTCTCTTATTACATTTCTGTATGTGGCAGTATGTGTAGTGGCTATGAGTCTTGGCTCTAAAGTATTTATTAAATGAATGACCTAATAAACAAATCACAAGTCATTGGGATAGGCTAAAGTCAATTGAAATTTAAAGGACTAGAGTATATTTTATGTTAGTTTGTTAATTGTAATACTTAGTGAATAGTTTGAAAGCATTATCTTTACAAATAAGATTTGTAAAAGATACAACCCCAGGCTTCTTCTGATGATTTAGGAAACACTCCAGGTATTAACATTTGTAAGATATCTTTCTGAGGAGTAAGAGGACTCAGAGAGGATATATAAGATACCCATTTTTTATTACTTTCCATTGAAGAGGGTGGAATTTCTGATGTCTTCTCTATCCAACTCTATTAATATACCACACAGGACTCTGTAGCTCCTGTGCTCAGTCTACAGTAGGAAGGCTTTCAGAATAGGCCAGGAAGGATGGTCTAACCCCTCCAAATAAAGGAAGATGTGAGGTGAACTGCTGTGGTTGGGTGAGCTGAAACGTGGTAAGGGATCTCAGGGAATGGGGAAGGTATAGAATTGCTTCTGTGAGGAATGCCCCAAGGAGTTATCAAAGAATGAAATGAAGGAAAGTTGAACAGCCTTGAGGTCACCACTGAAGTTACATATTATGATTTGGAGTTGAATCGAGTTGCAGTGTTTTGTAACTTTCTGCAGGAGCACCTGCATGCCCAGAAGGAAAGCGACAAGAAGGTCGACTTTACCTAGCACTGGGAACTGGCAAGGCAGTTAAGAGCAAAGGATTCCAGGGCGCTCATTGGCATTAAGTAACTGACTCTTAAACAGAAAATCCTTCAAGGTCATTGGGCAAGAAATGTTTCAAAGCAGGGGAAAGACTACCTACGTGGGTAGGTATGAAGTGGTTACAGACAATGAACCTGAAAGTACCCTGCCATCTCCCTTATTGCTTAGGTCTAGCCACTTCTCTGGTTTATACTTGTATGGGGTCAAGATCTTCTCATCCCCAGCTGAATGATCTCCCTGTATTTTATATCCTTTGTTTAATTCCACTATTGTACTACTCCTTCAAACTTGAGGTTCCAATTATAAATAACAATAATCTTGGTGCTCAAACTAGTGAGCGGTTTAGTTGAGACTATGCTGCCATCTAATGGTCCTTGGTCATTTCACATGTCCTTGATGTCTAGGATAGGAAGGAGCAAGTGAAACCCAGACACAGCTGGAACACTTCGATGTAAGCATTCAAGGCGTCTAGAGTTCATGATGAGGGTAAAGAGAAAAAATACTAAGTACAAGAGAGACAGAAGAATAAGAGTTTATGGTCTAAAAG
Organism: Propithecus coquereli; assembly: GCF_000956105.1. Classification (NCBI taxonomy): domain Eukaryota; kingdom Metazoa; phylum Chordata; class Mammalia; order Primates; family Indriidae; genus Propithecus; species Propithecus coquereli. The sequence goes on from NW_012149008.1 coordinate 2,077,915, forward strand.
AATTTCAGAATTTGAGATCTTGACAATGGAGAAGTATTAAATGAGGATAATACCAAAGTAGTGGCTATGGTTGTGTGTAGCTGGAAAAGACTGAAGAAGAAGGACATTGAAGTTGAACGTTAAAGAGTTCAGGACCAGGTCGTTGCAAGAAATGTTCGCATTTTTCACTTAGAGATGAGTGTCCTTGGGTCAGGTCCATGTTTCAGTAATTTTTTATCTCCCACACTTCCCAATACGTTGTCTATAAAATGTTGTTTTAATTGATTTGAATGCTGAAAAATCATTAATGGTGATTGTAGGGAATAGAGTGGAGATTACAACTGTGAATTACCTGATCTATAGTTTTCTAAAAGATATAGCTTCAAATACTTGATTTTCCCAAGCCAAACAGCTATTTTCAAACTTTCAGTGACTGCCTCAGCATATCCCCACTGGCAAATCTCCCCAATCCTGGTCCTTTACAGTTTCATGTAAATACCCCTAGGGCAGGAAAGCATCCTTGATGTTGCTGTGTTCTCTTTGCCTGAAAGGAGCCCAGCGCACTTAACAATGCCTTTTGCATCTTCCCTGCCATTTATTCTCCATGTGAACTTTCTGTAAGCAAGATATTCATCCAAGAGTTCTTAATCTAGGGTTCTTGGGCCTCAGGCTTTAAACCTCCCATGAAATCAAATGCAAAATTTTGTGTTGTGAAAACATTTATTTTCTCTCATTTAAAAAAATTAAATTCTTAAAGGATTATTTGGCCTATGAAAGGAGAAGATCCCTTGCTTTTGGCAATTTCACTTCCTTTGATCTCAGGCAAGTTTCTGTACCCTTCAAAGACTACCTGCTCTTCCCTCCTTTTTGAGTTTGTAAAAATTTTGGAGAGTTAGTTACTCTACTTTCCCATACTACTCGAGGAAATTTGGAATTCCTGCATGAACTAAAAATAAAATCCTAATCCCTCTGCTAAATGAATGGACCCTTCTCGGCCAAAGGGGCCCCAGAAATACCTTAAAACTGAGTTCCCAGCCATGCCAGGATGGGCATGAGAGAGATATAGCAGAATTATATGCATATGATTTCCCTTTATAAATATTCATGACTCCTTCTATAGCTTATTAAATATATATATTTGACCACCTGCTTAGTATAAGATCCTGCTGCCTTTGTCTCTTCTTTGAAGCATGTGTGCCTGGCTTCTGGCCGAGGCTCTTTTTCCCAGCCTGTTGGAATGGCCGCCCAGCAGGTTGCTACCCTTTATGAGAAATAAAGCTCTCCTTTTTCCAAAGGATAAACCTCATTTAATTATTATTATTGTTTTTTTATAGTTAACACCTGCACATCTGCTTCCTGGGTAACTTGGCTCTTGTTCACGCTATTCTCAGTCTTTGGCCAACCCAGAGAGATTTCCTTCTTCACTCTGGAAAGGCTAGAGGAGTTTTAGAGATATTTTTGATTCCTTATGCAGTGGGCTCTTTATTTCTGCTCATCTCAAATCACCTGTTTGACTCTTGCTGACACTGTGATTTAAATCCCATGTGGCTCATTAGCTCTAAAAGCAAGTTTGAGGTGACTCCCTAGGCTCTCAGCTACCTGAAGAATTGGCTGCCTCTTTGATGATTATTTTGGTTATCTCTTAAGCCTTAGGATGTCTTTTCAAGCCAATCTATTTATTAGGTGACTTCTTTCTTTGTTAGCTATAATAATGGATATTGACTTTTTTTCCTCTATCTATCTATCTATCCATTCATTTATTTAGACACAGGGCCTCACTATGCTGTCCAGGCTAGAGTACAGTGGTGTCATCATAGCTCACTGCAACCTCAAAATCCTGGGCTCAAGTGATCCTCTTGCTTTAGCCTCCCGAGTAGCTGAGACAACAGGCATGCACCACCATGCCCAGCTAAGTTATGTGCTTTTTGTAGAGAGGGGGAGTCTCACTATGTTGCTTGGGCTGGTCTCAAACTCCTGGCCTGAAGCAATCCCTCTGCTTTGGCCTTCCAAAGTAGTAGACTTACAGGTTTGAGCCACTGTATCTGGCTCCAACCATTTATTATAGAAAATGTCAAACATGTACACAAGTAGAGAGGATAGTATATTGAATGTAATATACATATCTCTCAGTTTTAGTATCATTTTATGGCCAATATTATTTCATTTGTGCCCTTTCACTTTCCACTCTCCTCCATGATTATTTTAATCAAATCCCAAACATAATATGCTTTCACCTGTAAATATATCAGTATATAGCTCTAAAAGATAGAAACTCTTAATACCATGACACACCTAAAAATTAGCAAAATCTAGCAAAAAAATTTTGAAAGTCATTCAGTGTTGAATAACAGTGGATGAGAATAGTTCTTATTCAGAAAAATTTCAATTTCACCCTGGAGCTAAAACCAAAAATATCACAGTTAAGCTCTACCACTGGCAAGCCATCAAACTATTTGATAGATTAATTAAGGATATTCAGCTTCTATTTCTCATAAAAAATCAGAAAACTGAAAAAAGAAATTTTAAACACAGAGAAAAAAACAAAAAAACAACAAGAATGAAAAAAAAGTCAGAAAATTGAAGATGGTTAAGGTCACAAGAGTGAGTAAAGTTCATTTTGACTGTACTGGTTCAATAACACATGATAGATTCAAATATTTTATGCAAAGTACTGCTGATGAATAATGCAATAAATAATCACAGATTTTAACATCTTTTTTTTCATAAGCTTTATAAATTTGTCCAACTAAGCCTGCGTCTGCTCCACCATGCATTGTAACACATCTTAGCAGATTCCACTTCAGGTTGTACTGAATTAGAGATTTTCTCAACTTCTTTGAAAATATTATATATTTTTACTTGTATTTGTTCCACACAGAGTATTCGTAAAACTTAATTCTTCAGTTACTTCAAACTTAGCATTGATATTTCAAGTAAAAAACAACTGAGCAGTATCAGTAGCATTTGTCAACTCATTAAGAGACAAGGAGAGATACTCAGAACCATTAGCCTTCCTTTTTTTTTTTTTTTTTTTGAGACAGAGTCTCACTCTTTTGCTCAGGCTAGAGTGAGTGCCATGGCATCAACCTAGCTCACAGCAACCTCAAACTCCTGGGCTCAAGCAATCCTTCTGCCTCAGCCTCCCGAGTAGCTGGGACTACAGGCATGTGCCACCATGCCCGGCTAATTTTTTTCTATATATTTTTAGTTGTCCAATTAATTTCTTTCTATTTTTAGTAGAGATGGGGTCTCGCTCTTGCTCAGGCTGGTTTCGAACTCCTGAGCTCAAACAATCCACCCGCCTCGGCCTCCCAGAGTGCTAGGATTACAGGCGTGAGCCACCGCGCCCGGCCTAGCCTTCCTTTTAAACTAACTATTGATGCTGCTCCCAATGTCCTCAACTCCTCAACCAACTCTTCTTATAAAAAGGCTCATAGTCTTAAACAAGTTTATTTTCTGTGTACACATTTATTTAGCTTATACAACCAAACACAATTTAATTAACTTACTATTTGTAAATAATTTTTCTTGCTTGCTAACAAATGAGCCACTTGAAAAATTAACTTTGGTTGCAGCCTCATTTACATTTGTAATTCTTGTGAAGAAATTCTTCTATAATGAGATATTCCAATTTAAATTTCCTAATTTTTCTGCCTGTTGCTTTCCTGTGAGTTGAGCATATTGTGATGAGTGCTTAGTCTGGTAATGTTGACATGTACTGTGTTTTAGCACAGTCATAGTATCGATGCATCATAAACACATGTTTTCCCATCTAATTCAATAACAAAATAAATAGCATGCCACAGTGACTTAAAAGTGCAACATTTAAAGTCACTTTTCTTGCTTTGACATGAAACATACGCACTAGTAAAATAAAATAAATATGTTTGGCATTTGAAATGCTGTTGAGTTGACTTGCTGAGTGATGAAAGTTCTGCATATGGTCTCTGTTGCAACTCTTCAGCTTTGCTGTTGAGACTCAAACACAGCCATAGACAAAAGGTAAATGAATGAGTGTGGTTGTGTTACAATAAAACTTCATTTCTAATACTAACTGTAATTTAAAATAATTTTCACATGTCATAAAATATTATTCTTCTGATTTTTTCAACCATTTAAAAATGTAAAAATCATTCTTAGCTTGCAGACCATACCAAAACAGGCAGTGGGCTCGACGTGACCTATGGGTCATAGTGTGGCAATCCCTGGTCTAGACTATTGCACTTCTAAAACTCCCACGAATGCATCAGGCCCCTGAATCTTTGTAGGGTTTATCTCCCTTCACCTTAGGTGCACATGCCTTACTTAGGCATTTAGAGCTGTAGCCACTTTCTGCTACCAGGTCCAATTGTCATGGTGTCATCAAAATAGTGGACCAATGACCAGAATGTCCAGGTGATGAAGGACCATTATCACTGTTCATCAACCATCTAGTTTAAGCAAGAACCAAACTGATGAATGGAATGAGTTTTCATGGAGAGCAATACTCCTGCATCCTTTTAAGTGTTTGAGGGTGATATAAATCACTGCGGGATGCTTTCTTGCTTTCAACTTACTATCTTTGCCCAGGGATGAGGATCAGGGAGTTTCTTTTAGGGACTTTAAGGGTTTCTACTTAGCCTTTCCCACCATAAAGACTCTGTCGTGCACGGTGGCTCAGGCCTATAATCTCAGCACTTTGGGAGGTCAAGATTGGAGCATCACTGGAGGCCAGGAGTTTGAGACCAGTCTGTGCAACACAACAAGACCCCATTTCTTAAAAAAAAAAAAAGAAAAAAGACTTACTCCAGAGTGAAACAATGTGATGGTTCTTCCCTTTGCTAAGTATTCCACAACTTTCTGACTTGGGTTAGAATTCCATTTATCACTTGGCCTCTAAACATAATCATTCTAACAAGCAGGCTGATGCTACTTGGAGTTATGTGGTTGGTATCCATGTCAGCTTATCCATAGCCTTAAAAAGAGTTAAATATTCACTCTCCCTAGTGTATAATTACTCCGGTGAATGGCAGTAGGTTCCTTTGAGGAAGGACTGTGAATAGCTACTATAACTACTTGCTATGGTATTGCAGGAAACTTCAAGGGGACATGGCCCTTCAATCAATGTGTTCTAAGTGTGAAAACTGCCTCAGTTCTTAAAACTGGACAAGAGACCATGATTTTCTATTGTGGTACTGACCAACTCAAGATCTTTTCTGGATATATAAATCAAAAAACACCTTCCTTGCCTGCCCACATATCTTGCTCCTAGAATACCATAGTTTATTAGTCTTTGCCACAGATTCCTGAGGGTCAATGACCCTTGGTTGTCACTCTAGCTTTGTTACCCATTAGGATAATTGCACACACTTGTCTTTCTATATGGTCACTGTGGCAATTAATACAGCCAACTAATTCCGCCAATCCTATCTTCCCTCTGTTTTATGCTGTCAGCTGGCCATTCTAGATCCTATCATACCTCCTGACACCAGGGAGCCCAGTGTCCCATGGTATCTCCTATTATTAACCCTGGCTTTATTCTTCATTGCTTATTGTGAAGAGAGCATCCTCTGGGTCTTCCTGGGAAACATAATCATCTAGTGGTTCTCTGGTAGTGCACAATAAGTCAATTCTAACATGCCTACCTCTCTGAGCCTTTTGACTCCTCCCTCTACCAAGGAATTACCAGAATCTCTACCCCATTTACTTCAGGCATCATTTTTTCCAAGCTTCAAGATTTATTAGGAGTATCTCTAGGTGTCCTTGCCAGGATAAGCTGGGAGAAGAGAGAGCAAAGAGGAAGGAGAATGAAAGTATAGGCCACACTTCTTCTCATTGTTAAGTCCTCCAACCAAAATTCAGTTCTGAACTGAGGGAGGGGAAACACTTTGAAATGTATTACAGTTTGAAGTTTTAGCCAGATAGTACCTTTTAATACATGAAAAATCAGACTCTTTTCATACCCATAAGTGAATGAAAAGTGATTGAAAAGCCATTAGATCTGCCTGTGATATCTCCAAGGAACAGGGAAGAGAGCCGAAAATATTTTTGAAGGCAGTGGTGGAAGAAAAATAGGCTGTTTCCTCATTATATACACCACCAATTACAGATAGTTCAAATAACCAGTTGCACAAGTGTTGCAGTGCAAAATAGTGTTGCTGCCTCCTAGTTCTTTGACTTGTTTTTTCCATTTAGGAAATGGGTTAAAATAAACCATCATGCAATGTGAAACTACTAGATGTTCTGTGTTTATAAACACAGAAAACAAAATATGTTAAATCTGCATACCATATTATGTGAACTGATTTTAGAGACTGGGAAGTTAGTGCCATACAAAAGTTTTAGCCATGTGTTATGGAGCTTGAGGCAGGAAATAAATATCTCATCCATGGTTGTGGGTTGCTGGTCAAAGTTTTTGTAAAGGAGATGATACATTAAAAGAACTTGACATGCTGAGTATGACTTTGAAAGATACAGAGAAAGAAGCCCTTTCAAGTAGAGAGAACAACAGGAAAAGGCATGGCAGTATGATACTAGGAATGAGAAATCTAATTTAGATGAAATAAAGAACACATGTAGGGATATAATGGAAAACAAAGCCTGAGTCATAAATTCTTTGCCTAGGCCAATGTCCAGAAGAGTTTCTCCTAGGTTTTCTTCTAGAATTTTTATAGTTTCAGGCCTTACATTTAAGTCTTTAATCCATCTTGTAAAGTGCATGAACAGACATTTTTCAGAAGTAGACATATAAATCAGCCAAGAAACATATGAAAAAATATTCAACATGACTAATCATCAGAGAAATGCAAGTTAAAACCACAGTGAGATACCACTTACTCCAGTCAGAATGGCCATTATATAAAAGTCAAAAAACAATAGATGCTGGTGTGGATGTGGCGAAAAGAGAATGCTTATACAAGATTGGTGGACATGTAAATTAGTACCACCTCCATGGAAAACAGTATGGAGATTTCTCGAAGAACTAAAAATAGATCTACCATTCAATCCAGCAATCCCACTACTGAATGTCTACCCAAAGAAAATAAATTATTACATCAAAAAGATACCCACACACTTTATTGCAGCACTATTCTGATGGGAGGGACTTAGGGAACAGGGAGAGCCTGGTGTTCTTGTTTGGTCTACTAGTGAGCAATAGCTGAGGTGGAAGTAGGCAGGTGCCCGTTACTCAGGTACCACCTCTGAAACTGGGTGCCTCCAATAAGTCCCTCTTTCCTGGAAGTCCACCCACCACCCACCCTAGTCTGATACTGGTCTGAGTACAGAAAGTACCTCTGTGTCAGACTCTGGGTGCAAAAAGTCCTTCTCCTCTGAAGTTGATCACTTGATCTTAAAGTTGAATACCGAACTCCAGTATCAAAACACCACGTTTACATTAGAAAGCATATGCTTTCTCCTTTCTTGATCATCAAAATGAAGACAGTAATTAGAATGCTGCAAAGGTGTTAGAAACACATCAATAACTGTCTCAGAGAGTCGCGTAAGGGTGTCATGTAACAACACATGTACAATGGTTATCACTCCCTGGCATAGAGTAGACACTGAATATTAAGCCCCCTTCCTGTCCTTTTGCTACAGAATAAGTAATTTCTGTCCTATGAATTCCCTCTTTGACCATCCCCCCATGCTGATAAATGAAGACATGTCCTCCCACTAATTTCTTTCCCCATTCCTGCAGACATTCTTCATATGAGACTGTTTCATCCTTACCCCTTTCTGTCCCCTCCTTCTGGACACCTGCGGTTTGCTTCTGTCCCTCTATGATGCAATACCTCGAATAGCACTCAGTTCCCCAGTTATGGGCTAATGAAGGAGAAACGGAGGGTTTCTTCACCTCAGCTTAGATACTACAATTATGTTTCTCCAGGCTAAGTATTAATATTTCTTTAGGGTTTTGTTTTGCTTGATTTGGTTTGGTTTAGCAGCCACAGCTTGGTGTTGACTCACATTTAGCTTCTAGCCAAAGGAAACCTCTGAGCCTTTCTTCACCCATGTGATGCTTGTTAAGCCATCTCTCCCCCACCCAGATTTTGCATAGTTGTTTGCTTTTCTAGACCTTAGTAAAGGACTTCTCATGCCATTAAATTCCATCTTGTCAGATTCATTTTCTCCATTCTAGCCTTTAGCACATCAACTATCCTGTTCTGTTGCCACTCTATATATCCATCTTTTTCAAATTAGATTGATTTTCCAGTGATGTCCTTTGTTGAAGACACTCTAAAATGTTTAAACAGGACAAGAGGCAACACAAAGCCCTGTGATCTGCCAGCAGAAGCCTCTTAACAGGTTGAAAGGAAATTCATTAAGCAGCACTATTTGGGTACAGTCATTCAACTGGATATGAATTCATATAATTGATCTAAAATCCAGTCCACATTATGACACAGTTTGTAAAGCAAATCATGAGGGACTTTGCCAAATACCTTGTTCAAGACCACATGCACAATCTGTGCTGCATTCACTCCATCTTCCAGTCCCAAAGCTCTATCAAAAGTGAAAATAAATTTACCATGGAATGACTTACTCTTTGTGACTACTGTACCAACATCTGAGATGCACTGCCCTTCTCCATCCCCCTCATTCACACAAAAAAACCCTGTTTTCTAAAATATGCCCCTTTTTTTCACAGAGGCAGTATGGCACTGTCATTCAGAGTATGAAACCCAGGCTTGGATCCTGACTCCTTCACCCACTGGCTGTGTCCATGTCTCAAATTTGCCTCACTAATCTATGCCTTGGGTTCTTCACCAGTAAAATGGCAATAATAACAGAACTCACATCATAGGACGAAGGGATTGAATAGCTTAACATTTGTGAAGCATTTAGAGGCATTTCTGGCACCTTAGTAAGCAATATATGATTCTGGAATTTGGGAGATGTTTGAGATATAAACATGGGAGTCACTGGCATATAAATAGTATTTGTTTTCACTTGGGTTCCCCTAGAGGCAGACCCTGACAAGGATTTGAGTGTAAATACTTTATTTGGGAGGACGGTTCCAGAAATATTGGTAGACAGTGAAGAAGTAAGGCAGGAAAAGGAAGGAAGTCAATAAAAGGTAATTAGGAAGTAAAAGGTACATTATGAAGGAAGTTACCCATGTAAGTGACAGAAGTTCAGTCCCATTGTGGGACTCTAGGATAGAGTATAGAACAGGCCTTAAAGTTATCCTAACTCAGGGACCAGAAAGATAGGATAATTATCCATGAAACTGCCACCATCTTTGGCCGAATGCCAATTAATAATACAAAAAGACAAAAATCTACAAGTACCATAATATTTTTGCTTCAAATAAAATATCTTTATGTGGTTGCTATGTTTTTGTTAATGGCCAATAAATGTAATTATTAAGTATGAAAATATGAGAAAGATCACGGCTGATGGAAGTGGTAGGGGTGGGTGGCTGGTTGGAAGCCTCTGCAGCACGCTTGAGCAGTAACAGATCAAAGGCAGATTATTCCTGAAGATATGAGGGCTGTCCGGAAAGTATCCAGCCATTGTTAATATAACGAGAATGGTTACATGGCTGTATACTTTCTAGACAGCTCTCCTATTATATTGATTATTTACACACCTCCTCAAATAAATCATAAGTTCTTTAAAAGGACAATAAAAGCACATTCATGTACTTACGAGAAATGCGTAACTAGATACTTCATTGCGTTAACATTTATTTGATGCCAGTTAGATGATTAGAATGGACGATTAGAAGTCTTGATCTTGGTGTTCCGGTTAACTAATTATCTGAATTTGTTTTCCCATACTTAACTTTCAAGAAGGAAAACAAGACAACAAGAAAATGGTTTAAAAAGTAACATGTTTTATTTCCGAGCCTGATCTTTTTCTTTCTGTATTTACACCTAGAGCTCTGTGTGGTATGTTGAGCATCTTGTACCTCAGCTTCTGTCAAGATGATATTATCTTGTATTGATCAAAATACATTATCGAAATACACTGACTTCTAAGTTTTATTGCCCTATTTTTTGATGGGAAAATTGAGTCTAAAGTGAGTCTAAATTGAGTCTGAAGTGGTGATTTCCATAATGTTATACTACTTCATGCCCACTAGAATAGCTAAAATTTAAGACTGACAATACCAAGTATTGGTAAAGATGTGGAAAAATTAGAACTCATATATTGCTACTGGGATTATAAGATGATATAATCACTTGGACAAAGACTTTGGAAGTTTCTTATAAAGTTAAATACTCACTTACCTTCTAATCCAACAATTGCAGTTGTCAGTAATTATCCAAATGAAAATATATGCTCACAGAAGGACTTATATAAGAAATGTTCATAGTAGCTTTATTCACAGTAGTCAAAAATTGAAAACAACCCAAATGTCCATCAACAAGAGACTGGGTAAACAAGTTGTGATATATTAGTACTCAGCAATAGAAAGGAATTAATTCCTATACATGCAACAACATGAATGAAACATAATGCTGAGAAAAGAAGTCAGATCCGTAAGACTACATATTGTATTTTTCCACTTATATGAAGTTCTAGAATAGGTAAAACTAATCTAAGGTGAAAAAAATCAATGGTTGCCTTTGAAAGGTTGGGTGATCACTTTAATGGAGGACTTTTTCTTATGAGATGGAAATGTGGTAAGGGTGTAGGCACACAGGTGTATCCAGTTGTCAAAACCGTTCAGTTAATACTTGTGCATTTCAATGTATGTAAATTTTACCTTAAAAACTGTAAAAATAATAACAATCAGATGGAGGGGTTGGGGAATGGGGATATAGATGAAACAAGAGAGGTAGACTATTGATTAGTTGAAGTTGAGAAATGAGTAAGTGGTATTCATTATACTATTCTGTTTATTTATGTTTGAAATTTTCCACAAAAAAAAAAAGTTTTTAAAAAGACAATAAACAAAAATGACCAAAAGTCTTTCAGGGAACTGAAAATAGTTCAGTATGGCTGGAGCAGAGAATGTGTTTTCCATTCTTTCGTCTTACAGGAATCTTCCCAGACAGTGGTAAGCTAAAAACACCAAATCTCTTAGTCACATTTGATTCTAGAGCATAGATGGTTACAATGACTAGCTAACACAAATGAGTAACTGTGGTGGAAAAAAACCCAGATATTTATACCTCAAGTGTAAACATAATTTATCCAATATTGTTACTTGAGGTACCTGGCAACAATTGGAACAAGGATTTAAACATGAGTCATCTAGCTACCATGGAATATGGACATGTTTAATGGTATAGGCTCAGACCAGTATAATCCCATTTTTTAACTTGGTAAAGCACCTGAAATTGTAGTAATTTAACTACACCACACCCAATCAACTAATAAAAAAACTATAAATGTCTTATAAATAAAAATTATGTCTGTAAATATGTGAGAAATATGCTCCATAAATCATCTTACTTACCATATTTTAAAACAGATTAATGCCAATGCTGTAGGTGTTTCAATAAGAATCTACATTAGATTTTCTTCACTTAATGCAATGCATTTGTGTGTGTGTGTGTGTGTGTGTATGCATATGTGTGTGAAATTGGGGCTCTTTGTAAGAATTGTTAGAGTGAATTACAGATTTCTTTTTTAGGAAGGGAATTAAAAGTTCCCTTTAATTTTATGAATGAGAGAAAACTGAAGAAAAACAAACCCAGAGCAAAGGAAGTGACTTGTTCAATATGACAAAGGGTAAGACCACAACTCAGATATTCTGATTTCTTCAAATTGAAGTAGACTATTTACAATGTGCATGAATCTGAAATGCTTTCCATGAGCCGCATCCATATTGAATAACGTAAGAGAATTTTATCTGTGTAATTCACAGAACACTATACAAATACAGAATTGTTTAAAAGGTCTCTAGTGCACTAATAGAAAAAACTTTTTTTTTGCCCCAGGGAGATTATAATACTGGAACAGAATGACATCTTCAAAAGATTTTGGAAAACACAGCCAATTCACCATTTGCCCATGCTTGCTTACAGAACATTAGACAACCCACACAGTTACGACAAGTATTATTTTGTAAAATTCTTGTTTCAGTCATATACATATGTGTGTACACTGCATGGAAACGTAAAACATTTCTTATTGTGGATCAAAGTCAGAAGCACTTGAGAGCCATGGCTTTTGTAAGTCCTCATAGGGACTTTAAATGCTTTACCTCTGATTACCCTTTTCTCAATTCACATATTTTTGTTGTCCATGATTTTAATTCTCATTTTTAAAACAACACAAATTAGACATTATCATCATCATCTACTATTATAATATACAATGTCTGGATTTAACTACGTATTTACTAATTTCTTTGCATCTGTAAGCTTTTTTTTAATGTGGTAAATTTCACATATGAAAATTCACTATTTAATCATTTAAAAGTGTACAATTCAGTGGCATTTAGTACATTAACAGTGATGGGCAACCATCACCACTATCTAGTTCTAGAACATTTTCATCACCCAAAAAAGAAACTCAATACCCATTAAGCAATCACTTGCCATTCCTCCCTCATCCCCCCAGTCTCTGGAAACCAGGAATCTGCTATCTGTCTCTATGGATTTGTCTGTTCTGGATATTTCATATAAACAGAATCATACACTATTAATGGCACAGTAGCTGTACCATTTTAAATTCCCACCAGTAATCTACAAAGATTCCAATCTCTCCACATCCTTGCCAACATGTTACTTTCTATTTTTAAAAGATTATGGCCATTCTAGTGGGTATGAAGTAGTACCTCATCGTGGTTTTCATTTACATTCCTTAATGACTAATGATGCTAAATATTTTTTCATGTGCTTGTTGGCCATTTGTATATCTTCTTTGGAGAAATGTCCATTCGAGTCCTTTGCCCATTTTTTGAAAATGAATCGTTTGTCTTTTTGTTGTTGTGCTGTAAAAGTTCTTTATATATTCTGGATACCAGATCCTTACCATTTATATGGTTTGCAAATAATTTCTCCCATTCTGTGTTGTATTTTCACTGTCTTGATAATGTCTAATGCAGTTTTTATTTTGAGTCCAATTTATTTACTTTTTCTTTTGTGCCTTGTGCATGCAGTGTCATATCTAAGAATTCATTGTGAAATCCAAGACTGTGAAGATTTGTCTGTTTTCTTCTAAGGGTGTTAAAATTTTAACTCTCACATTTTAGGCCTTTGATCCACTTTGAGTTAATTTTTGTACAGGGAGTGA
>NW_012149008.1:2092019-2094928 GCF_000956105.1 Propithecus coquereli
ACTTAATTGGGCCTTTGCTTCTTCAAGGATCCAAGGTGAGGGCTATTGATCTGGAACCACTCTAGACTCTTCAAAGACACTGACTTAATGGCAGAATCTCATTCTCCTGTTTGCATAAAGTTCAAGGCTTAGTCTTGGTATCGCAGTGCTGGCACTGACATTTTCCCCAAGGCAATCCTAGCCTTTTCATTTGTTTAAACTGCTTATCATTATTCCATTTTTTGCTATTTTTTATTTTCCTTTTTTGGCACATGAGAATAGCCCTTATTTCTTGTAACTCAGTTTGATATCATATAATAGAAAGATACTTGGTCTTTGTCCACAGTTCCTGGCACAGAACTCCTAAAACTCTTAGAATCTCCTGAATGATAAGGGTGATAGCAGCACCTTTTTTTCCCCTAATGAAGTGACTCTTGGTGGGCTTCTAGGTAGCTTTAAGATGGCAGCTGGTTGCCAGAGAGACCAAACCTTCATTAGAAGCTTGGAACATTCAGCCCTGCCTCTCCCCAATATCTGGGGAGGTGCTGGAGGATGAATTAATTGCCTACGGATGAAACCTCCATAAAAACCCCTAAAGGATGGGATCTGGAAAGCTTCCAGGTTGTTGAACACATACAGATGCTGGGGGGGGTGACATGCCCAGAGAGGGCATGGAGGCTCCCCACACACCCCCATATCTCACCTGTGTATTGCTTCCCTTTGACTGTCCCTGAGTTATAGCCTTGACAATAAACAAGTAACAATACATAAAGTATGTTCCTAAGTTCTGTGAGCTGTTCTAGCAAATCAACAAACCCGAGGAGACATCATGGGAACCTGTGATTTATAGCTGGTCAGTCAGAAGCACGGGAGGACCCGGACTTATGACTGGCATCTGAAGTGTGTGTGTGTGTGTGTGTGTGTGTGTGTATGGAGGGGGGGCTGGGAGGGTAGTTTTGTAAAACTGAGCCCTTAACCTGTGGCGTTTGCACTAACTCTGGGTTGTCAGAGTCAGAAAGTTAGAGAAACAGTGTTGGAAAAGATATCACATGTTTGGTTGTTAGGAGGAAAAAACTGTCAGCAATGCATTAAAAGTTGTATTTGAAATTTATCCAGGCTCTAGTCATATTATAATGGGACAGTCATTCTATCTAGTCCATCAAAATCCTAGCAGCGAACGAACAGTGAAAATGTTATCTGTATCAGTTGAAGGTTGTGACTTCAGAATAAAAAAGAGGAAGTAAGAAGTAGTAAGCCATGCATAGGTGCCAAATAGCAGGATTTGGTTTCTTGAACCATGATTAATCATACCATGCTTCTTCTTCTGAGGGCTAGAAAGAAGGTTCATAGACTAGATGGAGAAAAGTTAAGTCACAAATGGGGCTAGAACAGCTTGAACTAAGTTCACTATAAATGGTGAAAAAGAGAAAATGTTGCCTTAGAGCTAACTACTCAAAATAAGTAATATTTTTATGAAATAAGCTTCTTGAGAATAAGGACTGTATTTCTTCCATATTGTTTATTCAACAAAGAATAAGCACCTATGTACCTTTTAAAATCCAAAACTGCCACCCTAAAAAGATTGTTAGACGTCATGTAGTTTAACAGCTTCAGACAAATAACTGGGATGATAATTTTAAGCAACTTATCTATCCTAAGGTCACACAGCCAATATATTATAATAGATAATGGGAGTAGATCAAAGTCTCCTGACTCCAGGCCATGCCTGTGTATTATACCACACTACATCACTAGGGTGAGTCAATATACATTGTTCAAGTATGTGGCATTGAACACCAAAAATAAGGAAAAAAAATGTTCTTTGGATTGTTTTTCTTCTTTTACTTTTACAGCACTGATGACTTCACACATAACCTTGTTTGTAGAAAGAAGGACATATTCTCTATGAACATAAATCTTCCATTGCATACTTTTTGAAGAAATAATTCACACTATAAGAACACAATCATTGTGTGTATGTAACAGTTCAACTCCTAAGCTGTTATTAATTCTTAATCCTGCCCAGGAGTAAATA
Source organism: Propithecus coquereli (assembly GCF_000956105.1). Lineage (NCBI taxonomy): Eukaryota > Metazoa > Chordata > Mammalia > Primates > Indriidae > Propithecus > Propithecus coquereli. The sequence goes on from NW_012149008.1 coordinate 2,094,034, forward strand.
AGAAATACAGCTCTAGTTAGAAGCCAAGAGAGAGCTGATTTGTACATCAGAATCAGGGTGTCCAAGACAGAGATATAAATAGTAAATATGTGATAAAAGAGGTTAAGAGAAAAAAGACTGTCATACATGTGTGAAGTGGGTCAGGCTGGGATCGGAAATTCTAAAAGATGGATTTTTTGCTGATTTGGGGGGAGTTTTAAAGGGATCAAGACTCAAGGCACACTATCTCTGTATTTATCCACCTCCCCTCAGGGTGCGGCTGAGTAGAGCTGGAGTTTCTTTAGTGGTTTGTTTAGTGAAGGTTGTCACATGGTTGAGGGTCTGTTTGTAGCACTGTGGACTCCCATTTGATCATCAGGTGCTGCAGTTGTTTTCCACAATGCTGGGAATCCAGGATAACCTGTACAGGACATCCTCATTTCCTTTTCCAGTAACAGAGGTGAGCTATGGAGGCAGGTATATAGGATGGATGTAGCCAGGCTGGGTAGAGCAGAGAGAAGGAAAGAGCAAGTATACATATGCGTGTAGGCGATGGGAGCTAGAGATGTAAGTACCAGAATGACAACTCTGGAACCCAAGAGTGGGCATAGGACTCTGTTCCACAGCTCACAGCTGGGATCTGTAGTACAGATCTGCTAGGAAGAGACTACAGCCACTTTGCTACTTCGATAGCCGTCTCTGATGATGTGTGGGGTGTCAGTTAAAGTCTCACAGCTCTCTTTGACCAGCTAATGGATACAGCAGGGAACGATAAAAGATGCGGCAGATCACAGAGAAAAGGTAGTTAGAGTGGATGCGGGGAGACCAGTCAGGAGGTTTATTGCAGTCAACAAGAAATGACGGCAACGTGAATAACAAAAGCATTGTAAGTAATCAAAAAAGATACTTAAAAATT
>NW_012149008.1:2095943-2096485 GCF_000956105.1 Propithecus coquereli
ATGAGATAATGAGTATTAAGTAGTTAGCACAGAGCCTGGCACATACTAAGCCATGATAGCTGCTATATTGACTATTACGGTATTTTTTGAAACTGAGACCTGATTGACAACCCCTTCGTGTGTGCTTTCTCCTCTGACCACCAGAGAGCAGACTAACATTGCCCTTCTTAAGTGAGAAAAGCCCTCAATTCTGCAGCCTGAGAGTTCAGAATGTTCTGCGTAAGCCACTCTTCTATAAATTTGGTCAGAAGAGCAAACCTTCTTAAAAGGCCTAAGAGAATATCTGCTTTCTTCTTTATATGTTAGTTGAGAAAAGAGTGATCAGGATGGAAGTTAAATAGTCATTGAATGTGAAATTCACATAAATATTGAGATACACTAGGTCTGGCATTAGGAAGCAAGGTAATAACTTGGGGTATTAATTTTCTTTCTGCCTTACATTTTAGGACTTTATTACTTCTTGACATGCTATTACATAGGTATAAATATTTCATTTTATCCTCACAATATGAAGTATGAAGTATACAGGGCAGAGTACACTA
>NW_012149008.1:2098615-2099509 GCF_000956105.1 Propithecus coquereli
GATGGTGAAGAAATGTAGGTCATTTGGCATTGCAGTTCTTTGGTTCAGCTATCAGAGTAATCATGGATGATAACAACTTAAATTTCAGTACATGATCTTACTTAGAATCATTGAACTTTGGAGCTTGCCATTACTCACTTTGTAAATCATAACTAGTAAACAGAACACCACATGTGAGAGTAACTTTTCTTCTCTTCCTGATTTTACATCCTCTGGTTGCCAACAATGATTTATCTATTCCTTTTATCTGATACCTCACAGAGTGACGATGTCAGAGACTAGTTAGAACACTCACCTGGCATGAAGAAATCAAAATTCAGTTGTGGATACTGACTGATGATAAAAGACCACTAATGAATTATTTATTCTCATTATTCCTTGCTTGAAACTTATTGATAAATAAAGCCAGTCAAGCCACTTCCTAAATTTATTTTATAAGGATTCTGGGAGGACTCCAATGAGAAACATGAAGAGCTTTGTCCCACTCATGCTGGAGTCACAGATCTATAGGAAAAGTAGCTTTTCTCTGAACAGAAAATAGCACCTGGAAGTAGCTATAGAAACAGCAGCTCTCAAAGCCGGTTGAGAACATTTTGTTTAATAAGGATGCTACCTAGAACATCAGCTAGCTTCTAAAATGTTTATAACCAAGGAAAAACTACTTTACATAAAAGGGCATAGTTTATAAGCTTAGGATGATTTCTTCTTTAAATAGACCGTCTTGTATTCTCTGTTTTGATTTTTATACTAAGTGTTTCAGATTTCTTTACATTTTTTTTCCTCTGTATATTTTTCAAACCCCTTAGGCTTATGTTATGTCAACTGACTAGCCCCTGTGGTCTGGCATTTGTTTTGACTAAGTAATCACATGCCTTTCTCTATCTAGTGCAGCCC
>NW_012149008.1:2101919-2103398 GCF_000956105.1 Propithecus coquereli
AACAAACATTCCAGCATTTATACTTCCAAATAAGTGTCATTGCTTTCAAAGTGTCATATTATATACCCACTTCAATGATGCTTCATGGCTCTAAACAATTCTGAAAAGCTTCTTTTAGAACTTCCTTCAGAACCAGTTTATAAGGCAAACCAGAAAAACAGGCATATTGCTATAGAGAGAAAGATTTCATAAATCTCCAAAGCTAAGGAAACAAATACATGTAATATTCTTAATTTATGTAGGATTTATAAGAACTTCTTTTTATGATTATGATGTTCCAATGTATAGAATGAGGTCACTTCTTTTAAGAAAATAAGCAAATAATGTGAGGGAAAAGCTAAGTTACCTGATTCTTCATCAAAGAGTGAGGGTGTGTTCTTTTGGTAAAGAGCTAGACAATTGGGGAAACCCATAGGCAGAACGCATTGTTGGACAGTCAGGAGGGGATTGCTTTATTGTTAGGGAGCAGATAAGAAATATATCTTAGAAGACTGACAACAAACTTTTCACAAAAAAGAAGGAGGTTATGCCCATCAGCTTTTAGGAGCAGTGCATGGTGGGAAGATTTTAGAACCAAGGCTAGGAGTCGAACTCTGGTTCTCTAGCAGTACAGTCCTGTACAAATTCTCTGTCTCATCCTCACTTTCTTCATCTGTAAAATGCAGATACATGTGTGAGGAGTTCTGAGAGGCTTTAATGATGGACCTCTGATTTCCACCCCACCCCTATTCTTCCTTACCTAAACATCTTTTCTTCAGGTTCAAGAACAGGAAATCCTGGGGAGACAGGGGTTAAGGAGAAACCCTCCAGTAGCTATCAGGCTTAATTGTACTAATCCTTCTTAGCTCTGTACTATCAGAGAACAGAGAAAAGAATTCCTGGCTACTTTATCAGTCTCCATGAATGAGGGCTGGAGCCAGCAGGCATTGCCATTGGTTCATTAGACATTCCCAGAGCATCCTGTCCTTTAGAGCTGCGGCCCCCAACCCCTGAGCCTCCGCCCAGTACTGGTCCATGGCCTATTAGGAAATGGGCTGCTTATCACCACCTGAGCTCTGCACAACCTCCCCCTGCCCCACAACACCCCACCCCCCGATGCTCCCTCTGCGCAGAAAAGCTGTCTCCCGTGTCTTCCGTGAAACTGATCCCTGGTGCCAAAAAGGTTGGGACTGCTGATTTAGAGAAAGCAGCAACTCATTTAAATCATTAAATCTTTTCAAGAAACTGAAACAACTTCAATGCCCAAAACTACTTTTTTGTTTGGATTGTGAGACATAATACCTGGATGCACATTTGCATAAAGGAATTATACACTGAAGAATATTAAATGACAGTGGGAAATGCTCATAATAAATTAAGTAAAAATATTGCCACAACAGTATATATTCTATGATTCTAACCTTTTTAAAATAAGATCTAGGGGGAAAAATAGAAGGATATACAAAATATTAAAAATAGATTCTGAATGGTAGGATTATG
>NW_012149008.1:2110038-2112268 GCF_000956105.1 Propithecus coquereli
TGCATTCCATTCATCACTTTCATTCCCCACTTAAAATACTGTTTGGAAATTTCCTAAGGGGAAATCTCTATAAAAGCACTAAGAGAAAGAAAGTAAGGATGAGTTACTGCCTGTAAATCGTGCAGTTTAATGTCTTTCGTTTTGATCACGATTTAAGACTTAAAACCATGAGTATCTGTGCAAAAGAACTTTCTTCTATGAAGATTGTCCGGCTTCCTCCCTAGGTTTCAATCCCAAAATTTGCCATGAATAAAAGAAACATCACCTCATTTCTCCCAAGATTCCACGCCGACAATGCTCTTCACCGGCAGGTGTTTCCCTTTATGACGCCAAACGCTCTCTAGAACCTCAATAACTGAAGAACTCCCTAAATCTTAGGTTTTTCTATTGCCCCAGCGACGCTCCAGGGTTTGTTTCTCTACTCCCCTAGGCCCAAGCCCGCCCAACGGCGTTAAACCCAGCCTCTTATTGGTCCAAGTGTATGCTCGTCCCCCCAGCAAGCCAATCAGAGCCTCCCTTTTGTACGCTAGGAATATGGGAAACGGAAGAGACCGCTGCCTGTCCCGGGAGCAGGGGGCGGCCATGAGGGAATGACAGCTCTATCTTCCAATAGGCAGAGCCCGGGACCTGCCCCTCTGGCTCCGGGGATAGAAAAGAGCGTAGATGCCGGCAGCAGCGATGAGTTGTAGGAGGTGCTGGCTGCTAGGCGGCCCCGAGGATCCGCTGCTGCTGCTGTCGCCGCTGCCGCCGGCATCTTTGCAGGTGAGTGGTCTTGTTTTAGAATATTACTGTTGCGAATGTTTCCATTTTTAAGTGATGTGGTGTTTTATCTTGGGGTGTGGGGAAGGCCTTTACTTCCCCCGATTTAGTCTTTGGTGGGAGTCTGGTGCCCACTCCACCCCTTAAGCTGGGACGCTCGCGTGTCCCCCGGGTCTCTCTCCGCTGTCCCTTTCTCTGCATGAGCCTCTCAGGCAGTCACAGTTCTGTCAACTGAAAGGAGAAAACCGCCTTGGTAGTGGTGTCTTGAGGCAGGAATAAATACAAGTTGAAGGGAATGATGAACTTCTCTCTCCTGGACATCTCAGGCACGGTGCGGCAGAGCCTGAAGAGTAGTAAGGTTCCCTGGAAGGAGGCAGGGCATTTAGGGTGCCCTGTATTTAGGGTGCCGGCAGACTGGCCCTATCATTTTGTGTAAGAAGACGGAAAAACTTGAATGCCATGAAAGGAGAAGGAGGTGAATATATGCAGTGGTTTCATGTACCGCTGGAGTCAGGAGCCAAATCACAGGTTTTTAGAAACACTAAAAATACAAAGGTAAGTGTATTTCCGTCTTTTCTAAGGGGCAGGGGCCTGGCATTACACTACAGAAGGTCAATAAAAATGCGTTATTGAAGGTAGGTTTGCAGTTAAGCTTTGACGGATAATTGGTTGTTAGTTAACTTATTATAACTCCCATTCCCTACTGCCTCACTTCCAAATTATGGAGGATTTATAGCTTTTGAGTGTAACTACAATATTAACTGACTGAGTGCAGATTCCTTCAGAGGGGAAAAAACAATCAAACGCTGTTTCACCACCAGTAGCTACTAAGATTTTCTACCATGAAAGCAAAACTTGTGTCAACTTGTTTGCCCGGAGTCCAAGGACTAGATTTTATCCATCATTGTATTCCTCTAGCATCTCATAAACCACAGATGCTCCCCAGATGGTGGTGGACTTTAGAGAAGCATAGTTCAAACAAATGGCATAGTGGAAGGAGCTCTGAGTTAGAAGGTGAACACCTTGGTTTTAGTCCTGAAACTGTTACTATTTGTGTGATCTTAAACAAATCATTTCAATTCTGACTGTTAATTTTTAAAAGCAGATGTTGCATTACATTATTTCTGAGGTCCATGCCTGTAAAAATCTGTTTTAAAATACAAAGGATTAGACAATTTTCATCACCGGTACACAAGCAGAATCTCATTGCAGTAAATTCTGTACCAATCTATTAGCAAGTAAAAGTTTCCAGCTTCAAGAATAAGTTCTTTTGTGTTCATACTTAAACCAAACCACAAACTATTGTAGAAAATTTGTGCAGTACAACAGTATAACGTGACAGAAACTGTCATCCTTAATCCCATCACTCAGAGGCAACCGCTGTTAATTTTGGTTAGATCTTTTAGTCTTTCTTCTTTTGCCTTCTATGGTTGGTTGAGATTAAGAGACACACCTTTTATTTTAAGTAATG
>NW_012149008.1:2112318-2113610 GCF_000956105.1 Propithecus coquereli
GTGGAAAAGGCTAGAGGCTCTGCGTATGTAAGTGTGGAATCATTTTGACTAGGTATGTATGCTGTCATAAAAGAGTACTTTATTCAGATCATGAATAAGACAATCTGCTACTAATCCTTAAAGTATCATGTGGGTTAATATTGACTTCTTCAATACACACTCATGACAAAGAAAAGGAGACAACGTGGCTACAATAATTTATTGCTTTTCATTTTTTATTTGGATGAAAGTGAGGCTACACCAAAGCTGTTTGATGACACTGAGTTATTTTCATAGCATCTAAACTACTGCCTATATCAGAATTGATTCTTCATGATTAATCTTTATGGAAGTTAATGCTAAAATGATCTTGATTTTAAAAAAATACATTGCTTTTTTTTGTGGAGGAGGGGAAGGCAGAAGCAGGAGGAAGCATTTTCGCAGAATTATGAATCAGTAACTTTAAGTCCTTGTCCCCAACCAAGCAATTCTGAGCAAATCACCTAAGCTTCAGTGTCTTTACCTGTACAATGAGGGACTAGAGTTTAGTTTCTAAAGCCTGGTTAGGCAGTAAGTTTGCATAAGTCTAATATACTTTGGAGTTCATCTTTGCCTTAAATGGGTTTATGATCATCTTTGTGAGCCATGATCTCATTATTTAAAAGTTCATAAGGACCAGGTGCAGTGGCTCATGCCTGTAATCCTAGCACTTTGGAAGGCTGAGGTAGGAGGATCATTTGAGGCCAGGAATTTGGGACCAGCTGGGCAACATAGCAAGGCCTTGTCTCTACAAAAAAAAATTAAAGATTAGCCAGACATGGTGGTGCACGCCTGTAGTCCCAGCTATTAGGGAGGCTGAGGAGGGAAGATTGCTTGAGCCCAGGAGTTTGAGGTTACAGTGAGCTATGGTGGTGCCACTGCACCTCAGCCTGGGCAACAGAGTAAGATCCCATCTCTAAAAAGAAAAAAGAAAAAGAAAAAAATAAAAGTTCATAAGGGAGACAGCTCATCAAACAGACCAGAACACAGGGTCCAAGAGATGACATTGTAACATAGATAATTATGGAAAACAGTCCTGTTGTAGAACAATAGTGACTCCTGAAATTGACAGCCTCTATGTAAATTTGTTTCACAAAGACTATGCTTGCTCCTGAGTAAAATTTGCTTTTTAATTCCTTCTTGACAGAACCACTGATAAAATTGCTTCCATCTTATAATCAAAATAACTTATTCATAAGCCTAATATTCTTGTGAATGATTCCAAAAGGCAGGCAATGTTTGATATTGTTTTTATATGACAAGATACCATTCCA
>NW_012149008.1:2113660-2116017 GCF_000956105.1 Propithecus coquereli
TGTCTCTACAAAAAAAAATTAAAGATTAGCCAGACATGGTGGTGCACGCCTGTAGTCCCAGCTATTAGGGAGGCTGAGGAGGGAAGATTGCTTGAGCCCAGGAGTTTGAGGTTACAGTGAGCTATGGTGGTGCCACTGCACCTCAGCCTGGGCAACAGAGTAAGATCCCATCTCTAAAAAGAAAAAAGAAAAAGAAAAAAATAAAAGTTCATAAGGGAGACAGCTCATCAAACAGACCAGAACACAGGGTCCAAGAGATGACATTGTAACATAGATAATTATGGAAAACAGTCCTGTTGTAGAACAATAGTGACTCCTGAAATTGACAGCCTCTATGCAAATTTGTTTCACAAAGACTATGCTTGCTCCTGAGTAAAATTTGCTTTTTAATTCCTTCTTGACAGAACCACTGATAAAATTGCTTCCATCTTATAATCAAAATAACTTATTCATAAGCCTAATATTCTTGTGAATGATTCCAAAAGGCAGGCAATGTTTGATATTGTTTTTATATGACAAGATACCATTCCATGTGTATCTGTAACAACAGTAAAACTAAATCCAATGAGTAGGTACCTTTAAGTCCGGAGTAAGTAACCCTAAATGTCAAATGCCATAAGACACTGCCACTTGTGAATGGCTTTCTTTATCTTCCAGCGTATGGATGGTGGGCACTCTGAGTAGGAAGCTTCATTATACTGCAGTAGAAAAGCTTTCTCCTTATTTTGTCCTCATCTGGTACAGAGGAAAGAGCAAGTGGGCAAGTATATAAGATTTGAAAGCTGCATTCCTGACAGTCAAGACTGGAGGCTGCCTCCTCCATCTGTTCTGACCTGAACTCTAGTTAATCTTGTCCAAGTTAAATTCTAACTATCACCAGATGGGACCTATCACCTGCTGGGACCTGTCACACCTCAGATTTTTGCTCTGTCAGAAGTAAAGTTGTGTTCTTACAACTCCCAGGAGTAAATATTATGCTCTAAGATGGATAAATGAGATACGGAACTAGCTACCAACAATTAGGTCTTAATGAGTTCAACATATAACATGTCATAGAGTTAAAAATGTGAAAAGATTATCTTTCCAAATGTACGTATAATTATGATGACAACCTGCTTGCCGGTCACAAACCTACTGTACTTGTTATGAGGATGAAACAAGAAAAACTCAAAGGATGACACTAAACTCTAGGTAAGACAGCTTCCAGAAATCAAGAAGGGAATTTCCCACGTGTTCAGGCAAATATACCCTTCCTTATCTTTCTTGCCCACTCAAAAGTTCTGACATATATGCTACAAAACCTAGTGTGGTTGCTCAAGTTGCTCAAGCCTGCTTAGAAGCTTATAGCGCCTTCTGCGAGGTTTCGGGTATTTTCAAAGGTTTCTCTTGTTCTGTACTTGTTGCCTCCAAATTTGTAATTCTCCTCCAACTCCATCCTCCCTTCCTCTGTGCTATAAGCTTTCAGTGCATTCCATTCATCACTTTCATTCCCCACTTAAAATACTGTTTGGAAATTTCCTAAGGGGAAATCTCTATAAAAGCACTAAGAGAAAGAAAGTAAGGATGAGTTACTGCCTGTAAATCGTGCAGTTTAATGTCTTTCGTTTTGATCACGATTTAAGACTTAAAACCATGAGTATCTGTGCAAAAGAACTTTCTTCTATGAAGATTGTCCGGCTTCCTCCCTAGGTTTCAATCCCAAAATTTGCCATGAATAAAAGAAACATCACCTCATTTCTCCCAAGATTCCACGCCGACAATGCTCTTCACCGGCAGGTGTTTCCCTTTATGACGCCAAACGCTCTCTAGAACCTCAATAACTGAAGAACTCCCTAAATCTTAGGTTTTTCTATTGCCCCAGCGACGCTCCAGGGTTTGTTTCTCTACTCCCCTAGGCCCAAGCCCGCCCAACGGCGTTAAACCCAGCCTCTTATTGGTCCAAGTGTATGCTCGTCCCCCCAGCAAGCCAATCAGAGCCTCCCTTTTGTACGCTAGGAATATGGGAAACGGAAGAGACCGCTGCCTGTCCCGGGAGCAGGGGGCGGCCATGAGGGAATGACAGCTCTATCTTCCAATAGGCAGAGCCCGGGACCTGCCCCTCTGGCTCCGGGGATAGAAAAGAGCGTAGATGCCGGCAACAGCGATGAGTTGTAGGAGGTGCTGGCTGCTAGGCGGCCCCGAGGATCCGCTGCTGCTGCTGTCGCCGCTGCCGCCGGCATCTTTGCAGGTGAGTGGTCTTGTTTTAGAATATTACTGTTGCGAATGTTTCCATTTTTAAGTGATGTGGTGTTTTATCTTGGGGTGTGGGGAAGGCCTTTACTTCCCCCGATTTAGTCTTTGGTGGGAGTCTGGTGCCC
>NW_012149008.1:2118582-2120779 GCF_000956105.1 Propithecus coquereli
ATCAAACGCTGTTTCACCACCAGTAGCTACTAAGATTTTCTACCATGAAAGCAAAACTTGTGTCAACTTGTTTGCCCGGAGTCCAAGGACTAGATTTTATCCATCATTGTATTCCTCTAGCATCTCATAAACCACAGATGCTCCCCAGATGGTGGTGGACTTTAGAGAAGCATAGTTCAAACAAATGGCATAGTGGAAGGAGCTCTGAGTTAGAAGGTGAACACCTTGGTTTTAGTCCTGAAACTGTTACTATTTGTGTGATCTTAAACAAATCATTTCAATTCTGACTGTTAATTTTTAAAAGCAGATGTTGCATTACATTATTTCTGAGGTCCATGCCTGTAAAAATCTGTTTTAAAATACAAAGGATTAGACAATTTTCATCACCGGTACACAAGCAGAATCTCATTGCAGTAAATTCTGTACTAATCTATTAGCAAGTAAAAGTTTCCAGCTTCAAGAATAAGTTCTTTTGTGTTCATACTTAAACCAAACCACAAACTATTGTAGAAAATTTGTGCAGTACAGCAGTATAACGTGACAGAAACTGTCATCCTTAATCCCATCACTCAGAGGCAACCGCTGTTAATTTTGGTTAGATCTTTTAGTCTTTCTTCTTTTGCCTTCTATGGTTGGTTGAGATTAAGAGACACACCTTTTATTTTAAGTAATGATTGATACATCTTAATTTACCTAGGGCTTCATCTTTGTGTGTCTGGTGCCTGGAGAACAGAAGACACACAAATGTTTGAACTGAACAGTTTTTTGAAACATCCTTGGGATGAATGTGGTGTGAGGGGATGTTTACATGGGTGACAGGACAAAATAGGACAAAAAGTATTAATAACAAAACTCTGTCACTGAAACTTGGCCACAAATATAGCAAAAGCATACTTTATAAAACAGAAATTAAATGTTAACCATATCTCTAAAGCATATGGATTGCAGAATATTACTTAGTATTTGGTATGCTTCTAGGACTGTATCTCACCATCACCCTCTCCCACGCCACAGTATTTGATTGCAATTTGATTGCATTCCTCCTTCCAACACTAGTGTAAGCTTTTCCTTTCTAACTCTTCCCTCTTTTTACTTTATTTCCAGCTTTGCTTCTATTCATACCATTGGCAAGATAGAATTGCTTTGATGAGCCTGAGACCTGTGCCATTCTTCACGAGTTTGTCAAAATATGTTCCATTCTACTTCTTACTTTTTGGTAGAGTGCCTCACTATAATCTCATCTAATTTTTCCTAATAGCCCCTTGAGGACGGTAGTTTCATTATACTCATCTTTATGGATACTGAACCTGAGGTCCAAACAATTTAAATAACTTATTCAAGACCACACTGTCAATAAGTAGCAGAGCTGGGCTCATATCCAGGTTTTTTTGCTTCAAACCTTTAGGATTTGGTGGAAGCTGTTGTGTTGCCAAAAACTATTATCCCAAGGAAGTAAATGACCAGAGATAGGAAGGAGATGTCATGAGTGGGTGTTGTGCACAAGTGGTGATGCCATGCAAGCTACAACAAGCAACATGATCCAAGAAAATACACATTTCATTACATATCTATATCTTTTCCCTGTGAGTAGGGATCTACCTGCTATGGTTTGTTACTCTTGTAATAGGTGATCAGTAGGGGATATTAGTAAAAGTAAGTTTGGAGAATGAAAGGATTATAGTGTCTAGAAAACACCTGTGAGTGGTAGAATTTGCTCCTGGTAAAAAGATATTCTTATGACTGCAAATACAAATGGAAAAGTTACTACAAAGCTTTAGGAGAAGTAATAGACTATGGAATACTAGGTACTTTTAGGTACAGTCATGTTTCAACTTTTAATATTGAACTTGATTTTGCAGAAATCATATTTTTTTACGATGCTAAAAGCTGTGAGGAACTGAGCACCAGATTTCATTTCTATTGAGAACTGTTCCTTATTAATTTGTCAGAGACACGATTAACCTTTCTCTCTCTCTGTCCTCAAACAAAGTCAGCCCATCTTCTATAAAGTTAGATTCCTAATGCAATGGGGGTTAGAAGTTGCTCAAAGCTATGCAGTGAGGATTTGGACCAAGGAAAACATCCGAGTGGTCCAGAATAGCAATTGGATATTTAATATTTAAACATAAGCTTTGGATCAAAGTGACTGAGGTTCTATGTCCTATATTTTATATTACTTCAACATTATATTGTTGAT
>NW_012149008.1:2122409-2122814 GCF_000956105.1 Propithecus coquereli
AAATTTACTATTTGGCCTTTTACAGAAAAAGTTGCTCACATCTGAGCTAAGGTATAGTGTCTTTCACATTTCTCTCCTTCATCCCATTTCAACAGACTTATCCTGGTCAGGTCTTCATTATATGTTACCAGAATTATTGCAAACCTCACAGCTAGTATTTATATCCCTTGTTTTTCCCATCTCCATCTCTGTATATGTAAATGCTGCCTGATCCTCCTAAAATACATGTTATTAAACCTTTAATGATGTCCCAATATTTATAGAAGAGGCTACATTCTTTGGCACAAGGCCCTTCTTGAGCCACTATTCTGTCTTATCTTTCTAGGCTAGTCTCCTCCTACTTCCTTGTTATACCCTATACTTAGGGTGACCATATTATTTTCCAAATGGGACACTTAAATGTGA
>NW_012149008.1:2122864-2125219 GCF_000956105.1 Propithecus coquereli
TTCCTGAGTTCTTACAAGAATACTTGTAAGTAGTTAAAACACTTTATCATTATCGCAATCTTTCAGAATAACAACTACCATTTATGGAATGCTTTCCATGTGCCAGGCTCCCGCTACATTAACCCATCTAATTTTCACATTGGCCATTTAGGTATGATCCCTTATTTCACGGATAAAGACACCGAGGCTGAGGTCGAAGAATTTGTCTAAGTTCCCAGAGCTAGAAAGTGGCAGATGTAAGGTGCTTCAGAGATTGCAAAGCTACTTCAAAAATGCCTCCATTATTCTTCATACTACTCTGTGAGGTCAATGACGATTCTAACTTTTAACTTTTGAAACAAAAGGACAGACGGCTTTAAGGTCCCATTTGAGAGTCTGCTTGGCTAATCTATAAGCATTTCCAGTTTTTAATTTCAGTAAAGGGAGTCCTGTACTTAGTAGGTCAATGGTGGGGGGCAGACATGGGCCTATTACACTAGATTATGGGTGGCAGATTTCAATCTGACCCTGAAGAAGGTAGTACCAGTATAGTCAGAGACTAGATATTGGCAGCAAACAACCAGTTCATGGTGTGTCCTGACACTGTGAAGACAAGGAGATAGTCCTATACACAGGACACAGGACTAGCTAACTCTAGAATTTGCTGGAGAGAGGGAGCCAGTGATTCTGCCAGGCTAGCAAACAGCAAAATAGCCTAGGTCAGTGGATGATGTTTTGATACATGGTGGACCAGCTATGTGGAAAAGGCTAGAGGCTCTGCGTATGTAAGTGTGGAATCATTTTGACTAGGTATGTATGCTGTCATAAAAGAGTACTTTATTCAGATCATGAATAAGACAATCTGCTACTAATCCTTAAAGTATCATGTGGGTTAATATTGACTTCTTCAATACACACTCATGACAAAGAAAAGGAGACAACGTGGCTACAATAATTAGACCAATGGACAGATAATATACAATGTAAGTATATCTGTGTAAAGTTCTAAAAGAAGTACATGATGCCTTGACAACATGTAATTAACCCAGAGATACGAGCCAGGTGGCATCAAGTTTTCCTGAGGAAATGATCACTCGACTAATACCAAAGTTGAACAGGAGTTCATTAGACCAAGGGGATAAGATGGGGGAAGGAGGGAGAAAGGGAGGGAAAGGTAACAGCACTCTGGGTAGGGAAAACACATGCATGAAGGCCTCATGACCATAGAGAGAAGGAAAGAAGATCCATATAAGGAGCAACAGGAAGCCACTGTTCTAAGCTAGGGAACAATATGGGATTACTTGTGACACAATCACAAAGACATTCTACTGATATCACCCCGCTGCCTAAAACAGAGTGAAAGTAGATTCAGGGAGACTTGTTAGGAGCTACTGAGAAAATGCAGGCAAGAGGTGATGGTGGCTTGGGCCAGGGTGTTGGCAGTATGTACGGGTATGTGTGTGAGTGGGGTGGAGAGGATGGAAAAAAGTATTGAAACATATACTTTGAATGAAACTCATTTTGATTAGATTGTGTAAAGATGCTTTAACAAACATTCCAGCATTTATACTTCCAAATAAGTGTCATTGCTTTCAAAGTGTCATATTATATATCCACTTCAATGATGCTTCATGGCTCTAAACAATTCTGAAAAGCTTCTTTTAGAACTTCCTTCAGAACCAGTTTATAAGGCAAACCAGAAAAACAGGCATATTGCTATAGAGAGAAAGATTTCATAAATCTCAAAAGCTAAGGAAACAAATACATGTAATATTCTTAATTTATGTAGTATTTATAAGAACTTCTTTTTATGATTATGATGTTCCAATGTATAGAATGAGGTCACTTCTTTAAGAAAATAAGCAAATAATGTGAGGGAAAAGCTAAGTTACCTGATTCTTCATCAAAGAGTGAGGGTGTGTTCTTTTGGTAAAGAGCTAGACAATTGGGGAAACCCATAGGCAGAACGCATTGTTGGACAGTCAGGAGGGGATTGCTTTATTGTTAGGGAGCAGATAAGAAATATATCTTAGAAGACTGACAACAAACTTTTCACAAAAAAGAAGGAGGTTATGCCCATCAGCTTTTAGGAGCAGTGCATGGTGGGAAGATTTTAGAACCAAGGCTAGGAGTCGAACTCTGGTTCTCTAGCAGTACAGTCCTGTACAAATTCTCTGTCTCATCCTCACTTTCTTCATCTGTAAAATGCAGATACATGTGTGAGGAGTTCTGAGAGGCTTTAATGATGGACCTCTGATTTCCACCCCACCCCTATTCTTCCTTACCTAAACATCTTTTCTTCAGGTTCAAGAACAGGAAATCCTGGGGAGACAGGGGTTAAGGAGAAACCCTCCAGTAGCTATCAGGCTTAATTGT
>NW_012149008.1:2127985-2139851 GCF_000956105.1 Propithecus coquereli
GTATTTGGCCTTCACTCACTGTTCTTTTAGGCTGGAATTCCTTTTCCTTTTTCTGTAAATATATATCTTAAATTTCTTTCCAAATCCAGTTTAAATAGTGCCATGTCCACAAAGCCCTACTCAGAAATAATCTCTCCCTTCCCACCTCCCTTTTATGAATGAAGTGCTTTCTCATGGTGTAAATTACTTTGAGCTTTAATGACACACATCCTCATGTACACGTCACCTTTCCTCAACAGTTTTTTGAACACATAATCCATGTTGGAGTCCATAATCCTCACAGGCCCAGCATTGGGCCATGCCCAAATGGTGTTTGCAACACATGTTTGGAGAATGAATTAATTGATCAGGCTGGGGAGACTCCCGAGTGTGTAGGCCAAACTTTCAATTTATGAGTCAGCCATTTTAATGTGACTAAGGTAGTGAGAAAAGGGTTTCCAAGGATTGAGGACAGAGCCTTGGGTTTCAGTGTGACAGTATAACAGAATGGTTTAGGGCACAGGTATAGGCTTTGGGGTCCAGCCTGTCCAAGACTGAATTCCAGCTCTGCCCGTCATAACCTGTGTTACCTTGGGCAAATTAACCTCTCCTCTTGTTTCTGCATCTGGAAAATGGGGGTCATCACAGTACCTGCTTCATGGAATGGTGGTTGAGGATCTAAACAGTGCCAAGTACACGGTGAGCACACAATGAATGTCAGCTGCCGTGACTAATACCATCATCATCATAATACAGTTACAAGTGGTTAAGAAAATGCAGAGACCCAAGACCAAGATGTAACAGAGGAAGAGCTAGAGGAAAAGCAACAGCAAAATCTTAGTGGATTTTTTTTCCATGACAGAAGTAGTCAACTTTAAGGGGTCAAAGAAGAGTGAGTCCTGAGAGGAGATGGTCTCCACTTAGTTAAAAGTAACTAATCTGCAGTCTTTTGAGAGACCATTTCAGTAGAGTGGGAAAGACACAAAGTAGGTGTTGGGACTAAAAAAGGAATGGCTAGAAGGAAAGAAAAACAGTGAAGAGGAAGGGGAGGGGGGGATGAGATACAGAGTCATGCAAAAGATGTTTGCTTGGTAAACTTTTTCTTTAAGCCAGATCATACTTTAAAAAGGAAGAAACCCAAGAGAATGATAATTCATAACCTATGTGTCCCCTTTTTGGTATAAGGTAAATTATTGATTAAAACTAGTACTTAATTTAAGTGCCAGTAACTTTTGCTGTGGGATAAATAAGGAACCTTAAGAACCAACTGCAGGGTGATGGGTTTTACCAAAAACAAAACAAAACACCAAAACTTGAGGTTTTAAAAAGAGTAGTTTCTAATTTAGGCTAGGGAGTATACATTCTTAGTAAGGTACCTCTTATAAGTTGGAGTGACTATTGCCTGACTTGACTTTGTGCCCTGAGTTTTTCCCAAGAGCAGTAATGAGCTGAGCCCTCCTTTATGCTCACCTTGTTTGCTCGTGTTTTATGAAATGGCTGCCTGTGTTTAGAAGGACAAGTTGGGACTGGAGGTGCTCCTGTGAAGCCAAGGGAGCCCAGATCCTCAGACCACGACTCTAAGATCTCCAGTCATGAAGATGAAAGAGCACAGGGATTGGAGGCAGAAGACCCAGGTCTCAGACCCAGTTTGCCATTTAGTGGCCTTATGTTTTTGAACAAGTCAGTCGGAATCTCCATTTTCTCCATGGAGTTAATGGCCATCCATGAACATACGAAACTTACAAAACAAAAGTACAGGGTATGGAACTATAATGGATAATTATTCTTGGCTCCTGCTGGCTGTTAAATACACAGGGATTCTTGAGTTAATGCTTCCTAATCTCTTGGCCCTGCCAACTGACTGTTTTTACTTTGGCAATTACCCCTAAAACTGTCATGCCTTAGGCTCATTAGCACAATCTAATTATTTCTGTCTGACTTTGATTCAGTCAGCACATCTGCTAAGTGACTTGTATGTGTCAAGTGGCATGCTAAGTTGTAGAGAGATAGCAGTAAGACCTGCCTCAGTGCAGCTTCCAGTCTAACAGGGCACATAAACACTGAACAAGTAATCTGCCACAAGCGCCCTATCACAAGTGCACCGAATGTGGTAAAGCAGGATGCTACAAGAGTGTGTTACAGGCAAGCCTGACCTCCGTCACAGTGGGCGAGGAGAAAGGGCAGAGAAGTCTGCCTAGAGCAGAGGTTCTAAAAGCATGGTCCTCAGACAAACAGTGTCAGCATCACCTGGAAACTTGCTAGAAATGCAGATTCTCAGGCCTACCTGAGACCTACTAAATCAAGCTCTGGAGGAAGGCCTAGCAATCTGTTTCAATTACATTAATCTGTTTAATGTGATTTTTGATACACATTAAAGTTTGAGAACCACTGGCCTGCAGGAAATAACATTTAAGCTGAGCTCTACAGCTGCCCTATCCAGTGTAGGAGCCACTGGTCACATGCTAGTCTACATTGAGATGTGCTCTCAATATAAAATACCAGGTTCCAAAGACTTACTACGAAAAACAAAAAAGAATGTAAAATACCTCATTAGTAATTTTTATATGGATCATATGTTGGGATGATAATATTTTGGACCATAGGATTAAATAAAATATGTTACTAAAATTAATTCCCCCTATTTCATTTTATTTTTTAATGTGGCTTTTAGAAAAATTAGAATTACATTTGTGGATGGCATTATATTTTGATTGGACATAGCTGATCTAAAAGGATGAATAGTGGTAACTTAAAGCAGGGTGGGACTGAAGAGGTAGTAGAGGGGAGGAGGTGATGGGTAAGTGTCCCATGTAGGATTCAGTATGCGCAAAACTATTTCGTCAAGAAAGAACCTGTCGGCCGGACGCAGTGGCTCACGCCTGTAATCCTAGCACTCTGGGAGGCCGAGGCGGGCGAATTGTTTGAGCTCAGGAGTTCGAGACCAGCCTGAGCAAGAGCGAGACCCCGTCTCCACTAAAAAAAAAAAAAAAAAAAAAGAAATTATCTGGACAACTAAAAATATATAGAAAAAATTAGCCGGGCATGGTGGCGCATGCCTGTAGTCCTAGCTACTCGGGAGGCTGAGACAGGAGGATCGCTTGAGCCCAGGAGTTTGAGGTTGCTATGAGCTAGGCTGATGCCACGGCACTCTAGCCCGGGCAACAGAGTGAGACTCTGTCTCAAAAAAAAAAAAAAAGAAAGAAAGAAAGAACCTGTCATGCTCAAGGAAATGAAAGAAAACCAAAGCTTTACAAATCACATTAAGGATTTTGAACTTTATCCTAATATCAACAGGAAGAAGTGGGTCTTTTAAATAAAATGCTCAATATTCAGGAAGTTTGCTGCTAATAAATGAGGGGGGCAAGAGAGCTACAGCTGAATATAGCAAGACTCTCAGGACCAAAGCTCCCCCTGCACCCCACGATGGTAGGGAGGGGTCATTTGGTCCAGAAGTACCATTGAGAGGGATCGGGACCCTGCCCATCACCTGACCCTAACCCTAGGGTATGAGGCATGAGCACCCCCCACTAGAGAGAGAAGTGATGTCACTTGGGAAGAGGTAGTTTTCAGTTCATTTTCAGCTCATTGAACCTGAAAGCTGAGTGGGAGTTTGTTTACAGAGCTGGGAACTCTGCAGGGTAACAGAGAAGGGTTTAGTGAAAAAGAGCGGGCTGTAAGGGTGAGTCAGGGAGAAGGAAGCCCAGAGCATTATGGGGAGTACACTGTCTGTCCTTTGAAAGAGGATGTTGGACAATAACAGAAACAGAGGAAAGCTGGAATAAGAGGCCTGGAGGCTTCACCATTCATCTGGTCATAAGCTATTAGACACAATCTAGCCTGCAGACACGTTTTGTTTAGCTCATATTTGACAAATGTATTTGTATTAGTTAATATTTAAATCAGATATCACATAAAAATGTACATTTCTAGTTTTTTTTTTTTTGAAAATTGGAAGATCTAGAAACTCCAGCTCCTCAGCCTTATTTTAAAAACTGTTTTCCTTTTAGTTTCTCTAGGAATCACTACAGAAAGGTAGAAACCAGATGTAGATTCCAGTTAACTTTGTCACTGATTGTTATATAACTGTGGGTGAATCACACAGAATGCACTATCAACTGACTTTTCCCATTTAACTCATTGCTGAATATTTATTATACAAGGAGCTTTTGAGGTTTCAAGCAGGACAGAAAATCTCCAGCTAATGGAAGTTGCCAAGAGTGGCAGAAGACCAGGCCCCAATGCTCATATAATCCTGACTCCCCAGTGTGGAAAACACCGGGGTGAAGGGGGGAGACCTCTGGGCATGGAGACCGAGCAGCATTTGTCAGCTTAGACACGTCCACCACAAGAGAGTAAAGGCGGGCTGAGCAGTAAGGTCTGCAGATCCCCCAGGGCACAGTGGGCCCAGCAGATTTTCAGCCAGTAGTTTAAATGGAAGGAGTTCAGAATAGCTTGAGGGGTGCCTGTCCCACTTTACTAGATTCTGTTTACATGTGGCTGGTGCGTGCAGGATGTGGAAGATGTCGAAGGTCTGGGCAGGAGGAGTCAGGCCTCCTTATCAGTGTGGTTCCTCTCACTCCCACAGCCTTGCTCCTGATAACCTGTTTCTACTGGCAACATCTCTCAGCTGCTCACATTTGATAGCTTGTTTTTCACCCGGATTTATTCCTGCTAAAAGCTATATCTTGAGGCAGGTGAGAGATTATTTTGGTGAATACTACATTTACTATTAATGTCACTTTAAATCACTTTGTATGCTGTTTGAATGTTGAACTGCCTTGTGTCTTGCGTACCTTAGAATTTTCTTGCTTGTGTTGTAGCCTGTGGCATTGAAGAGCTAGTTGCTACAAGTAAGTGATACATACCAGATATATGGGGAGGGGGGGTTTCATTGAGTTAACATGTTTAGCAACATCAGTAACAAGAAGGTGAGACAATGTTTCTTTTCCACCAGAGGAAAAACAAAGTGAGAGTCAGCTGCTAAGAGCTGGGAGTTCTCAGGTACTAGTCATTTTTTTAGACATCTATAACTCCATCTATCCTCTGTACTGTAAGCCTGAACTGCGTTTTTATCAGGTGGAAACACAGCATGCTATTAAAATGAAGTATTCTGTTATTTTACATCATACAATTGCCATACTATCCAGCCATCAGAAAATTTCAGTCAACTACATTCCCTGTAATTAATTATCTGTAGAATATGCTTGTATGCACCATAGTGTGTGAGTTACCGGATGTCTGATGTCAAAACTGTTCAAAGGGATTTCAGTTTATGTTAGGAACTGGCTGTTGTAACATTGTGCTTCCATTTCTAGGTAGTCAGTTAAATGAATAATGTAACTTAAACTTTTTGTTTCTTCTCTAGATGTATTACTGTCCTTGAACACTAGCCCATTTGAAAACACCAAAGAAGCTCAGACATCAGCATGTCCAAGTACAAACTTATTATGTTAAGACATGGAGAGGGTGCTTGGAATAAGGAGAATCGTTTTTGTAGCTGGGTGGATCAGAAACTTAACAGTGATGGAATGGAGGAAGCCCGGAACTGTGGGAAGCAACTCAAAGCACTGAACTTTGAGTTTGATCGTGTATTCACATCTGTCCTTAATCGGTCCATCCACACAGCCTGGCTGATCCTGGAAGAGCTGGGGCAGGAATGGGTTCCTGTGGAAAGCTCCTGGCGTTTAAACGAACGTCACTATGGAGCCTTGATTGGTCTCAACAGGGAGCAAATGGCTTTGAACCACGGTGAAGAACAAGTGAGGCTCTGGAGAAGAAGCTACAGCGTGACCCCGCCTCCCATTGAGGAATCTCATCCTTACTACCATGAAATCTACAATGACCGGAGGTATAAAGTGTGCGATGTACCCTTGGATCAGCTGCCACGATCTGAAAGCTTAAAGGATGTTCTGGAGAGACTCCTTCCCTATTGGAATGAAAAGATTGCTCCTGAAGTATTAAGTGGCAAAACCGTTCTGATATCTGCTCATGGAAATAGCAGTAGGGCACTCTTGAAACATCTAGAAGGTACCAGTTTTCTGTACTACTTATTGGAGGTTGCTAAGTGTTA
The DNA here is from genome assembly GCF_000956105.1 of Propithecus coquereli. Classification (NCBI taxonomy): domain Eukaryota; kingdom Metazoa; phylum Chordata; class Mammalia; order Primates; family Indriidae; genus Propithecus; species Propithecus coquereli. Next base: position 2,134,035 of record NW_012149008.1, read on the forward strand.
TAGTTGGTCCTTAATCTGGAAATTAAGCTAATCACCGTTTACGTAATAGACTTCCCTTCTCCGTTCCCCTTTGTCACTTCAGACTTAAGAATCTTCTTGGTTCTGTAACTGAAAACTCCTGTGCCTTTCCCATTCATATTATCTGGAGCAGTGGTTTTCAGACTTTAGCAAGCATCAGAGAGCTTGGTATAACCCAGATTTCTGGGCCCACCCTCAGAGCTTCTCAATCAATGGGTCTGGAGTACAGCCTTAGAATTTGCTTTTCTTGGAAGTTTGCAGCCGATGCTGATACTGCTGGTTGGGGTTCTACACTTTGAGAAGCACTGGTCTAAAGGATTCTATGGCTTTTGTTGTAGGACAATGAAAGGAGGCTAGGAGGGGAAGGCATTGTAGAAATGGTGTTGAAAATAAATTTGAGTTTTTCAGCTTAAGTAAATTATCTAGACTTTAGTTTTGCCCACTTTCTCCCAGCTTTAAATAATGATTACTGTGTTTCCAGACCTAGGTTTCCTGAGCCATTCTTTTGTTCCAGTCCTCTCTTTCCAGATCAGGCTTAGTCATTGGAAGAAAGTTAGGGGGAAGGAAAATAAAAGGATAATTGGTTTATTTATTTATCTTGACTCTAAAATTTTGGAGATCATCAGTAGCCTTAATTTTATTTTAACTACTTGATATTGTGTTCTAAATGTATCCTAAAATGTACTGTATTGTTACATTCTTCTCAAGTAAAATGAACTAAATGAACTCTTTTGAGGACTCAAGTTCACCAATTTTGGGTCTCAGTTTGCACTGTGACACTTTCTGGGGATTTCTTGCTCCCTTCTGTTCCTTCACTAATCCAGATGGTTGTGCTTTTTGAGTGTTCTGCTCTGTCTGGTGTTTTCCTGCCTTTGATCACTGTCAGCAGGTAGCTTACTAAATAGAAGACATTTCTCCATCATTCCGTTTCATTGTTTTATTTTTCTATAAGATGCTGTGAAAAATGAAAAGGTTGACCTTATATGTGAAATAGGTTATTGGTAACAAAATGATCTTTAGCATGTGATTATTTTTCCCTAATATTTACAACATGGCCAAGAGGCAAATCGTTACTGGTATAGCTGACATCCATTAATAGTGCAGAGATCTAAAATCTACAGACTTTATTAACTATTAAAAACTTTATTGTTTAGACATGCGCTTGATCTGTTTGTGTGATGTGTGGGTTTATATATCTTATTTACTCAGCTACACAAAAGGTTTTATTCTTGTTCAGGATAATCAGATATTTGATTAAATGATATATAACTTCATTAATGGACTATAATATTTTATTGTTTGAAGAAGTAATGAGGCTCCTGTTAGGACAACAAGAAACTGAAATTCAGAAAGCAATAGCTTAGGGCAAATACATAGAAGTGATAAAGCACAGAAATGCACAGATGCGTAGTATAGAATAAGGAGAAAAGTGAAAATGCAGCTTTGACCACTGGGACAGAAGTGAACTTAGAGGGCTGGCCAAGAAATGAGCAGGTGTTAGTCCTCAGGCTGCTTCCAGCCCTTCATCTGAAGGTCTTTGTTTACGTTGGATGTGTGAAACTGAATGACTTTTCAGAGATTAATGAAATTAAAGTAGCCTTACATTGTAACTCCTATCCCCGTCACAATGAAGAGACTTTATAGAAAATGTTTTTATTTAGGAGATAGTTGATTTAAAACAGTGGGGTTGGTGTGGGAAGAGGCAAATTGTGGGAAGAGGCAAATTGTAGGAAGAGACTAGAGTAGCAAGTATGTGAACATAGACAAAGGCACAGGGCTGGAAGATGATGTCTGCAGTAGGAGGGAGGTGTGTATGAGCTAAATAGAGAAAGGAAATGTAGAGTTGGTGACCAGGGAGGATGGCAGACATTCAAGGGAAAAAATTGACAGAAAAGCCAGAACATACAGTTAGGCTTAAGCCCATAGCCCAGGAACCAAATGGAGTGGATGTGACGATTGAGACCTGTCCACAGGAAAATAACAAGGGTGGTTTGTAATCCTGGCTCACCCCTCCTGGGTAGAACAACCTTGTTCCTTTCTGGCCTATAGTACCCCTGGTGGTACTGCTGTTAAGATTCATGTAGTTGTTAGATGTTGCTTTGATTCCCACCTGTGACTTAACTCCCACGCCTAATATGGAAGAAATTATGTCATGTGCATGAAATAGGCTGGATTGGATTTTAGGATCACTTCATAAATCAGTTATCTCTTGTCTTAGGGGTCCTTTTCTGTGGTCCCCAACTTCCAGGCCATGGACTGGGCCACAGAGCTCCACTGCCCCCCACAACCCCAATTTTTCATGGAAAATTGTCTTCCATGAAATTGGTCCCCGGTGCCAAAAAGGTTGGGGACCGCTGCTCTAAATGCCAATCCGCATTAATAAAGTTCCTCTTACAATGCATATTGAAAAATAAGGTCCAAACATTCTATGTCACAGCTGCGAGAATTAAGCATAAGTGACTTCCTCAAGATCAGAAGAAATAGTGTATGTTATTTTTCCACATCATTTTTGTTAAGTTAGTGAGATTTTAGCCCTTTTAAAATTTATTATAGATGTATACACTCACCAGAATAGGAACACCTATGTTAGTCCTGTTGTCTTGCATGTCTAACTTTCAACAGCTCAAGTTACAGGGCTCCATGTAGTACCTGATAAATTCCCAGTCTAACAGAAAATGTTTCATTGAATTTAGATGCTAACTTATTAAGACTCCAAAAATTAAGTCAATCTCCTTTACTTCAGGGGGAAGATAAAGATTTTCTTCTTGTGGGAAGGACTACTTGCCATTTGCATGTATGTTTTATTTTGGTAAAAAAACATATATCATAAAATTTACCACCTTAATTACCAATTTATATTTACTATAAAGTTATATAACCATATACCCCTTTTCTGATTAATACCTGTGGTCCCAGTGCAATTATTAATAGTATCTCCTTTTATTTTCAAATGTGCCCCAGGTTGGAGGATAAATTATGTGGTTACCTTACTATTAATATAAAGAATTAATTCCAGAAATGTATGTAACCAGGGTTCCCTATTTCCTGTAAACACAAAAGTTGCTAAATTTCTTTACATTGATTATAAAAGCAAAAATGCTTGTGGTTGTATTAATCTGATTTCTAGTCATGCTTTCTAGACACGTTTGTATAAAATTCTCCCCTATAAAATGGGCTGTTTCAAGGAACTGGGTGATTTTTCCCTATTTTGTCCTTAAACTGCTTGACAACTTAAAGTGTTTTACCTACTGCCAGGGTAGAGTGTGGCAAGTGAAAGAATCAATGACAGCATACTGTCCTGTTATAAAAATACTGTCTTATTGTTTAAAAACTGTAAGTTTGGGGTGGGAAGAATAATGAGCCCAGTTAAATAACTAATTAGAATATTATTCTACCCTGAAATTGCGAGGTGCCTTAAGATCTTTCTACTGAGAGTTTACTAGTATTACTCTTCTTCTCTCAGAGCTGCTCTTAGAGGTATCCTCCATTTACCTCAACCATGAAGAGTATTGATTCTTAAGATGTTACATTGTTTCTCAAGTATTTGGTATTATGACATTACCCTATAGGCTGTCAAATCCTGACTGATACTTCCTCCATTTGTGGGAAAGAAGACTGGTGCTGTTAAAGGAAAATGAACCTCAAAAGAGACTTCAGATGACTTGGCCATGATCACGATAATTAATGGGAATCGTGAAGTCTACCCAAAACCCAGTTCAAAGTCTCCACACACAGTTATCACCTGGCCTTTTAATTTATTTTCTGAAAAGCAATCCTTCCCTTGATCTATTCTTTATTTGGAATACAGTGTTGTAAGAAGTGGAGTCAAATGCATCCTTAGCAGGTAAACTATAAAAACGTAATTTAATGCAATGAGTTGAGTCTTAAATTATTACTGCTGTTATCATAACATTGTGGTCTGTGAGTGGCACTCCCTAGCACAACTATACAACGTGGGCTTTTTGAGTACATACTATGTGCCAAGCACAGTTCTAGACATTTTATATACATATCTTGCTTTATGTAGAAACTAGAACATGGCTCTCAGCTCACTGGAAAGCTATGGTTCAATGCTGTGTTTTACTCTGCTGTTTAGTGTACCCAGGTCATATTTTTTATTTCATTTGGTCAATCATTGATCACTAAGCTGTTTTGCTTAAAGAAACTGCTTCAGTAAAAAGGGGCAAACTACTGATAAACCCACTATCATGGATGACTCCCAACTGCATTATGCTGAGTGAAAGAGACTGGGCTCAGAAAGCTATGTATTGTGTGATTCCATTTATATGCCATTAGGGAAAAAGCAAAACTATCAGAACATAACCCAGATCAGTGGGGAAAGGGCACATTGCAAAGAAGCATGAGGGAATTTGAGTGGTGATAGGACTATTTTATATCCTGATTGGTGGTTATTATACTACCATATGCAGTTATTAAAACTCATAGAACTGCACACTGAAAAGGGTAAATTTTACTGTATGTAAATTATACCTCAAAAAAGACCTTCTTTGTCCAGTGAAATCACCACTGGCTTAATTGGGACCCTTAACCTTTTGTTCCACAAAATAATAGACTAGATTTGTTTGATTGTCAGTTAGCAAAATTAAGTAAAGGTTGCTACATACACTTACTTATGCCTTTGAAGACTAACCTGGAGAGCATTTATTATGTGTTCTCAAGGCTTTAGGAGCTATCTGAGCTATCTGGTGCTGACTTTATTTAACACCTAAACCATGGCCACTGTGGGGAAGGACTTTACAAGAGTCCTTCTTCACGAGAAGTTATTTATAAACTGCTGGACCATGAAATTTTCTCTGAGAGTCTTGTTAATGTTACAGGTTGTGAGCTCTTCTAATAAAGGCTTTTTTAACCCAGAACTACCTCTGCCTATTTGCTACCAAATTCTGTAGCCTTAACTGGGGCTTCCATTTGCTTTTCTTCCTTCTTAAAACCACCTACTCTAGGAGGGAGTCAGCAAGGACGTCCTGGAGTCAACGCAGCTGAATGGTAGAGTGAGAGGCAAGTGTTAATGATTCGGAGTTAGGTGACACTCTTGTATAAGAATTGCAAATATAGGAACCACATGTCAAAGCCTAGGACAGGCTTCTTGACTGACAAAGATGGCCTCTACCCTGTTAAATCACTCATTTATATAATATCTCTACTTATAAATTGAATAGGATTTTGAGATTGCTTTATTTTTAATCTGTTAGTAGTTCTTAATACTTTCAGAAGAAAGAAAACAAGACATATGGAATATTATATAGTAAGAAAATTCCTACTTAAGGGACTGCTTTCCTGATTTTTTAGAAGCAAAAATAATTACCTATAGTGTGCTAGTAAGTCCAGGTTAGTTAAATCAGGGCCCAGCCCTGACTGGTTCAGACACACTTCTCACAAAGCACCACCAAGAAAACTTCTAACATAGGCCTAGAGTCTAAAAGCATCCTGTTCTGTACCATTCCAGACAGGCGTGTGTTTCTTTCTCTGTGGTTGACATAGTCACTTCCTGTTTGTTTCCTGCTAGCCTGCATTGAAGAAAAAGCCAGGTACCAAACTAAAGCACTGGATGAAGTCTGCATCTTGCCAGAGGAAGTGTATTGTTTAGTCTGGGTTCAAGCACAGAACTAAGTAGTTCCAAGTTTGGAATAAAGAGTGGCACGCAAGACACTCATGCAAGACAGACTTGATCCCCAAAAGAATTGTGTGCAGCTGCACGCATAACCAGGCAAAGAAATGATGAGATGAAATTAGAGAATCGGGAAGGAAAGGTCAGCCGGGACTAGCTGTGGAAACGGG
>NW_012149008.1:2141661-2151872 GCF_000956105.1 Propithecus coquereli
TCTCTGGGTTGTCTTTTCATGTTCTCAGTGGTTTTCTTTGAAACACAAACATTTTAAATTTTTATATGCCCAGTTTATTTTCTCTTTTATGGCTTATGTTTTTGGTGTCGTATTTAAGAAACCACTGTCAAATTCAAGGCCATAAAGACTTTATTCCTATGTTTTCTTATAGGACTTTTATAGTTTTAGCTCTTACATCTTTGATCCATTTTGAGTGAATTTTTATTTAAGATACGAAGTGTAGGGGTCCAGCTTAATTCTTTTGCATGTGGATATGCAATTATCCCAGAACTGTTTGTTGAAAAGACTATTATTTCTACATTTAATTATCTTGGCACACTTGTTGGAAATCAATTGATCAAAAATGTGAGAGTTTGTTTTGGACTCTCAATTCTATCCCGTTGATCTAGGTCTATCCTTATGTGAGTACCACATACCACATGCAAGTACCACACTATCTTTATTACTGTAGCTTTGTAGTAAGTTTGAAATCAGAAGCTTTCAAGATTATTTTGACTGTTCTGAGTGCCTTGGATTTCCATATGATTTTTAATACCAGCTTGTCAATTTCTGCAAAAATGTCAGCTGAGATTTTTGATAGGAATTGTATTGAATCGATGTTAATTTAGGGAATATTGTCATTTTAATAATATTAAGTCTTCCAATCCATAAACATAGGATATCTTTCCATATATTTAGGACTTCTTTAATTTGAACAGTGTTTTATAGTGTTCAGAGTATAAGTTTTATGCTTCTCTTGTTAAATTTATTCTTAGTATTTTATTCTTTTTGATCTTATCATAAATGGAATTGTTTCCTTAATTTCACTTCCATTTTGTTCATTGCTACTGTATAAAAAATACAATTGATTTTTCTGTATTGATCTTGTATCCTGCAACCTTGCTAAACTCATTTATTAGTGCTAATGGTTTGTTGGTAGGATCACGTCATCTGTAAGTAGAGATAGTTTTACTTCTTCCTTTCCAATCTGGGTGCCTTTTATTTTGTTTTCTTGCCTAGTTGCCCTGGCTAGAACCTCCAATACAGTGTTGAACAGAAATAGAATGTTTAGTCATTTTAAATTAAAGTCCTGGGTCCTTAATAGTTGATGACATTGTAAAGCCACAGGTCTATGAGTGATGACTCTAAGATGCTGATAGATATGTACATTCATAGTTTTTACTTCTGGTAAACTTTAGTCAAACATGGTCATTTTTACTAGTTATGTCCTAACAAATCAATTTTTACAATGAAAATTTAGATTAATTGGAGAAATCTATAAAATCCGTCTTTCTCTCTAATTCAATGAGCAATGTGCTTACAGACTGGAAACAGATAAAACATAATCCTTTCACAATAGACGACAGTAAACAGTACTCAGTGTCTCCATGTTTCTCTTGCCTCTAAGGTGCCTCTACTTTTTCTTAACCATTAAGAATAAAATAGAGGAACTTTGGTGCTAGAAGGGACTATCTTCTCTCATCTTATAAATGAAGACATAGATCGTTGGATGCAAAATCCTGGCCAAGGTCATATATGTCCTTGCCCAGAGTATTATGCATATAAAAAGCCCTTTAGGCTTGGGGACCTCCAGAGCTTCTCCTGGAGTTGGGAGTGAGAATTTTTGGTTTCTAAAGCCTCAGCGGCCACCTAGCTCAAACCAACATGTCATTTAATTCCCCTCCTGCTCTTCCTGAGGGATACGTGTGGCAGCTACTGCACAGCCAGCCGACATTTCTGACCTGATGGAGCCAGAGGGCTCTTAGAATCTAGGGCAGTCATCTCCCTACTAAACAGCTGGATGCCCGGTCTGAATTGACCTCTTCTTGCCAGCTGTAGTTTGTGATGATAATCTTGTGTAAGGTCTCAGTGTAGGGGTGGGGGCTTGGCAGGGCAAAGTAGTGTCTTTGCAGCTTTCCCTTTAAATCTTTTACCTAGAAGGGAATTCCTAGTAGGGAAAGAACAAAGACTGGCTGTGCTATGCTTTTTCATGTATGTTCTCTTTTAAATCCTATTCTGCATCTTTTACAATACTGGAAAAGGAAGAATGTGTGTTTCTTTTTTTAAGTTGACAGGGGGATTGGAGGTCCAGAGAGGTTACTTCACTACAATTAGATAGTTAGTGTACTGAGGTCGGACGGGTGGGAGAAGCGATGGGGCAGCACACTTGGAAGAGACACCATCTTCCAAGTTAGGATACTTTCCATTGTTTTGTAGCTGTTTGAGTGTGGATAGTTTGTGTATAAGAGTTACTAGGTAGCTCTTCTGCACCTAGACATGAAATTGTAATAAAGAACCACCCCCGTGGTAAGGACCCAGTGCCATGATTCTGTGACTCTTGGCTGGTGCTCAAAGTTAGGACCAATGGCTAATTAGAATGACAAAGTGCATCGATAACTAACTGGTGACAACTTATTGTGCCCCCATCAAGTAAAGACAAACCCTGGCTCTCCTTCACCTAGGTCTTTTCTGTTAAAGAACAGAAACATATGGTTAGAATTTAGAAGTCTACATAATTAATAAAGGTATGTTTTTAAAGTAGATAATTTGAATACTTTCAGTTGCTTTTTAATTTGCTGACTCCATCTCTTTGCCTTCTCCTTACTCATTTTGAACTCAGAGAAACTTGAGAGGTGTTACGTTATGCAGTAGGTACAGACCCCTTGAGTTTGAATCCAGGCTCTGTCATTTACTACCTATGTGCTCTTGAGTTGTTTACTTAACCTGTCTGTCAGAACTTGTTACGTGGAGAAATAATAACTCACATACTCATAGGATTGCAATGATGATTAAATGAGTTAATGCATATAAAATGCTTAGAAGAGTACCTGGCATGACATATTAGCTGTCTGTTGTTAAAAGTAGTTGTAATAATGAAAATTTTAATTCTACCACTGCTACTACTACAACTACAGTTCTTCTGGTCAAAGTTGAATTACCTATAATCAAAAGGCTTAAAGATGATTTGACCATTATATATACCTTCCTCTCTGGGGATGTTAAAGGACAGTAGGAGAATGAGGCCCATTTATAAGGCCTATAAATCAGGGCTGTTTACTGTAAAACCTTTTCCTGATTCTCCTTGACTCTGCTACCTAAGCATCTAGGAAAGCATTCTGCTTGACTGGATCTAGCCCAGGGTTTTCCAAACTCACTCAGTGTTGGAAAATAAATTATATTCTAATAAAATATACTAGATTTAGAGATTAAAGTCCTAATTTTAGTACCAGTCTGAGGAAAAGATATAAAAGGAAAAACACAGAAAATGTTCCTGGTTCACTTTCTGATTTTTCAAGATTAAATGATTCCTGTGGAAAAGAAAATACATAAATGCAGGCATGGAGAAAATAATTGTTGTTCCCTTCCAATTTAGATAGAAAACAGCCAGGAACAGGTCTCCCTAAAAGAAATGGACCCTGTCCTAAGATTTAGTGCTTGGTATGACTCTCTAAGCCTTTTTTTTTTTTTTTTTTTTTGAAATTTCTCGAAGGTTCTTGGCTTCCAGCAATTGTGGCTGGAATCCCTCACAGTACCTGGCATGTTTTCAGGCACAGAGTTAAACGGTATTAAATGAATGTTCAGTTAAATAATTAAACAGAACTTCCTCGTGAGTTGTCTTTGACACCTTGTCTCTTTCTCTTCGGATCAACAGGAATCTCAGATGAAGACATTATCAATATCACTCTTCCTACTGGAGTCCCCATTCTTCTGGAACTGGATGAAAACCTGCAGGCTGTTGGGCCTCACCAATTCCTGGGTGACCAAGAAGCTATCCAAGCTGCCATTAAGAAAGTAGAGGATCAAGGAAAAGTGAAAAAAGCTAAAAAATAAAGTCTTTCCCAATAGCTGGCTAGGAATAGATGCAAAAGGAGTGGCATGCAGTGTGTTATGGGTACTAAACTCTTTTTTTCCCCTGATTTTCCAGATTTTTCAGAGCTAGGCCATGGGGTAGAGTTTGTGTAAGTAACTAGGTAACCTATCTCTAGCCCAGATAAGGCTTTAGGATACCTGAGTGCATATGTCATAAACCTTATGAGTTGGCTTTCCTGCTAGCCCGTCTAAGTTATTCGCCAAACTAGTAACCAGTGGGGTTTAATCAAAGTAATAATTTTCTGAAACAGGAGAGTAACAAGTAGAGGTGAAGTTTAAAGTATTTATCACTCGATAAGTCATTACTGAGTCACCACTGACAAGCACTATTCCAATAAGTAGTTCACTTTTATATTTAAAAGATTCTCTGGGATGACAGTAATGGATATTAAATAATTCACCGTAAGTATTTATTACTAATCTTTTCCTGTAGGAAAAGGGATATTTTGATAGTTAAGACTAGAGGCCCATTAAATGGGAAAGTCACAGATTTGTTCCTCCAAGAAAGCCAACAACCACATCACAACAACACAAACAACAACAAGGCCCTTAAACTTGTCTTCTAGTCCAGAGACATCCTTCGATGACATTTAGTAGAATTCCTCTTTGGCCACTAGAAAAGCAGCATATGGACAACTATGGCTGTTTAGGTTCTCTTTTTGTTTTTGAACTTTAATCTTTGGGTACTTACAATTAGTTTAAAAATAAAGTTCTGTGACTAAAAATGACATCCCCAAAGTGTCTCCACGTGTTTGATGAATTTTAGGTAGGCCTCTGAACTAGTCTTTTCCTCATATCTTCCTGTACCACTCAAAGAGTTGCACTTATTTCAACACACAGACACTCAGGATTTTCTAAAAATTGAAGTTCAGGGCAAGGAAGGTAGAACATAGTGCATGTAATTTTATAAACATGAGCAGGGGGAATAGTATACAGGGCTTGTCACATATATCTGTCATTCATTAGCTGAGGGCTACATTAGTATGTAGCATAGAGTAGTCAGGCTAGGCCATGGATACAACTGATTGCTTATTCATCTTAATGATATTCTTTTCCACAGTATATTTTTAGATGCTTGGGGGCATGTGAGTCATCATTCCTTTAAGCTGTTGACTCTATTTCAAATAAGTCCCATATATTTCAGTGATAAAGTCATGTAAAACATTTGCAGCTATAATAGATGTTACAGATATTTACCATTTTTTCATGGGTTTCTGTTGGTAGATTATTTTATTTGTATCTATTTTACAGTAAAATTGGCATTTGAAGGAACTAATTATTTGCTATAGCTTGGTCTCCATTTAATCCATAATTCAGAACTCTTAGAAATTGGTTGAAGAAGATGGCTGAGAAGAAGAGATAAACCTGGTTTACTCACCGCTGGCCACATCTGTGATGCATAAGGACATGGAGCCTTCCCATGCCCTATAGCTTTGGGGAGAATGCTTTTTCTGGTCACAGCATGAGATGCCTTACATTTATTACTGACTACTGGTTTCTCTATTGTAGCCCCTTTATTTTAGTTTTCTTGGTTAACAATATACTCTAGAATTCAATTAAATAATACTCTAGAATTCAAACAGCAAGGTCAAGAACGCAACTACCAGATCTTCCTAGAATTCCAAACCTAAGGCTACACGGTTAATTCAGACCATTTTTGAAAAACTTCACCTCTGGAAATAGCCTCTGAGTATTCTAGCCTGGTTAGTGCCCATGTCTTAATGCAGCTCAAGATCCTAGAGTTGGATTCTTCTGTTGCCCTGCATCTAGATGTCAACTTCCAGGGAACCCTCTGGCAGCATGATGTGCTTCTGCATACAAAGCAATGATCATATCCAATCACTTTGGAATCTTGCAGGCTTCCCAAGATAGGGATGATTTTTACTGGTAACAGTATTTTCTGATATAATTTAGTCTTACTGTTTTTGAGATCTTGGATGAAGTAAATGTGAACAGAAGAGACATTTATAAAAAACTTCACAATAATGCTTTCTACACATCCGATAAGGGCTGATAACAAGAATCTATGCAGAACTTAAGAAAATCAACAAGAAAAAATCAAACAACCCCATCAATAAATGGGCAAAGGACATGAACAGAAATTTTTCAAAAGAAGACAGACTAATGGCCAGCAAACATAAAAAAATGCTCGACATCTCTAATCGTTAGGGAAATGCAAATCAAAACCACAATGAGGTATCACCTAACCCCGGTGAGAATGGCCTTTATCAAAAAGTCCCAAAACAACAAATGCTGGCATGGATGTGGAGAGACCGGAACACTCTTACATTGCTGGTGGGACTGCAAATTAGTACAACCCCTGTGGAAAGTAATATGAAGATACCACAAAAAGTTAAAAATAGAAATACCATTTGATCCATCAATCCCACTACTAGCCATCTAAACAAAGGAAAAAAAGACATTCTATAATAAAGACATCTGCACTCGAATGTTGAAACAACCCAAGTGCCCATCAATACATGAGTAAATTAATAATATGTGGTATATGTATACCATGGAATACTACTCAACTATAAAAAACAATGGTGATCTAGCACCTCTTACATTATCCTGGATAGAGATTGAGCCCATCCTTTGAAGTGAGGTATCACAAGGATGGAAAAACATGCACCACATCAAATTGGTACTAATTGACCAACACTAATGTGTTCACACGGTAGTAATACTCATTGGGTGCCAGTCGGGTTGGGAGGCGTAAACCCCCAACTAGTGGAAGCAGAATGCCCTGTATGGGGGAGGAACATGCTTGTAGCCCTGGCTCAGGCAGGGCAAACGCATTACATGTAACCAAAATGTTTGTACCCCCATAATATCCTGAATTAAAAAAATAAAAATAAATTAGTCTTAACTCCAGCACTTCAACATTAGGACAACCTAGTGAAGCTATTTTCTTTGCATTGTTAACAGGTTATCCAGAATTTCTGATGCAGGAATTGTGAAGGCTGCCTAACCTGCATCCAATCGTGGCATCCTTCTGTTCTATCCGAGGCTGGGACAGAAATTATGGATTTCATTTCTCCTAAAGAAAAGGAAGACAGACTGTCTAGGAATTTGGTCCGTGGGCAGCCTATCCTGCTGCCAACTTAGGCTTGCCCTGGGACAAGGTGGACATGTCCCCTCTGCCCCGGCTGAAAAGGTTGTCCCAGTATAGGTCCAGTGTGGCAAGATAAAGGCAGTAGCAAGAGCAGAGGCTCTCAGGGTTTTAACTGTTAAATATCTCACACTAGTAATGTATCCCAGACTGAGAACTGGTTTTTTTTTTTTTTAAAGAACAGCTCTGCCTCAGAAAATGAAGGCATTTGTATTGTCTAGTACCAATTTGGGCACTGAATTAACAAATTATCCTTGGTTAGAATATATTATGTCTAATGTATTTTTCTTTGATAAGGTGTGCAAGGAAGATTAATGTGATCTATTTGCAAGCTCAGCTAGAGTCTTTTGGACAACATTTGCAAATTATCTCTCATCTTGGCTCATGACTACTTTTATTAAAATGCAGTTCCCAGTGTGCATATTAATAACAGTGGTTATTTGTCTTCTAGCCTGGGAAGCCTTCCCATGCCCTATAGCTCTAGGGAGAATGCTTTTTCTGGTCACAGTATGAGTCTATTAGAACCGATTGCCGTTGAACTGCAATTGGTCAGCTTGGTGGCTGAAAGCAGAAATCCTCCTTCTGCTCATGTTGCCACCCACCAGGAAAGAGAAAAGAGAGGGAGTGGTTTTCCCTCCCTTCCTACCATGTTGCAGTTCTTTATTTTCCTAGCACCTGGCTATTTTTGACAAAATGTAGTGGAGGAAACAGCTTTACTAGACAGAAGATTTATTACTCCCCATGTCATTTTTAATTCATGTTTATGCTTTTACAAGTAACATGTAAGAGTTTCTTCAAAGTTCACCTTCCCTCTCACCTGGAAAGCCTTTCTCATAGGTTCTCTCATTCCCTCAGAAACACCAAAATTGCATCAACCTGGCAGCCCCTGATCATGTTTCCTGTTTTTGCCTTTTGTCTCATTGGGTTTTGCAAGTTTGGGGCTTACTTATATGATGTCCTTCGTTGTGGTAAATCATGCCTTGCCTCACAGTGGATCTGGCTGTGGCAGATGCTGTGTTATGTTGTAGCCTGAAGGTTTTTACATTGGGCTATGAGGGAAATTTGAACCACTGATTCCAGAGGAATAGGAAACATTCAAAACATAAAAATACTTTAATTATCCAATTTCTCTCTGACAATGTTATTTGGTAAAATTAAAGACAGAATTGGATCCTCTTTTTCCATAATTGTTAAAAGTTTTGATTTTTGGAGGGTAATCTAGCTATATAGACTAGCTATAAGACTTTAAGGCCCTTGGACCTTAAGTTGCCAAAAAAATTTATTGTAGATTTCTTTGACAAGTTTTTAAAGGTAAGCTAGAATGTAACTGATACTTCCTAGGGACATCTAATACAGCCACATCTTTCCCACTTGCCTTTTATTTGAGTTGGGGCTAGCCATTTAAGTTTACATTTACTTTGATTTGACAGGGATATGTTTTTTAAAAGTCTTTTTATTATAAAACGTTGTAAACGTCCACAAAAGTAGGCAGCATAAATAGCACAAAGAAGACTCATCTGCCCATCACTCAACTACCACATCGTTAACTTACGACCACTATTATGTACCTTCCCTCTCTCTCTTCTCCCACATTGGATTATTTTGAAACAAATGACAGACATAAAACAGGATGTATTTTGAAAAGGGAAACAGCTGAAATAGTCTTCAGTTATAATGAAAGTTATCAGTAATCTTTTTATTTCAGAATATCAGGGGGGTACAAATGCTTTGCTCACGTAATTGCCTTTGCATCACCTGAGTCAAAGCTACAAGCATGCCCATACCACAGATAGTGCACACAACATCCATTAGGTGTGAATTTACCCATCCCCTCCTCCCCCTCCCACCTGCCCAATCCCCAGTGAATGTTACTTCCATATGTGCACATAAGTGTTGATCAATTAGTACCAATTTAATGGCGAGTGCACGTGGTGTTTGTTTTTTCCATTCTTGTGATACTTCACTTAAAAGAATGGGCTCCGGCTCCCCCTAGGATAATAGAAGAGATATTACTTCACCATTTTTTTTATATTAGCTGAGTAATACTCCATGGCATACATATACCACATTTGATTAATCCACTCATGTATCAGTAGGCCCTCGGGTAGTTTCCACATCTTTGCAATTGTAAATTCTGCTGCTATAAACATTCAAGTGCAGATATCTTTTTTTTTTTCATAGAATGTCTTTTTATCCTTTAGGTAAATACCCAGTGGTATTGCTGGATAGTGGCACTGCTGGATCAAATGATAGTTTTACTTTTAGTTAAGGTGTCTCCATATTACTGTCCAGAGAGATTGTACTGGTTTATATTCCCAACAACAGTGTATAAGTGTTCCTATCTCACCACATCCATGCCAACATTTGTTGTTTTGGGACTTTTTACTAAAAACCGTTCACACTGGAGTTAAGTGATATTTCATTGTGGTTTTGATTTGCATTTCCTTGATCATTAGAGATGTTGAGCATTTTTTCATATGTTTATTGGTCATTAGTCTGTCTTCTTTTGAAAAGTTTCTGTTCCTGTCCTTTACCCACTTTTTAATAGGGTTTGATTTTTTTTTCTTGCTAATTTGCCTGAGTTATTTATATATTCTGTAGGTTGTCTGTTCACTCTAATGATTGTTTCCTTGGCTGTGCAGAAGCTTTTTAATTTGATCAGGTCCCATTTATTTTTGTTGTTGCTGTGATTGTTTTCGGGGTCTTCTTCATAAATTCTTTGCCTAGACTGATGTCTATAAGAGTTTTTTCAACATTTTCTTCTAAAATTATTATGGTTTCATGCCTTAGGTTTAGGTCTGTTATCCATTCATGAGTTGATTTTTGTAAAAGGTGAGAGGTGCTGATCCTGTTTCAGTCTTCTACCTGAGGCTATCCAATTTTCCCAGAACCATTTATTGAATAGGGATTCTTTCCCTCAGTGTATGTTTTTGTCTTCTTTGTCAAAGATCAGATGGCAATATCAGGATGGTTTTATATCTGGATTCTCTGTTCTGTTGGTCTATGTCTCTGTTCTTGTGCCAGTACCATGCTGTTTTAGTTACTATAGCCTTGTAATATAGCTTGAAGTCTAGCAAATTGATGCCTCCTAATTTGTTCTTATTGCTTAAGGTTGCTTTGGCTATATAGGGTCTGCTCTGGTTCCATACAAAGCAGAGAATTAGATCTGAGAAGAATAACGTTGGTATTTTAATACGGATTTCATTGAATCTGTAGATCACTTTGGGTA
>NW_012149008.1:2153188-2217269 GCF_000956105.1 Propithecus coquereli
CTCAAGCCAGCAGAACTCTCCTATAACTGTGATGCATGCCAGGAGGTTCACTGCTGAGGATCCCTGCCTGAGCTGGGAGCATGGCCCTCCCATGGGAGGAGGGGTGCACCACGAGCATGCCGCAGCTAAGACCCACACTGCACTCTCACCCCTGATCTGCCCTGTGGGCACCAACAACTCCAAAGACTATCCCCTCTGTGCTCCCGGCCACCATAATTGAGACCAGGGAGTATGGGATCTGGCCGTTGGGCTCATCCCCATGACCCCAGAGATCAATTCCTAACCATACCAGGGAGAAGCCTGATGGTCCCGAGTCACCCACACAGTGTCCAAGCTTGTTCAATGTCCCTCTGCCTCAGGGCATGCCCTGCTCTGATGGGGCCCCTGGGCAAGCAGCACCAGGGAGGACTGGCGGGTAGGGAGCTCATTATCCGTGCACCTCTCAGTCTGCTACAGGACCCCAAAAGGAAAGGTCTGAGCCCCGCTCCCTGTGGAAACTTCTTTGTGGTTGCTCAATTGTCTCTCTCTTTCTCTCTCTTTGTTGCCAGGGGTAGGGCAGGGGCAGGGGAGAAAAGAGTCTAGGTGAAGGAAAGTCCACACTCAGGTCTTCTCCAGCCCTCTTTCTGGGAGGCAGTTTGCCAAGAATGACTGACTGGGCTCTGGAGTCACACAGATCACCTGGGACCCACTGGACCCCAGTGGCTCCTGCATTCTGGGCCAGAGTTAGGAAATGTCTGTGTGGGGATAAGCAAGATGGAACCTGAGGAGTTAAAGCCCCCTGGGAAGGAAAAAGATGCACAGTGGGTAGAGAAGCAATATGGTGCCTGCAGTCTGGCTTGGGTCTGTGGGGTGGGAGCCACCCCCGGGGGGCCGGGAGCCTGGTGCCTTATCTGCAAGAAGCTCCCCACTCACTGGTGGCAGCAGTCTCTGGGCTCACGTGGGCAGAAGGTCTTTCCAGCAGCTCAGGAGCCCATCAGCAGTCTGAGATGGGAGAGAGGGAGAAACTAACCTCCCCATCTACACTCCTTGCTGATCTCTGAGCCTCTCAGGGGTAATCTCAGCCAATGCCTTTCTCCTTCCAGTTCTGCTCTGCAGCCTCTATGCATGGAGTCTCCTGCAGGTTCTGGCACCCTTCCTTCAAACCCTTATCTGATCTATGTTTGTCTATTTTTTCTCTTTCATCTAAAATTTTTCCTTCTTACAGAGACGCTCTGGCAGGTGTTGTCTCTGGTCCGCCATCTTGTTCTTCCTCTCAGTAATCTGTTCTGACCTTTGTCCTTTTTGCTACTCTAGAGAAACCAAATGGCAGCCATTGCAAAGTTGTTCAATTTCAGTTTTGACTTGGATATCGTCTGTATTACCTCTGGTTGCTGTGTAGAGGCCTGTTAGCTTGCTATGGGTGACTTCTGCAGGATAATGTGAAATGATTTGATACCTCTGATGTTAAACTCAAGTGTGTAGAGATTAAAATGTTGCTGAGACTATTTTTAATAAGTAATTCTGAAATAATTCTGTAGAATTAAAAATGAGTAAATTTATTGATGTTATTATAAGTCAGGTTACTCACTATGGGAGAAGAGAGATACAAAATGAAGGTGAAGACAGACCCGTGTGTAACTAGTTTTAAACTGGAGATGTTTGTATGAATGTGTGTGTATTTTCCCCTTTCCTCCAACCCCCACTCGCTCTGGCTCTGGCTCTGTCCTCGGAAGGGGCCTGGAAGCAATAACCCAGTAACAATGAGCACATTTAGTTTCCTCAATCTTCGTTCCTGAATACTATCCACAGAACCAAGGATGTTTGGAGATGGCTGGTTCCAGGTTTGAGAGAGATAAAGCATAAGGTGAGCTTGGAACATGTTGAGGAGTCAGAAAACACAAAAATGCCCAAAGACTGATGGGGCACAAAAGTTGGCTTGGAGGACAAAATTTGGGATAATTTTAGGTTAAAAAAAAAAAGTGAGGAATTAGAGTTTTTTTTTTTTAAAGGTGGGGAGAGGAAAAAGAGGCAAGAAGAGAAACTTTATATTATAGAAAAATGCCAACTTCCAATGTAATAAGTTATTCAAGCAAGGATCATTAATGTATACTAAAACCACTGGGCTTTTAGAAAACTAAACATTCATGGAGTCTGAAATCATAATCTTATTAATTACAAAGAATGTATCTTCCCAATGGCGAGATCAGTTAGATACCACTACAAGCAAGTGATTAACCTTAACGTCTCTAATGGATGGGTCAAATGGATACTATGTGATCCTATGTGACTCCTTGTATAAATCAGTGGGAAGTACATAATCACCTGCATAGTATTCTTGCCAAAAACTTTGTATCTGAATCTAATAATGAAAAAGCAATAATACAAGTTCAGAATATAGGCCATCCTAAAAGACAAGCAGCTTGGGCTTTTAAAAAATATTGAGGCCAAGAAACAAATCCAAAAATATGAAGGGGCAGTTCCAAGATTAAATGACACTACAGAGACATGACAATGAAATGTAATTTGCGAACTTTAATTGGATCTTTGGATTTTAAAAAAGTTACGAAGAACATTTTGGAGCATTTGGGGAAATTTGAATATGGTCTATATGTTAGATGATAATAAATACTAAATTTATTGGCTATAGCAATGGTATTGTGCCTTATTCTTAGGAGATATCTTCTGAGAATTTAAAGGTGAGGTGTCCTGATATCTTCAAGTCACTTGCAAATAGATCAGCCAATACAATGTCCTTATCTATTTGGAGAGAAACAAAACAAATACCTGTCCTGTATCACTTTAATGATGGAGGTGTGTTCTGAGAAATGTATCATTAGGCAATTTTGTCATTATGCAAACATCATCAAGTATACTTACACAAACCTAGATGTTATAGCCTACTATACACCTATGGTATAACACATTGCTCCTAGGCTACCGGCTTGTATAGTAGGTTACTCTACTGAATACTGTAGGAAATTATTACACAATTGTAATTATTTGTGTGTTTAAATATATCTAAACATAGAAAAATACAGTAAAAATACAGTATAAAAGATAAAAATGGTATACCTGTATATACTTACCATGAATGGAGCTAGCAAGACTGCAAGTTGCTCTGGGTGAGTCAGGGAGTGAGTGCTGAGTGAATGTGAAGGCCAGGACATCACCGTACACTATTGTAGACTTTATAAACACTGTACACTTAGACTACACTAAATTTATTTTAAAAATTTCCTCCGTTAATAATAACCTTAGCTTATTGTAACTTTTTTACATAAAAGTTTTAATTTAAAACACTTGACTATTTTGTAGCAACACTTAGCTTAAAACACAAGCATTGTAAGCTATACAAAAATATTTTCTTTATATCATTCTATAAGCTTTTTTCTATTTTTAAATTTTTAATTTCTTTTTACCTTTTAAACTTTTTTGTTAAAAACTAAGACACAAACACACAGATTAACCTAGGTCTACACAGGGTCAGGATCATCAATATCACTGTCTTCCACCTCCACATCTTGTCCCACTGGAGGGTCTTCAGGGGCAAAAACAGACATGGAGCTGACATTTTCTATGATAGCAATGCCTTCTTTTGGAACACCCCCTGAAGGACCTGCCTGAAGCTGTTTTACAGTTAACTTTTTCTTATGAGTAGGAGTACACTCTAAAATAACAACAAAAAGTACAGTATAGTAAATACATAAACCAGTAATATAGTCACTTATTACCATTTCCAGGTATTATGTTCCATACATAATTGTTATGTGCTATACTTTTATATGACTGGCAATACAGTAGGTTTGTTTACACCAGCATCACCACAAACGTGTAAGAAATGTCTTGTGCTGTGACAGTACTACAGCTACAACGTCACTAGGCGAATAGGAATTTCTGAGCTCCGTCGTAATTTTATGGGGCCACTGTCACATATGTGGTTCATTGTTGACCAAAATATCATTATTTAGCAAATGACTGGAGTAAATGTCATAATTGGTAGATTGAGGAGATAGTTTATAATGTTGTACTATTCTTTCAACTTTTCTGTAGGTTTTTAATTTTTTAAAATAAAACTGGGAAAAATAAAGTGACAAGAGAAGACTGACAAAGAAACAAGTGTATCAATTTTGTTAAGTACAATCATTAAAACATGTTATATGAAGGGACTGGATAAAGGTGCCTGGTTTCTGTACTTTTTAATTCTTGAAACCTCAGTCCTTATTGGGTAAGAAAAAACTTCTTAAGTCTGTATTAAATTGTCAAGAAACAAATTATACACTCATGTCTATTATCTTAGAGGCTACAACTATGCATCCGACTAACAATTGGCTTGTCTACTAATACACCAAATCAGAAACAGGGTTATGATTGCCATCACCTGGCAGTTAACAAATAGTAATGGAATAAAAATCCTATTTTATTCTCCTTTGTACCTTTGGGTGGCATCCCTTCTTGGTACAATCGTTTGGCTCCCAAACTCTACTTAATCTCTGGGCCTTCATTTCCTTGAATTTTAGCTCCCTGCAGCAGCCACCTCCCAAGTGTCCCTGGATCACTCAGCTCAGTATCATGGTGTAGCTTGAATCCATGTGACCAAAGCCATCGTTTCTACTGCTCCTCCATGTGCCCTTTGATGGAGACTGCCGAGGGTCAGTGGCCTGTAATGAATGGCCCACAGAAGTCAGATGGTTTCTGTTGGCGTTAAGATTTGCCTTTTGTTGTAGTTAGCCATTTAAACCTAAGTCTATTCTCACTTTAAAAAAGAAAAATCTTATTTTCCTGAAGGAGGTTCTACCTTTCCAAGATGGCCCCATTGCTTGACCTGTAAATTCAATTGTATATAAAGCCAAATTTTTTAAAACCTTCATATATTCCAGAATGTGACATAAGCATATTTCCAAAGAGCCGGTGCCTAGGTTCTAGTCTTCAGAAAATAGAGGACATCTGAGAGCAGCAACAGCAATTCTTGGCCAAGATGTTCGATGGTCACTTTCTCTCTCATGATGAAGCCACTCCAACTGAAGGAGTTATTTTCCTACAGAGAGTTTACTCAATAGTGTCTCATGAATTTACTCTAACCATACAGCCATTGAAAAGGGAAAGTCTGCCCAAACACACTGCCCCGTGTTTGCTTGAGAGGCAACTTCACTGGATGTCATGTTGAACTAGGGGGGAAATCAGACAGAGCTGGAGTTTGTATTAGTCAAATCAATTGCATAAAATCTACCCTTTTAGTGGGAAGACTCTTTAGAGTAGTTGAACCTAGACCTTGACATATGTAACTGCTAACGCAGAGAGGGCAGAGGCCAGCATGTAGCCTGTGCCCATGACTGCGGCCATTTCATCCATCCTGGCAGTCGTTCTGAACACTCGGTGGAGTTCCCCAGGCTGCCACTAGCCACAGGTTGGCTAGTCAGTATTTTTATTTCTGAAGCACCCCAGGATCCTAGGATTGGGATTACAGGGAATGTTATTTGCAGCTGGAATTCCCGGGACTCTCCCAGGAGTCTTGGTACTTTATCAAGTTAAAAAAAAAAAATCTTTTATTTCTGCACCTGGACACTGGGGGTCAGTATTTATTCATAAATGCCTTTGGCTATTTACTACAAACGGTCAGGCCTAAAGAGGCCTGGAATTCCTCCCCTGGTGGAGTTTCTTTCTCTGGTTATGTAACTATAGAGCTCAACATATGTAACCATAAAATGTAAATATAAACATCGCAGATCCCCATGGATTGTAACCTGGGAAAGAGACAGGCAGTTTTTGATATAATATATAAACTAATACTGAGTCCTCATTGGTTTCTGGAGATGTGTCTGGAACTGGCCCCACCAATGCCATGACGTTCAGCCAGTGGGTGGCTGTCAGCCTTGACTTTTCTTCTTCTGATTAGTGTGGCATCCTGCTGATTTATAGGTTCATTTCTTGGCCTATAAATTTAATTCTATATAAAGCCAAATTTTTAAAAACCTCCATATATCCCGTAATGTGACAGAAGTGTATTTCCTCTTACCTTTCAGATTCATCTTCTCTCCATCCCCACAGCTCTGTCTTGAGTCAAGCCCTCGTCTTTTCTCTTTTTCAACATTTTAACGGCCTGTAGTGATCCCCTGCCTCCACTTCCACTCCTCCAACCCTCTCCAGACGTTGTCAGGGTGACTTCCCCAAAGCTCTGTCCCCAGAACCTCCCATGGACTTTCGGAGGCACCAGCATCTGCTCTAGGCTCTGCCTTTGTACCCTCTGTCTCCTTGGCGTGGAGCTATCCTCCACCACCCACTCCATCTTGCCCTGCTTTCATTACCAGCCGAATACCTGCTCATCCTTCAGGGCTCGTCGGTGCCTGTGGAGTCCTGTGACCACAATCCCTGGATCTCACTCGTTCATGGAGGAACTGAATGAAGTCAAGTCTGGGTGCCAGACAAGGTAATGCAGATTTACCCTCCAGAATTCCCCGGTTTCATCCACCTTGCATGCTAAACTGCTCGTTTTTATAGATTTGTTCTTTAAAATATTTCTCGTAGCCAGCGTTTGATCTTAACCCATCTGTACTTTGTGGCTGTCTTCCCACTACGCCAATCCGTGAAGCAGAGATGGAAACCCCGCTGCTGGTGGGCAGGAAGGGAGGTGAGGCAGGGTAACCTGTTAGCCACAGCCTTTCTCCTTGGGCAGCTGTTACAATGGTGTGGAAACAGGTTACTTACAGAGTAACCTTTGTTTTCATTCAAATTGTAGAGTTAAATGTAACAGTATAAATGTTTTTAAAATAAGTGGAAAAGATCCCCTAATCTTACCATGCGAAGAACTATTTCATTTATTTCTTTCTATATGCATGTTTCACATAGATATATTCTTAATTTACATTCCATATTGTGTTCTTTTCTTCATCATCAGCACCTCTCCATGTTGTATAGGCTTCAAACCATCTTACTCTATGGTCGAATGCTGTTCCATCATTTGGTAGAACTTAAATGTCCTATAGAAAAAAAAATTAGGTGCTTTCAATGCTTTAAGTAATACTTAAATAGTTTAAAATATCATTCAAGCTAACAAACTGCTACATAAAATATATTTTATGAATTTCCTATACCTTGAAAAATATACCTTCATAATAAAAAAGATTTCAAAATAGGGAAAGCCATTTTATATGACTAAGAACTACCAAATATTATCAAGGATGGTTATGATAGTCTTCTCTGAGATTTCATATGTACTAAACTTTGAATGATTTTAAATGTGTGTGCATGTGTTTGTGCACATGTGCATATGCTCCAGGCTGAAGAAATTACAAATGCAATAGCCCTGTCACAGAAAAGGGTGTTTAGGAAACAGATAACAGATAACAGGTAAGGTCAGAGTAGCTTGAACACAGTAATGGAACTGAAGTGGCATGGGATGGGATGCGAAGAGGCAGGCAGAAGCCAGCCTGGGCCCATGGTGGGATGTATGGAAGACATCAAAGGACTAAACAGAGGAGTAGCCCGGTAGTCCAAGCCCTCATTGCCACTGAAGAGCGTCAGCCATTTGAATATACAGTTTCTCCCAGGCAACATTTATATTCCGTTATTGTGAAATATAATCCCCATGAGAATTGCAATTCCTATCATATTTAAAAAGAGATTAAGAGGGAGACTTTGAGTCTTCTAAAATGCACCACTTATGAAAATACTTTATTCTTGATTTTAAAATTTATTATTCTGGTATATTTAATTAACTCCTATGGATTATTCTCTAATGGCAAATTAAGCCAGGTCTTGGATCTCGCTTAATCCCACAATAATATTGTAAGGTGAACACTTTTATTACCCTCATCTTACAGAGGAGACTCAGAAAAGCTGAGTGACAAGCCAAAGTCTCAAAGCTAGTATATAGCTGCAGCACAACTTGAATCCAGGTTGATCTAACTCCAAAGCCCATGCTCTTGGCCACTATCTCATACTGTTTTATTTTGAAAAAAATTTTCAATTGGTATCCATTCAAAATTGGTTAAAGAATAAAATTGTTCAATGAAACAACAGCAAGCAAGTTTCATTTATTAATATGGTGCCACACCAGTTCAACAGGACACTGAGTGGAGCTAGAGAGCTTAGATTTTTTTCACACAAAATTTAGGTGTATGCTTTTCTCAGTGGGAGAAACAGGAGTTTGCTTTCCTCCTTTTCTCAAACCATCTGCTTTGATATTTGGAGAGTTCAGAGCTTGTGTATTAAAGCCTAACTGAATGATATAAATACATACATAGGAGTAGGTGAATAAGACATTTTATTTGCAAAAAATAAAACAAAAAATTGTACTTTCTTCAGCATGGAGTATTTAAAGTCACAGAGCTCCAGCCTTAGAAAACTATCAGTATCAGGGCCCTTTGCTAGAAACTGCAGAAACCACTCCAGCTAGTCTAAACAGAAGAGGAATTTGTTAAAGGATATTAGGTAGCTCACACACTCTTTGGGAAGTCCAGAGAGTTAAGCCTGCAAGGCCACTCAGCTGAGAACAAGACTCAGACCACATGTAGGATTATTCCACAAGGACTCAATGCCTCTGCCACCGAGCACAGACACTGCCCTCATGCTGGGACATCTGCTGCTGCTAGCTCAATGGCAATGGTTACAGAAATGGCCACAAATTCTTCTCCTCCCCTGTATCCATCCATGCTCCCTTACCATGGAACTCTGAATGTCCTCCCCACTGATTCTCAGCCCAGATCTGGCCAACTTCTTTCTCTTTTCTTGTATGTTAGTTCAAAGCCAATCCCAGTTACTAAATGGACTATGCTGACATCGACAGCTGAGCTGTGAGGGAGGGCAGGAATGTTCCTCTGCACAGAGAAATACCTACTGCTCCCCAGCACCAGGCCACAGCTCCAACAGCTGCTGCTGCCGCATCACACAGGTCCTTTGTGAAAGCCTCCAGCTGCAATTCTCTTTTTACCACCCATTCCCACCTAGAGGTAAAGGACAAATTACATTGCAAGGGGCGATGGGTGTGCAGGCTTGCCAAAGAGCGTGGGTCCAAGTTCATGCAATGAAGAAGCTAATGGGCTCTGCTAGACCGCGGACACAGGCACTACTGTCCTGGCAAAGAATGCTGGTCTCGACCACTTCCTTCTCCTTATTCGCCTCGGAGTTCAACGCTGGCCTTGCCCAAGTATCATGCTGAGACCTGGACCTCAGAAACCCCAGCACACACCCTTTTCAGAAATTCATATTTCATCATTTTTTGACCAAATGACTCCAACCGCAGAAAGGCACAAATTTTCCACTGGGATTTATTCTGGCTCCCTTTTGAAGGGTACACTTTTTCTCTCTTTCTTGCTTTTGAAACCCCATTCATTATATGAAGTATAGGTTTTTCAAAACTGATTTTAAAGTAAACTTGTTATTAAATATACACATCTTGCCTTTCTGTCTTTCTAACTCCACTTTATAGATTTGAGAACTGAGAGACAGAACAGTCTATGGCTTAGAAAAGCAAATTTAATTTTTATTTGACCCACGGACCATAATCTGGGCTTTGAAGTCAAAAGATCTAGGATTACCCACCCTCTACCCTACACTCAGTATGGCCAGACCCTGTTGCAGAAAGCCAGGAACCTCACTCCCCAAGCACAGGGAATCCGAGACTTCCAATTTCTAGTTGCAATTGAAGGCTAGTAAATTCGGAGAACAGGATGGAACTGTTTCTTGCACAGGCAAATAATTTGTAATAATTAAGAAGCATGAAGTTAATGAAAAGCAATTAACCCACTGGCAAGCTTTGCCATAAATTTTATTCCCAAAGTGAACACATGATGCAGGTATGAGCCTTGATTTCAGATAAAGAAGAGAATGCAGAGCTATTATTAAATACAAAGCACAACAACATGAAAAATGCCAGAAGATGCAAGGAATGCAAATAGGAGCCCTGGGGCAGAGGGAGGGAAGAAGTAAGTGAAGGCGGGAGGATGAGGGGAAAAAGGAGGACTGTCCTGGGGAGCTCTGCCAAGTCCTGGCAGCCTCCAGGCTGGAGTCCTGACCCTGGACTTCTGCAGGCTCTAGCTGAGCCCCTCACCCTCCACAGGGAGGAGTCACTTGGTCCTCCCCTTATAAAGCAAGATTTAAAGAATTACTCCTCATTTCCTGGAACACTTGAGACCACAGGGGAGTTGGCAGAGGCAGGGGAAAGTTAAGATTTTTGGTAGGATGGGAAAGGGGTGGGGGAGGAGGGCGCCACCACGGCCCATGAGTCTCTCCCTGCCAGGCAGAGGTCTGGCAGGGGGCAGGGAGGAGCTTTTGAGGCAGCCTATGGTTGAAAATTCAACCAAGAATGCTTCAAGTTCTACTCCTAGGTCCAGATTACTAGGGGGGGATTTCTGCCTTTAAAAGATCAAAATAGGATTTTCTCTTAAGCCACTTTAAGGGTACCCTGAATTAACACCTGATAGGAACTCGAGATCTTCCCCAACCACTGAGAAAAAATGTCTTCCCTTGTTTCAGTCACAGATGCCTGAAATTCCTTTAATAAGGGACAAACATTTTTATGAAATTATGCAAAATAAAATTGTAACAGCAAATAGCACTAAGGAACAGAGCATCCTGACAAAAAGTAGTCATTCAACTGAGCCACAGATAACATTATTGGTGGCAGGGTCCTCCCTGTCTTGACAGAGGAAAGGGATTCTGAAGAGGAGGAACTGCTCTTGATGAAAGGCCTGAAAAACAAAGTTATTGACTAGCTGATTATACCAAGAGTTGGCCTTGTTTATCTTCAGTTGTGGGGGAGGAGAGAGAACAGCCCACTTTCAAGCTGGGTGTGACCGTATCTTTGTCTCATAGGGCTGTTGGCAATAGATAACCTTGTGTCTGCTTTTGTGGACATTTTGTGCTTTCTTTTTCAAAAAGTATTATTTGAGCATCCTCTAGCATCATTATTTGAGATATATATGCACACGGGACAGTTGGCAGCACAGGGTATGAAGCGCAAAGGGACTGGGTGCAAAGACCCCAAGACGTGGATTCTACCCCAAGCTTGGCCACCAACTGGGTGAATGATCTGCAGCCAGTTGCTTTATCGCCGAGACTCAATGCCTCAAAGCAGTGGCTCTAGCTTAGGGTTTTCTCATATTAAATATATAAATCAGGACACTTTTGTGAAGGCAGAGCTGCCCCAGTGGAAGTGGGAGAGGGTCCCCCGGACTCTGCCCACGTAGCTCACTGTACACTCCCCGGCCTGCGTGGGGCCGCACCTGCATCCTGGGAGGCTTTGAACTGCACTGGCTCAGATGATGGCCAGAGTCCCCTCCAGCTCATCGAAGAGAAGCTTCAGTTGCGGGAGTGTCACTGGCAGTTCTGTTTCGGAGTGAGGCACAGAGCCCGTGAGCCTCACTCTGCTCCCGGCTTGTGCGTGGGAGCCGGAGGAGGCTGATGCTGGGCGGGCTTTGGGTTCCCCAAAGGGCGGGTAATTTCTTTCTTAGCTACATGAGCTGCCAGAAGATATGTAGGTTCTAGGAATTTTTATCAAGAATTCTATAATTATGAATAGCTTCTATTCATCACATCCTCTACCGAGAATCACATAATTGCCTGACTCCAGTGCAGCCCCTCCTCTCTAGCCTAGGCTGCCTCTGACCCTTTTCTATCTCCGCCATCCCATGGGAGTCCAATAACAAATACTCCCTTTGGTGCTTCTACTCCATGTTATGGATTACTTAAATGGTCAGAATAAACACACCTTCTGGATTATCTGAGTGGAGGTATCGTCCTGAACCTGCTACTATCTCTCCGTGTAGCCTTGGAGACAGGTATGTCGAGCAACCTCTCCGTGTCCCTGTGCCCCTTTTGTTGTCCATAAGCCTTTACTGAGCACCTACCCTTTGGGAAAGCAAATTACTAAGCACTAGAGGGAATAAGAAGTGACATAAAAAATGAGAAGTAATGAACCTGGTTCTTTAAGCGTCTGTGAAAAATCAGAGTCATGTCCAAGACCACACCACATACAGGAGGGAAACCCTGTGGACCCTTAAGCACTGGAGTGGAGTGAGAGAAAATAGTATTTGAGCAAAACTACTCCTGCAAAGAGATGTATAGGGGATCAATGCGGGGGAAACTCAAATCAGAATCAACCAGCTGAGTGCTGTAGAATCCAGACCCTAGGTGAGATGAGGACCTGGACCAGGCATCCATCTTCCCTGGGAGAGGCAGCACCAGGCAGTGGGAAGAACTGGGCCTGGTGGCTGGGGACTGGGAGACCTAGGGCCTGGCACCAGTTCTGCCCTCAACTTGTCAGCAACAGCCTCTGAGTTGAGGGGTGGGGCCTCGTGGTCTATGAGCACCCCTGGTCCATACAGTCTACGGTTCTCTTTTTCATCAGCATTTTTAAGAAAATAAACTAAACGGCCCCAGTAGCATCACAAAGCCACTAGGCATGCTTCCCTTCATTCTCTGCATACATTTTAATTTGTCCCCAGATCCTTCTGGTTATCTTCCATGTTGATGGTTGAAGGTCATCAGAGCAGTCGCAGATGGCTTATAGCCCTACCTAGAAACACCACATAATAGCAACTAGCACTTATGTGGAACTTATTCTATGCAAGCCCTGCTTAAGCAATTTATATATATTAGTTTATGAAGTAGGTACTTTCATCATTCCCATTTTATAGATGAAGACACTGAGGCACTGAGCAGTTGGGTAAGTTGCTCAAGGTCACACAGTTACAAGTGGTAAAGCTGGGCTTCAAAGCTGGGCAGATTGGCTCTGGAGCCCCTGTGTTAAACCACCACGTTTGACCACCTCTCCATTATAAAACAAACAATAAATGGCAAACCCTCGATAACATGCATGGGAATTTCTTGGACATTGTGAACAAGGAGAATTTTGAATCCTTAAGAAAGAGCCGACGCAACAGCGAGGTAGGTGATGGGGTGTCAGGGTAACTTAGAGTGTGCTAAGGGGTATTGGAGGATGTCACAGCTATTGTATACATTCATTGCTGCCACTACAACTATTTCTCTCTAAAAATTAACGGCTACGAAGAAACATGATCACTTGCAACTTAAAAAAAAAAAAAAAAAAAGAAAGAAGCCAGCAGCTATAGGAATCTGGAAACAATATCCCCTAACTCAAGGGACTGATGCATTGGTTTAAAAGGGGTTGACTTTAAAGCTGGTATGTGAGTTTACTGGGGCCATTGGCAGGGATGCTAACAATTTATGGAATGCATTTTTGGAAAGAATTAGGGGAAAAAACATGTCGTGTCTTACAAACCCAGAGTTAGGAATACAGCTCTAAGGGGTGAGCATTAAATATCAAGTTTTCAGTCTGCATAGTTTTTAAGGGAATCGGTTTGCCTTCTTCTTTCTTCTTTTCTTTTTCAGATCTTACCCTAAGGATCAAATTCAGGCTATACCGGATGTGCCCAAATCATTTCCATCTGACGCCCAGGACGACCCAGGAGGCCTGGCCTTGAGGAGCGGCTCTCAGCGAGAGCTATTTGCGAGGGGACCAAGCTAGAACCACGTCAGTAGTTTCTGTTCTGCCTGGTCCCAGGCCCCACAGACATGGTCTTGCTAGCTTTCCTCTGTCAGCCGAGTTTTAGAAATCGGCTGCTTTACGGTCTAGCCATAGATTTAAATAAGGAAAAAGAAGCCCTTCATTCCTATTCTATTTCCCTCCCACCCTCTCCCTTTCCAGCATATAAATAACATGCTTCCCACGGAGTAGAAGCTTATGTACAACATGTGGGTAAACTGAGGCATGCAGGCTGACGGATGTGTCCTGGCTCTTCTTCATTGCTGTGCAGCACAATGAGGGACATAGAGCTCTCTGTCCAGAACAATATCCCAGGTGGCTAACAGGGTATTAAATCAATGGGAGAACACCAGGCTTTTATTTCTATTTATTTACTTACGTATTTTTTAAGACTCCCTCTGTGGCTGTTTCTGGGAAGGCGCATTGAAGCCTACCTGCCTGACCCCAGATTTTCCCTGCTTCCCAAGACCCAGAGAGCTGTTTAGCTCTGTATTCACCTCCACGTTGGCCAGACACGATCTGACACAGCACGCCTGGCAGAAGGGCTTTCCAGCTGCTCCTGAGGGCGGCAGCGATTGTTTCAAGGGTACGAGTTGGACGCACTAACTGAAAGGAGATGGTGAGATGTGACTGGCAGCCCAAGGCACTGGGGGTGGGGGACAGGCACAGAACCCCAGCCTTTGCTGGGAGTGGCTTGTTCTGTCCCAGACAGTGGTCCTACCCCAGGAAGGGGCCTTCGAGATCTCCGCATCCAATCCCCTAGTTTTTTTTTTTTTTAAATATAAAATTTTAATGCCATGAGAGACATTATTTTAATGAATAAAATATTTCCATTCTCTCAAATGCTTGTTTTTGCTACATAACTTGAGAGACTTCATAGAGAGACCTCTGTTTTTCATATCACACAGAACAATCTGCTCGTACTGGTTACATCCCACTGTCTAGAAAATAAACGAAATCACATCAAGAAGTATTTATTGAGCACCACTTATATGCCTGACACCAAGAAAATTGCCAAACAGCAGATCCCTACAGTAGTTTTTAAACTTTCTACCTTAAAATAATTTTAGAAGTAGTTGCAAAATTGATGCAGAGAATTGCTGTGTACTCTTCACCCTGCTTTACCCAATGACGACGTCATACATAACCATGATGTATCATCAAAACTGGGAAACGACCCTCTGCTTTTATAGATTAAAAAAATGGTTGCTCAGGAAGGCTGGGTGGCTTGCACAAGGGCACACAGTGAATGAGGTAATTCGGTGGCCCTAGGCAAGCACACCCTTTGCCCCACAGGGCAGATGGAGAGTGGCTGGTAATAGCAAGGCTTTGTTTGAGTCCAGCTTCTGCCACCGATAAGCTGGGTGACATTGGACAAGTTCCTTAAATTCTCAAAGCATAGATTTTCTCATCTGTCAAATGGAAATAATAAGAGTACCTACCTTGAGGGATTGTTCTGGGGACTGGGAAAAGGTGTCTGCAAGATTCTTGGCATAAAGCCTGACATGTAACAAGAGTCCACTTTTGTCGGCGGCTTGCTCTCTTCCTGCCTTTGTTGTAGGTGCTTTATATGTTACGTTTCTGGATCCTTACAATAACCCTGGAGCACGTCATGATCCATTCTTTTACCAGTGAGGAAACTGAGGCAAAAAGAGATCAAAAGCCCAGTAAGGGACAGAGTAGGGACCCAGAGTTGGGCAGTCTGGGCTGAGGGTTAGTGTTCCTAGCCTCCAATAGGCTGAATGAGCAACACTGCTGCAGTTGCTGTTCCGGCACATTCCATCCCACCTGGACCCTCTGGCTTACCGGCGTGACTTCTCTGAGCCACATCCTTAGTGGCACCTGTGTGTGAACTTGAGTTCAGGCACAGAAGCAATCCCAGGGCATTTGTCACTGGGCCACCATAAGCCTCGAGGCTAACCAGATACTGCACTGACGTTACCAAGCTCTTGGGCCTTGCGGGAGCTCAGTGATCACCCAGTGCAGGGACCTCACTTTCCCATCACCGGAAGCTCGTTTCATTACCTCCCTCCTTTTCCTCACCTCTTGAGCCCCCTTTGTTTTGAAAGATTTTCTATCAAACTATTTGTATTTTTTAATTAGTTGATGCATGTTTCCCTTTCTAAAAAATTTTTCAAAGATATTAGAGATATTGAGCAGCAAAGGATAACCAACACCATCACACTGGGTTAACAGAATTCTAGCTCAAAGCAAACAAAATTTGACATTTTAATGAGCCTATGCAGGCTTAGCAGGCAGAGGTAGGACTTCAATGCGACTTTTAAAAATACTGAGAATAGTCTGAGGACTCTTAAGGGTTTAGGAATCCCAGGGACTTAATCCAGTCCCAAAAGATTCTAAAGATTCCAGAAAATCCCCCATAAAATATACATACCCTTTATTATATGTGCTTCATGTTGGCCTAAGTTCCTTTTTCGATATCTTAATCTCATTCTACCTTAAAGTTTGATATTTACATGAGAATCTCTAAAATTCAAGGAAATCCAATTGCATTAAAATATTTCTATGCACATATGGTACCCAGGTGCATAATAAATGTAGACGTTGTTATTTTAAAAATAGTGGCATGTAGTTTCTTTCCCGGTTACTCAATCTCTGTCTGCATACCCACATAGCTTCAGTCATTTTCCCTCTTCCATTCAGACTTCACCCCACTTGCCATTCCTCCTTTCCTTACTATTAAGTCTGTAGTTCAATAAACTGTTAATTAACATGTGTTAAGTCAAGGTTCTCCAGAGAAGCAGAATCATTAAGAAATTGATTCAATAAGATGTGTGTATACACACACACACACTCATATACATGGGGGATATATATATCTCATATGTGTGTGTGCGTATATGCATCTTATTGAATGTACACACATATATATATGTGAATATGTACATAATACATATATAGAGAGACAGCAAGAGAGAGATTCATTATAAGGAATTGGATTCACATGATTGTTCAACTGAAATTTTCAGGGCAGACCAACTGGCAAGCTGGGAATTCCAGCCGGAGCTGACATTGCACACTTGAGTCAGAGGGCAGTCTGGAGGCAGAATTCCTTTGTCTTTACAGGACTTCGATCTTCTACCTGAGGCCTTCAACTGATTGGATGAGGCCCGCCCACATTATGGAGAGTAATCTACTTTGCACAAAGTCCCCTGATTTATATATCAACCACATCTAAAAAGTACCTTCCCAGCAACATCCAGACTGATGTTTGAACATACATCTTGGAACCATGTTGTTGTACAGCCACGTTGACACATAAAATTAGACATCACATGTACGAGCACTGTACTAAACCCTGGGGTGAAAGGACTACAACAATGAATGTTGTTCAGTCCTGGATTAGGTAAAAGTAATGTATACGGCAAATTAGTGAAGTTAAACATTTTCTGAAAATAATTTTTGCTGCCTTTAAATACTGGGAAATCAGAAGAATAAAGATTACCTACCCAAGAAAGTAAGCTTTAAAAATAAGCAGTGAAAGAAAGGAACAAGATCAGGGACCTAAGTGGACCTGAGAGATCACCCAGCCCACACAGATGAGGGTCCTCGCTCAGAGATGCCATGTGCTTTCCTAAGGTCACACAGCTTAGATAAAGATAAAGTTAAAAGGAAACTTAAATGGGTAAAGTTAGGAGAATAACTCATTCTTTTGACTCCTAGTACAGTGCTTGTTCCTCTACATAATGTTGGTTGCTGCCTAGATTTTTTTTTTTTCAGATTGTTCATTTTCGAAGCCTAACTGGCAATGTAGTGGAATTTTCTGGAATCCACACAGCAAAAAAATGAGCCAACTTCATTCAATTTTTGTATTGGCTTGTTTTGGTGAAATGTGTGAACAATTCACCACCAGGCACCATTTCATAGTCTGAAAGAAGTAGCGAATGAAAGAGATTTTGTGCTCAACCCCTCAGGAGAGGAAGCCCTGTGACATCAATGCACAAGGGCGTGGCTGAATTATTTTGGAGTTGAAGTATGTTAGTGGGATTTGGGGCGTGAAAAGAGATAAAACAGGAATTAAAAGGAATTGTAAAAAAAAATAAATAAATAAATAAAAGGAATTGTTGCTTTCTGGAGACCAGGAGAGCCCTGAGGTCAGACACTACTACAGTGAACTCCCATCTGTACTTCTTCTTGCAAGGTAAATACCCTCAATCTGTTACTTTTGTAGGAAAGAGAAGTTTTCTGTCTAAGAGACCAGCATGATTAGTTTGTTGAACTAAATGACTCTTTGTGAAGGAATATTGTAACAAGCCAACAGAAAACAGCTATATGTGATATGAAAACATCTGGGTTGTGCAGAAAACGTGCACAACAGTATCGTTGAAGCAGAATTTTATCTGGACATTAGCATAACGGAAGCACAGAAGAAGTAGAAAGTTTATCCTTTGACACTGATCTTCCTAACTCTTCCTTCACATGTATCATTGCCAAATCAATATTTCCAATTGCTTTAAGATAGTACAACGCCTTGAGAGCAGTTGAGGTGCAACCTCTCTTTTTGGTTTTCCTTTTGAACAGTTACACCGAAATTCGCCAAGTTGGAGTCAGTGGTGGAGTTTGGGCCACTGAATTAGGCCAAGTTCATTGGCCCATCAGGGGATCAAAGCGATCAGCCCAGTTTCTAACCACTGAATTAGACATCAGAGGTCCAAAGTTCTGACACTGGCTTAGAATAACCCTTTGCCTCCAGGCAGCACAACCTCCAGAACATTCCTGGAGCATGAATGTTTGGCTTTCACCATCCTGACTGCTATGCGATGTACCGAGGAAGATGAAACGTCTGACAAGAAATCTCTCCTATGTGGCAGTTCATGCCTGTTTCCTCTCACGTAGCCATCCTGGGACACTGTCCTGGAGACCATGCAACAGAGGATAGAACCCAACCTCTACCCCAGCAAGATGGGAAATACGGATACTGGCGAAGACATGGATTGACTGACTCCTGGTGCTGGGGTGCTCTTGTCAAGCAGAGGGACTGGGGATACTTTTAAGAGACTGAACTCTTTTTGTTTTATCAAGAAAGTCCTGAAGGACCCCAGACAGCCCAAGCAAGAAGCAAAATGACAGATAGGTTGACTCCAGCCAGATATCTGTAAAGCCCAGGAGGAGCAGCCTGCCAAGAGTCGGGGAGATAGGCTGTCTTCTTGTCTAGTCACCGTGAGATGACAGGGTCACAGGGTCACAGGATCACAGCTCTGTTTGCTGAATCCTGAGCCCCCTAAATCTAGTGTGGCTTCTTGATGGGAGGAGAGGGGAAGGAGCAGTGGGGAAGGGGAGCCTTTTCAAGTCTGGGGAATCCCCAGGGGGCTCTGGCCCTGGGGACAGCCACTCAGACCATATTCACTATGTACCTGTCAGGGCAGAGCCCTGCTCCTCATGCTGAGGCAGTTACAAGGGCTATAAAGGTTCTCTCCGTTCATGGGGGTGGAGGTATGAATTGACACAAAACCAGTCCATAAAAATGCACATAACCATGCATTTACTGTCTCTCTCAGCTGCACAGAGAGCTGCACGAATACCTCTACCTGCTCACTGGTGGGACACGCATGCAGCCTTGGAGCTCAAGGCAGCCTCACCAATCACCTTGAGCAATCCTCTCCCCAATTTACAGATGAAGGAACGGGGGGGCCCAGAGAAGGGATGTGGTGCCCCCCACTGTTGGGAAGAGGCAGCGTTAGAAGCAGAACCCCAGGGTGCCAGAGCCAACGAGGGCTCTTCTCTGGCACAAATTGTCCTACCTGCCTCTTCTTGTGAGTTATAGGAACGAAGGAAGTGAGCAAAGCCAAGGAATCTGACAAGTTGAGTTTTAACCCACTTTGTGTTGTAATCAGAGCTTACAAATAGTGGAGACAGTGTGTGGATTTGCTTCATTTTCTGCCCACACACTGATAATTTTGTAGAAAAAAAATTACAAAAATAGCATAAGGATGACCTCGCCCCTGAGCTCCAAGGTGTCTTCCCGACATCATCACGCCAGCCTCTATTGTGTTCTTTGCCCAGCTTTCTCATCACGTCTACGCACTGGAGAGCATTCTGGTTATACGCATGGGCGAGAGCCAGACTGCCTGGGCTCCAGTCCTCCCACTGTCCCTGCTGGCTGTGTGACCTGCAGCAAGTGCCTTAACCTCTCTCTCCTCTAGTTTTCCTACCTGGACAGTAAGGAGGTGGGATCAGATCCCCTCAAAGGTGCTGCTCAGCCCTGAGATGATTGTGCTTTTCTGTATTTAAAAAATGTAGGAAATGACAATTGTGCTGATCAGA
This sequence comes from Propithecus coquereli, assembly GCF_000956105.1. Classification (NCBI taxonomy): domain Eukaryota; kingdom Metazoa; phylum Chordata; class Mammalia; order Primates; family Indriidae; genus Propithecus; species Propithecus coquereli. Next base: position 2,172,954 of record NW_012149008.1, read on the forward strand.
GAGGGCATGAATTGGAAGGAGCAGGCAGTAGTGGGAGAAAGACGGATCAAAGAGTCTTTTCTCTCAGCCGTACACCAGCTGCTCTTGCTTCTCTTTGCATTGCTTTTGGGGTGTCCCTGACTACAGAAAAAGAAGAATGCAGGAACTTTGAGTTGTTGTTGTTGAGGTAGACAGTGTGGTCAGAAGTCTGACCAGGAAGCCCAGGTCGCAGCAAACGTCAGTGAGACAGTGCCTGGCCGAGCTCGAGATGAAGACTGGCTATCGGCCCCAGACTCCCAGGAAGGGCAGGGATCAACAGAGTGTAAAACCTCAGGCTGCATCAGCTGGGGTGCACTAAGTGCCCATCGAGGTCCCCCCAGGGCAATTGGAATCTCTGGGGATGGGATGCAGGAATCTGGATTTTACCCAGCACCTCGGCTGGCTTTTGAGACTTCAGGTTTAGAATCACTTATGTGGTCCATTCCTCTCACTTACAAACAAGGAACAACTCTTTCTTTTTCCTCTGCTTCTGTCCAGACAGAAGTTGTTCAGTGTGGTGAAGTAGAGTTTGGTCTCAGCATCGCTTCCTCTTCTAAGCCATCATGTTCTGGGAGCTAAATGTAAGGCAGAATGTGGATGAGCAATTGCTCGGAAATTCTCAAAGCCTCAGGCGGAGGTAAATTTGATTTCCTTTTGCTCATTGCCCCTGAAATGTGTTAATGCTGGTGCTAACGTGGCCTCAGGTGTTACCAGGGTGAGGGGAAAGAATTCCTGAGAAAGGAGGCCAGAAGGTGCTGCCAATGGGTTGTTCCAAAAAGCAGCTGTCCCCTCCCGCCCCCACGGAGCAGAGTACTAACCTCTCATGAAAGCAGCTTCTGAGGTCAAAGACTGAGAACAAACTGCAAATAAAAGCATCAGTCTCCTCTGCAGCTGACTCACTTGAGGTCACCTCGGGGAGAAGCCAAACCACTGTATAAGGCAGGAACAGCTTGATTTGGGGCATGTATAAATTAGGAAATGTGTACTACTTAATGGAAAAATAATAGGTAGTTTTAGTTGCAGAGCTGATAGACAAATTTGGTTCTGTGTGTTCAGACCTTTAAATATTTACAACCAAGAACCTACAGGAGTAACCTTTCTGCAGAGACCTTTCTGGTAGAGTATTTTGAATTTCAAAGAGTTCTTTGCTAAGTCTTTCTATGATTCCATTTCACACCTTTTCTGTAAATAATGGCTAAGTTTTCCTGGGTCACCCTTAGTAAACACTGTATGGTAATACTTTGAATGCTCCCAGGGACCCAGGGGCCTGGGACACAGCCATAACCTAGCGGTGACTACCCAGCAAAGAGGTCCCTTTGCTCATTATAGCCGGTGGAAAGGCTAAACCTATTGCAGTTTAACATTGAGAAACTGTAGGACCTCCTTGCCAATACACTCTGTTTGAGGCGGGCCCTGGAGACCACTTCTGGAAAGTACTTCAGGAAATGTGGGAAGTTCACATCCTCTCAGAAGAACTTCAGCTACTCCTAGGGAGTCGTGAGCAAACCCCACCCGCTAAGAAGAGGCTTCCTGGGGACTTTGAGACTTTGAGGAGTTTGAGAACTTGACCTTCCCAGAGTACCCTAGAGAGGGAGGAGCAGATGGAGAACTAGACACTCCGTGGTAGAACCTGCAAACTCCCTTCCTTACACCCTCAATATTCACCAAAGAGAGTGCTTGGCCTCGCTGACACCCCTGCACCCCAGGGAAATGGACCCAGGAGAGTGAAGCAACTCGTGCAAAGTCCCACTAAAGCGAGTGGCAGGGCTGGGGTGAAAACAGATCTGCCAAACCCAAAGCCACACTGCAGTAGAGGACATTTTTGAGTAATTATGAAAGTAATATGGTGCTTTTAATCACTGAGGCACACTTCCCTGAGCCTCATACTCCTTATCTGTAAAGTAGGGCCAATAACACTCACTTGCAGAGTTTTGGCCAGTGTCAAAGGAGATAACATGTGTGTTGAGCACTCAACATTGTTTCTAGAACACAGAAGCCTTATAACACATGATAGCTATTGTTTTTATTGTTGTTGGAGAGTAGAAACAAATGTGTGGGTTAGGTGAAGAGTGCACATTGTTTTCTATAATCCAATACAGAGGAAAATCAATGATCTTTGGGAATTGAAAAGGAGTGCTACAAACTGTCACCCTGTCCCATTCAGACTTGACGAATCCTTAGACCGACCAACCAACAATAAGAACGGTTTTTAAGGATGGTTGTAAGAGACTGGGTGGTGATGTACTCAAGATTGTTTTGAATAGAGGACTGTAGATACAAACTGTAAAGCGGTAGCAAAAAAGCACTTGATAGTCAACCTGCCAAGACCAGAAAGAGATCTCCATCCTTCATTCAGCAGGTGACGAGCAGCTGCTGTGCCCTGAGAACTGCGCCAGCACAGATTCGTGCCCCTCTCAGGAAGGCACTTCCGGTGCCAGACACTAAACTGGACGTGGGGGGCAGACACAGATCACAGACATTTCTGCACTGACAGGGAAAGACCAACCTAGAGGAATCAGGTTAGCAGAGAACAGACATGGCTGAAAAGTTTTCAGCAGTAATAGCTGCTTCCACTGTTGACCTTTCTTCTGAAGCACAGTTACATTAGAAAAGCTTTTGCAAATACAATTTTAATAAAATTATAACATTTGATGTTAAATTCCAATAGGAGCCATTTTCCTGATAATGTGTCCAGGTCCCCTGAGAAAGCACATTGTTTTGCTGAGTGGAGAATACTAGAAAGATGTGATTATTCCTACCAAACAAACAAACAAAAAAATGAGGTCATTCTGTTTTGTTTTGTTTTGGGTCCTCCTGTACGTCATTGGTATAGAAGAGTCATTTCTACATGATCTATACCAAGCCATCTAATTTGATCTTAGCCTATCAGAATCCTACTGATTTGTTGAAGGCCTAGTGAATTTTCTGGTTCTAGTGTAATACTTAGAGCAAAATTGTCAAGTGGTCCTAGGAAAAGTCACACAAAAAGTAAATGATGCAGTGTGTAACATTATGAAGATCTGATCAGGAAGGAACCAGATAACAATGCTTTGGAAAACAGGTCCTAAGTTATATATAGATAGATAGATACATAGATATAGATATAGATATAGAATGACACCAATCAAAAAAGAAAACTCTCAAATTGCTTTAAACCAAAGGTAATATGTTTGAAAAAGAGACACAGGGAAAATGGAATATGGGATTTATGGGGTCTGAATGTCAATCCTTAGGTTGACTTTGAAGGGATTAATGACAGATAACAGCAAGATTTTGATAGCCATGTGTCCTGACTAGCAGGTTAATAAATCAACACCCAGTAGCAACATTTTCAGTTTTTCAGATTAGTTTTCAGTAATGTGCCCAAAGACACGTTGTAAAATCAGTCTTAAATTAATCTTTTTTGTGAGTGTGATCATACTTCATCCAACATCTAAAAAGTCCCCAGTACCTTCCAGGAGATAGATACTAATGGGGCCCTTCAGAGCAGGTTTACACACGCACTCACACACACATACAATTAGTATTATTACATTAAAAGTGACACCTCATTTTTTTGACCAAAGACTACCATTACCCAATTTGGTGACAGTAGGGACCACTAGTTACATCATCTGATAATCTCCCCAAGTAGTACCATACATGGGCAATAGTGCACATTCAATATTTCTTCACGGACTTAGCCTATGTCTCCCTTAATTTATGAGACTTTGGTCTAAATGAATGACTTATAGCTGTTTCCACAGCCTCAAGTCACCTTCAAAGACGTGAAGTAGCTGTTGTGAGGTGGGTAGAGCACTCTGCTTGGGGCCAGATGTTCTGGCTTTTTCTTCTTTGCCAGCTGTGTGTTCTTGGTCAAAAAATTTAACAGCTCAGGGCCTTGGTTTCTTCACACCATGGAAGTTGTGTACAGTCTGGTAGATGTTTTGAGGATAAATGGGATAAGGGACAAATAGTATGATACATGGTATGATTATTTATTATTATTATAGAAAGGGATCTATAGAGCCTGTGAGAATAACTCACTTTAAGTAAAGGTTTCCAAAAATGTTTGCACTCATGAAAGTTAATTGGAATAAGTTTTTGTCTTCACAAAGTAGACAGCTTTTATTTATCATATCGGTCCTGGAATGCTAGTTAAAAACTCAGTCACACTCTGACAACTTGAGGGATTAATAACATGGGTGACAACTTGAGAAAGACCTTTACAATGTCCAGCATTTTCTTTCCCATTCACAAAGCAGAGGAATGTGATTGAGACCAAAATGAGTGGGAGGCGGAGATCTAAAACAGAAAGTACCGTGATGGGCATCTGAAGTTTCTTTTGGATTAGGCCCTGATTAAAGAATGGAAAATATTTTTGCAATGAAAATTCTTGTCATTAAGCCAAACACCTTTGTTGGATTAGCTTCCTCTTGGGAGAGCTGAAGCCGTCTCCCAGGTGAGACACCTTATCTCTTTAGGGACCGACATCCCATCTGTAACCAATAATCTCAATACAGATCTTTCCAAACCCTGTATTTCTAGAAATTAATTCTTTAAAAAATAGATTGATGTAGGATCAAACTGCCCAGAAACAGTTAAGTATCTAAACATTTTCCTATTTGATGTGTTTTTTAACTGGAAAAGTACAATCTATTGTACATTTCTATGAAACATGTTTATTTGTAGAAAATTTGGAAAATGCAGGAAAGCATAAAAATATAACAATAACTACCCATAATCATACTTCATTTCTGAGCCTATCTTGTTAGTCTTTTTTCTATGTATGTACATTTATTTATATACATATATTTATATGTTGCATATGTGTAATATATGTAATATATACTTTTAAAGAGCTCCTATTTACAAGCTGCTAGGAACTGGCTTTTTAATTTAGTAGATCATGAACGTTTCCTTGTGTTCTCCTGCAGCATGATGGTAAATGGCTGTAGAACACCCCGCGGTCTTGCTGAGGCTTCAGAAAGCTGTTCCCGGGGGATGCTGGGTCCACACTTCCCCTCCCATTCTGTGCTCTAGAGGAGCAACGGCAGCTCTTCTGTCCCCACTGTCAGCTCCCTGCACTGTCCCATGGGGTCAACTGAATCAGCAACTCCAGCCTCTGGTGCCTGAGGCCTTTTGCAATCTTGAACTACCCCTTCAAGGGAAGGAAGAGGAGGATGCTTTAGGTCGGGGCCATCCTGCCTGTTAAGGGAGCAGCCAGCCTGGCCCAGCAGTTACCAGCACAGGCTCTGGTGTCAGGATGAATGGATTTGAATCCCTGCCCCACTGTACACCAGCTATGGGACCTCGGGCAAGGGCTCTAACCTTTTTGGCTGAGATAAGGTAATAATAACAGTGCCTACTTCATAGAGTTGTTGTGAGAATTAAATAAGAAATCCATGCAAAGCACATGGCACAGTGTCTGGCAATACTATTGGGCTCAGTGAATGTTAGCTATTGTCATTGTTACCTCGGGATTCCTGTAAGGGCATGGGAAGTTGGGTGGGAGAACAAGGTAGCATCAGGTACACAGAAGAATCAATCACAAGAAGAAACTGAGTCCAGGGAGGATCCGGGCATTGGTGGGAAGGGTGTGTGACGGTGAGTTTTATGAGTCACTAGGCCAGGCCATGGTACTGAGATATTTGGTCAAACACCAGTCTGGATGTTCCTTGGAAGATATTTTTTAGACGATTAACATTTAAATCATTAGACTTTGAGTAAAGTATATTACCCTCCGTGATGTTAAGGCCTTAAGGCCTCATCATGAAGTCCTTAAGAGAAAAAAACAGTGGTCCCCTCCCCACCCCCAGCAGAGGAATAAATTCTGCCCACAGGCCGACTTGGGACTTGAGCAGCAACCTCAGCGCTTCCCTGGGTCTCTGGAGGTCTCGGCTTTGCCTGCCCCACAGTCCTAAGAGCCAGTTCCCTAAAGTAAATCTCAGTCTCTCTCTCTCTCTCCCTCCATGTATGTGTGTGTGTGTGTGTGTGTGTGTGTGTGTGTGTGTATAATATATATGTATATTAAATATGTATATATACATTTGTTTCTCTAACACAGGGTAAAGTATAGGAAAAAGTAGAGAAAGGTGAGATGGAGAAGATGAATGTTCAAGTAAGGTCAGTGGAGGAGGGACGAGGAAGAGGGAAAAGAAAGGGATTATTGGACGTATTCCGAGCAGCAATCATGTCCTATTTATCTTTGTAGCCTGAACGCAGTTGGTGTCTAGGCACCAAATAAAAAAAAAGAAGGAAGGCAGGCAGGCAGGAGGGAGGGGGAGGGAAGAAGAGAGGAGGGAAGGGAGGGAGGGTGAGAAAGAAGGGCTAAAAAAAATTGCCAAGGGAGGCTTGAGGCAAGACTCAGCTCTAGTTGTCACTGTGTCTTTTTAATCCCTGAAACAATGCCCGGAATATTCCTTTTCAGCACACTTTAAAATCAAGCAGCAAGCACAGATCTCTGACCACTTCTCCCCAAAGAGAAGAAGTGTCTGCTTCATCAGACACCTCTCCCATCTATCGCACTTGGAGGTCTGGCCAGCAACATCTTCTTTTAAAATTAAAGTATTTAGTCTGGAATCCGTCTTGGCACAGCCATAATGCCCTGCTTTGATTGTGCCCCGGTGGAGAGATGGGACCCAGAAGAGGAATGCCCAGATTGCTGGGTAATTACATCCTGACCACGAGAATTCCCCCCTGTGGTTTCAACGGGATACACACATTGCTCTCTGTCACTGGCATGTGCTGGAGTCACCCGCAAAGCAGCCACATTCCTGCTCAGGGCACCGGGGTTGTGTCTCCGGAAAAACATCCCACCTCAGACAATCCCTGGAAGGTCTTCTGCAATGAAAGTAGAAACAAAAGGTGATGGGTTATCACTTTATCATATTGGCTTTGTTCATCCTCAGAGCTCGAGAGTGAGTTTTCTCTTTTGTGGTACAATTGCAGGGGTCTGGGAAGACTTTGTTGCTCCAAGATATTCTTCCCATCATAGGGTCAGAGATTCAGTCTTTTAGCTAAGATTTGGCCTGTATTAAAATAACAAGCTACCCCTGAATAAAAGGGCACTTTAAGATGGAATCAGGTGGAAACCTCACATGTGCCTTAGTATGAGGGAAGGAAGAGACAAAAGCATTGAAACCTGAAAGAGATGAAAATATATTTGAAAACAAACTGTATGTATTTTATAATTTGGCCTAGGACCATTCTCATTCACCCCCTACCTCATTCATTCATGCAATTCATCCCAGTATTTGTTGAGAATCCATAATAAATAAGGTGCTCAGGTATATATTACTGGGGTAAAGGGTAAAGGTACAAGAACATAAAAGGAACTTTAAGCCCGCCTTTCACATTGACAAATGAAGTTCTGGAGATTTCCCAAAATTACTTCCGAACTAGTCAGCATAATAAGTAACATTTGTGTTCATTTTCCTCTCTCCCACTTTTTATTCCTCATTTCCTAGACACCCTGTGGACCTACAGTTTTGATGGTTCTATTTAATGCCTACCTATAACCTACACTTAATTTCTGCTCCAATCCAAACTTACCGGATCTAGACCCTATTCCTTCTCACCTGGATGTCACTGGGGAAAATAACCACAGTAAACAATTTCCTTTTAAGGGATTGAGCTGACAACGTGGTTGGCTCCCCATCCTCCAATTCCCTCTGACTGTGAGGAGGTTTGTGACTGATCTGCAGAGGTGACAGAAGGCTGAGGGCTCCAGGAAAAGCAGTGCCCTGCACCAAGCAGTATCTCTCAGATCGCATTTGGTGGGGAATTAGTTTCAGGAGATACCAGCAGGTACAATACCAAGAAAAAAACTGTTTTAATTGAGTGTAGGAAACAGGACATAATATATCCTCCCTTGGAAATCCCCCCCATTAGTATAATAAAGGCTTGATATCCTGCAGTAAAGAAGCTCATTTGAATTTAGTTGAGCTTAATAGTAATCGGGGGTGGGGGAGTGGATATTTTTCTTATGGAAGTGTCGTCCACAGAACAGCAGCTTGGAAAATGCATGCCCAAACTAATGAAGTTAAGAAAAGAAATGGAAATGGTGGGATTGCAGATGACTCCAAACAGCAGAGAGGAAAAATACCTGGAACTGGGGAAGGTTGGTTTAGAGGAGAGGAGGACATTCTGGCTCAATTTACATGGTAACCCAAGACCACGTAAATAGACAGTAGATGGATATCGTAGCTAGATGACATTGTCCTCCATCTCCCAGCTGCCTTGCCTTTCCTCTGGCAGGTTCTTCACAGTCCTTTTGGGTCCATCCCCTTCCAGTCTCTGTGTGCTTCTCACTCAGAGAGGATTCCACGGAGGACCTCACTTGGCCACATTGTTCTCCTCTCAGACCACTTCTCTCTGCATCTCCCCATGCTAGTACCAGCCACGGTTTCACTTTTGTGTGTTTGAGGGAAGAGGCTGCATTTTCCTGATTGGTTGGCTCAGCTCCTTCCCTTCAACGCCTTGTCATATGTTATCCGTGGAGCAAGGCTACGCCTGTTGCAAGGATTCCACAAGTACAAAACTCTAGCTTCATTTTCAGATATATTCACTTCAACTATCTGGAAAAAGAAACTATGATAATAAACACACACTCGAATTTGACATGTACCAGATTTTAACATATTAGAGACCACCACTTGACTTGTACTTCTGGGTGAGCTTGGTTTAGTTCAGGCCTAGAAATGGCATTTCTCTCTTGATGTCTCTGTGTGTATATTTGAATGTCTTATAGATACGTCTTTAAACAGAGCTTGTAGCTCTGCTGTGATCTGTTCCTGAATTCAGGCCTGTTCATGTCCCCTAAAGCAAACTGTTGCAGGCATACACCCTCCATTAACATGGCAATGACCATGACCCATTAAATGCTGGGCAAGGCTTGCATGCCAGTGTTCAGCACTGTGCTCTCCTATGGGTGGAAATCAGTTGTACAATAAGAAGAGGACATGTCGTGCATTGCATTGTGACAGTATCATATTATAGCATTTTTAATGAATTAAGTGTTCTGTGTTTGTTGCCTTCACATTTATAACTGTTATACACATATATGCATGTGTGTGTGTGAGAGGGTTTATGTTTATATTTATCTCCTCCCCTCAGTGGGATGAAATAATTATGCGTACAATAAGCAAAGGGTAAAGATAAAAATGACAAGTCTGAACAGGTTGAAGCACCTGTCCAGAAAATGCAGGCCACATGCAGAAAACTCTCCGATAAAGTCATGCAAAGACAAGAAGAACATTAATAATTATCTGTCATTGGGGTTCACCTTTTATGGTGCTAAAAGTTACTGGATATACTTCATGCAGTAAAAATTTGCAAAACAGTTCTTCGGTGCCTGCCAAGTTACAATGGTATTTTGAAACAGAACATAGCAAGAATAAAAATAAGGTTATTGGCATCCTACCGTGTGTCTTTAGCTTACTGTACCTAGAAAACGGAATACTAACTAAAATTAAATCTGACAATGAAAATTCACATTCAGCATCATTCAAAATAGATGCACTCTGAGAGAGAATGGAATGTACCATCAGGGGAAACTTTGTTAAACATTCTTTTATTAACAATGCAACTGGCTACCATAAAAATTCAACTACTGTCGTTGACAAGAATCCAATGCAGATGTAAGAATTATCACCCAGTGTGTTTAGTGAATTAATTCAAAGGCTGAGATTTTGTGAAATATTTATAGCTTGAGTGGACGAGACTCTTTTGTTTGCTTTTATATTACAAGTTCATGCTGGCAAATATGAGAAAGATTTATTACTTTCTAAAACTCTTGACATGTGCACAACAGAAGAAGAAATTTTTAGATGTTTAGATCCATTTTTAACACACCATCAAATGAATTGGCAAAAATTCATTAAGCTGGCTGTATGGACAGTATGAAAACAATGGCAGGGAAAAAACTCAAAGAATAGTTTATAGCAAAGCCATTACCAACGTGAGTTCACATATTTGCTGTAGGTTGAGTGGATATGCACTAGCTATTAATAAGATGACAGCACCTCTCAAAACTACATTGTATAGTGCCATGAAAATTGTCAATTTCATTAAGAAATAGTATTTACATTGTAAACTTTGATGTGTGATATGAATGATATGACTAGTAAGTTCTAGAATTTGCTTTCACACCAAAGACCAATGCCAAATGAGATAAGAAATCACTGGTCATTGTTTGTTTGTGGTTATTGTGGTTGGTAAAGAAACTCCATCACCACCCTCTCAAATATAACAAGGTTGGATCACTGAAGTTTTATATGTATACATACTAATTTTTGTAGGGCAGTTTGTGAAAAATTGAATAGAAAGTATAGAGTTCCATATATGCCCCCCAACAGTTTCCCCTAGTATTAACATTGGTGTGGTGTGCTTGTTAGAACTGATGAGTCAATATTGACACACTATTACTTATTGAAGTCTATAGTTTACATTAGGGTTCACTCTTTGTGTTGTACATTTCTATGAGTTTTACAAATGTATAATGTCATGTATCTGCCATTACAGTGTCCTACAGAATAGTGTCACCACCCAAAGGACCACTGTAGTTTTAATAAGCTGAAAAACCCCAACTAGATCAGAGTGCCCCTGTTTCCTTGCTTACAGCAGCCCATAAAACCTCAGCAATGAAAATGAAACACATTTCAGTCTCATCAGCACATCTCATTTCATGCAGTACCAACTAAACGTACCTGCTTTGGTCCTGAAATGAAGGGGAGGAGGGAATGAAACGTGGTGCGGCAGAAGGAATGGGGTGATGCGGAGAAAGTGCTGGAACACAGCCCCCACTTTGCCATCCACCGACCGGGCACTTGTCTGCCTTCCAGGGCTGAGATTTCTGGTCCAGAAAGTGAGGGGTTTGACTCCATGACTGGAAAGGCCCTTCCAGCTCCACTCGGATGAAGGCACAGCTCATTATAACCAGGACTAGTATTTTTTAGTGGATGGCAAACCTTTTCTTTGAGCCCTAGGACTTTTTTCTTGGTGGGGGTATGGAGTGGGTGCTGATTGACTTTGGAAAGTTCAAGAATTTTTTTAAAAAATGACTCAGAAAACATAGAGACTTATATTTTGAATTTTTTTTTTACCTATTTATTTAGTAAATAACATGTTTGGCCTACAGCTAAAAACAAAAGAAAATAATAATAATTCAGATTATTTCTAGAAAAGAATCCATGAATACAATTCTCTTCATCTCCTTTCAGTCCATGAACAAAGTTTATAAAAGAACATTTTTCTTGTAATGGAAAGAGAACTTAATGTTAGCTGTGAGTGCTTCCAGAAGGTGCACCTTTCATTTCGTAGCTATTTTTCTTTTTTCTTATTTACACAGAATTATCCTAAAGTTAGTCAGTGGTAAGAGCAGAAAAATGAAAGAGCAATTTTGGTAGTAAGTGCCTCTGGCTTTATTCTGAAACCGTAAGTTCTAGATTGATAACACTTTAAAAGTCCTACATTTGGGAAAAAGACTATATCCAAAGGATTGTGTGAATATACACTATTAATAATAGCTAACATTTATTTTAAGCCTGTCATCCTAAGCACTTTACATGGATTATAACAGTATATCCACTCATCAATCTTATGAAGTAGACACTGTTATTATCTCCATTTTACAGAAGTGGAGAAAAAAGCACAGAAGTTAAATAGCTTGTCCAAGGTCACTCTATGGTGGTTAAGCTGGGATTTGAGCCTAGGCAGGTTGACCCTTGAACCTGAGTTCTTAAACACTAAACTATACTGCTATAAATTATATATTTATGTTTATTTATATATATTTATTTATTTTATGAAAAGGGAAAGAAAATTTCATATAATGATGTGTCTGTGATGGGAGCAGAAACAAGTAGCAAAATAAAGATGGTTTGTAAAAGATTTGTCATGCATTTAGAAATGCATAAATTCTGGCCTTAGCTATTTTTGAATTGGACTAAATTCTTTTTCATATTTATGTTGCAATTAGAAGACTTTGGTTACTACTATTGCTATAAATAATGAAGTCCTTTGTCTCTGACCTAGGAGTCTTGTGTCTTCCACCAGATGCTAGTTTTCAAGAAGGGTAAAATCTAAGACGTTTAGCAGTTCTTGACAGCTGTATTTGAATTTTTTATTTTCTGAAAATATTGTCCTAGATGAATAACACTTGCCAAATGAATCTTTGAGTCAAGTTGAATGAAAGAATTACCTTTTAGTGGGAATCTACCAGTGGTTCTAATCCATTCTAGCCTCACAACTTCTGTGTACAATATAGAGCATTATATCCATTTTGCAAATAAAGAAACTGAGGTTAGGGACATTAAGTATTTTTCCCAATATCCTATAGCTAGTAAATGTCAGAACTAAGGTCTGAAACTAATCTAATGTTCTTTCTGCCACCCTTGACTCCTGAAACATTTTAGCTATAGAAATGTTAATTTTCAAACCAAATTATAAATGCCACTGGGAAAAGAAAAATGATTGTTTAAAGAGAAAAAAACATAAGCTTCAAACAAGAAGAAAAGGGAGAAGTGCGGAATAAAAGATGAAAGAAAATAGAAATAGGAGCGACAAAAGGAAGAAAAAATATGTCCAAATATCCTTAGAGGGCAAATGGAGGGCTGGGGTCCCCAAAACAAGAGTTAGGAGCAGAACAGGGTGAGGCTCATTAAAGGAGCCTGGTGTAGATCCATGGAAAACGCCAAACATAGCACCCAGGTGAAGGAAGCCTGGAAGGAGCTAAACTGCCAATCTGCATAAAGTATCATTCCAAACAGTCAAGTAGCAGGAGTCCAGGGAAAGGGGGCAGTCATCAGAGTCCCCTCTGATGTGAGAGAGACAGAGAAGGGGATCGAAGGAAGGAACCCAGTAGCTTGAGTGGACCAATAGGAGAAATTTCTTGAAGCACCAGAATAATGTGGCAGGGGATGTCGCTGGTCATTGTTGGGGGCAAATTTGTCCATTTTGTTTTGTCTGAGCATCAGTGTCCTTGCCTGTGTGCAGAAGAGAAGGGCGAAGGACCCTGATCTGGTTTGGACAAAGCAATGGCAGCCAACAAGTACCTTGGCTGGCACTTAGCAGAAGGAATTTTGACACTTACTTGTTCAAAACTGAAATGTTTCGAATCAATCACCAAAAACTTCTGCAGTGAGTTTTTGTTTCCTTGCTTTTATCTCTATTTCAATTCAGTTGTACTTTGAGCTGCACAGAGCCTCGAAAAGAATAAAAGTTGGGGTTCTCAACCCCCACTTTGGTTAGTGTGTATTTTTTAGCATGTAGCCTTTGTAAGCATCACTCATCGTATTTTCTTTTGTTCAGACTCACAGCTTGTTCACCAAATATTCTGCAAATATTCGCTAATGATGATAGTGGCACCCTGGTAGCCCTCCGGGGCTTTTTGTTGTTGTTGTTGTTTCCTTGTGGAGCATATTTGCAATAATTTGGGAAAGTCCCTCTTCTTCAAGAGGCTGGAAAAGAATGATGAACGGATCCCTTGTTCTGATGCAGTTCTGTTTCCTGCACAGGAAAAAACTGACAGACAGCTGCTAATCTCCGTGTTTTCAGAAGCCTCACCTTCCTCTCTAATAAGATCCCTCACTGTAGTAGCAGACATGTGCCATGGAGGTGAAGCAGAGTTTCGTATTATTCATTAGGGCCTGAGTCCTCATTAGTAACTTCTTAATAAAATAAACACAAGGCTCTGCAGAAACAGGGAACAAGAGCCCACTTCATACAAAGTACAATGATAAATGTCTCCTGTGGCCCTAGATTCCAACTCTTAACATCTGTGATTGCCCCATCTCCATGGCAACATAAAGTAAATAATAAAAATAGTCCAAATCCAGGAAAAGCACAGTGGGGAATGTCTGTCCTAAAGGAAAACAAGTGCTTAACATGTACTCACATACCAGCGAGAGGACCTACATGAAACTTAACAGTTGATCGATAGGAAAACAACAGTGAGGGGAGAATGCAGAGTCTTAAAGTAAGCCGACAAGCAATGTCAGGTTATCTGAAGAAGTGCTGTCTGCTTTCACTGGGAGTCCTGAAGGGAACATTGCTTCTTATATTCACGGGCTTATACAGTGTGTATTTTACATTTTGCATAAATGTGTTTCGAATTATAAGCTTGTCATGTTACACTAGATTTGAAGGGAACCATAGATTACAAAAGTAACAGCATCAAAGAGTTGAGAACTGTTGATTTGGTTTTTGCCACGTAGCTTCTTAGCAAAGCTGGGATCTGCCTAATAGACCCTCTGGTGGCTCCTTCCTACCTGTAGCCCGACAGCCCCAGGGCTGCTCCGAGTGTCCCTCACGGGATACTGTCCATTCAGCTGGCTCTGTGGCATTCCCAGAGCCCCCAGAGTTGGGGCGAGAGCAGCAGAGCAGCCCTCTGGGAGAGAAGAATGTGCCCTCAAGGGTATAAGAAAACCCTCGGGGACAGGATAACTTCAAGAATGGGGATTTTGAGTTAATTTAATTTTCTGATTAACCGTAGTGAATTTAGACCTTTCAACTCATTGAGCCTGGTTTAGCTCATATGCAAAAAAAGAGAGAGAGGGCATGACGGGGGCTTCATGACCCTGGTGTGCCTGCCAGCCCTTGGAATTCTGCAATTCTATGAATTGAGCACAAAGCCCAATTTTATTTCAGCATTTCTGGATAAAAATCTTAGAATTTCTGGGTTTACTGTTCTACTATAGCGAAAACTGTGCTTTGACAATAACTAAATGGCAGTGTGTATGTGTGTGTGTGTGTGTGTGTGTGTGTGTGGTGAAGGGTGGGTGCAGCTTAGGGGAAAGACCGAGGGTTCTAGAGCCAACCCCAGTGACTAGCAGTGTGACCCTGGGCAAGTGACTCAACCTTTCTTGGCCATGGTGTCTCCATCCTCATCAATGGGGATAATGGCATTCCTTGCAGTATTATTGCTATAGGAGTAATGGTAAGTGATCAATGAACAATAACTGTTATATCTTAACAGATTTGGGCCAGTATTTGAAAACTGTTTTTGATCATATAGGTAAGATTTTATAGTAGGGGGCCAACTTGTGCTGTGTAATTTGTGGAACACAACATCAGTACTTTGCGATGGGGTTTCCCGTTTGCACTATTGTATGCCCGAATCTATACTGAAGATCCACTGCGGGATGTTTCTTTTGAATCTCTTTAACTGTAGTTTTCTCTCGGATGGTTTTCCTCTTTCTCCTAAAAATAAAGTACAGCTAAAACATTCTGATTAGGTGAATAGCCCGGAAATGGTTGGGTCCTGGTAAGCGTGAGTTTTTGCTATATGATTTGTGCACAGACACCTTGCCGTTTACTCACAGGTAGTGCTCAAATCGAAAGCTACCCGGAAGTCATAGTCACGAAGATGGCTGTGGAGCAGATTCCCGCTCTTCCAGTGTTCCTTTCTTCCAGCGAAGTTTCTCTTCTCTTTACTTCTTTCTTCATCTCTTACCTTTTCATCTCTCTCTTTTATTTCTTCTCCTGGTCTTCTAATTTTAGTGTTCTCTTCTCTCCAGCTTTGCTCTGTGTCTTCCGCAGTCGTTTGCTTTCCTGCTCCTTTGCCACCTCGTATTCCTCCCACCCCCTTTCCTTTCTGTTCTCTGCTCTTACTTCCCTTCATCCACAGTACCTGCAGTGAGGCTTCTTCTATAAGGCGAGTATGGACTTTTCTTAATTTAGGCAAATGGGACTTGCAGTTAACTTCTGCGGCTGAATTTCCAGATGATGGCTGATGTCGGAAAGTCTAGCTGCTCTGGATTTAGAGCTGTCAGGCTGAGACCTCGCAACTGCCTGGGGTCATAGTGGCTCCAGAGGCACCAGCATTCTAACCAGCCAAGGGAAGAAGGAATCACGTTACTGCGGTGTAGAAGGGTAAGGCGTTATATGAAACTTTCAACTTGGGAAGAGAGTAGTTGATTCCAAAGACAAATCCGGTGTCTGGGCTGCCTGACCTGAAAAAAAGAAAAAAAAAAATGGCTGAATCAAAGGGCTGAATTGACCTCTCTTCTAATTTTACCATCTACAACCCAAATAATATGATCGAAATAACTGATATGTTCAAATCCCCGACCAAACACTAACACTGGTTGATCTTTAATATTAACCTTCACCCCTAGATCCAAGCCTCAGTATGGAGCCCATCTCTACCAGTTATCAGCTGACTGACCGTGGATAAATTACTTAACCTTTTCAAGTTTTAGTTCTCGTGTAAACAGGTACAATAATTCCTTTACCTTATATAGTCATCATAGGGATTAAATGAGATCACATATATAAAGTGAATTTAGGGTACTCTGTGATTTCTCTTTGGTTTCTGCATCTTGGCCTGGGATTTTAATAGGTTAGGAAAACTTCGCTTATCTTATGGGTAGTTTAGGGTCAGTATGGCTTCGGGCCCTACCCTGGTCCTCTTGTCTTGACATTAATTGATTTAGAAATAAGATGGTGAACTTCTCAATATCAGACTATCCACCACTACTCTTGGAATCCTTAAATCCAGCCATGCTCAAAACCCCCAATTATTCTCATTTGATTGATGAATGACTAAAGCTGCCAAGTATGGCAGAAAAGGTTAAAAAAATTGCAGGCTCAAAACCGGTTTTATACTTCACACCACATCTGTTTAAAGCAGTGTTCTCAAGTGAGGGAAATTTTGCCTCCCAGGGGACATGTGGTGTGCCTAGAGACATTTCTGCTCATCACAATTTTGGGGGTGGGACAACGCTGCCGGCACATAATGGATGGAGGCCAGGGATGCCGCCGGACATTCCACGATGCCATGAACTGTCCTGTCCAACATGTCAACAGTGCTGATGTAGAGAAAGCCCAGTTTAGAGGTAGCCAGTTGGACAAAAGCATTTTGGAAGCAGGGGACCCTCCTGGCTTTAGCATCCTACTGTTTATTAAATCTGAGAAAAGTCTGGATAAAGGAGGCATTCAATGGGATCTGCAAACCTTTTAGAACTGAGCTGCTGCTATGAATTCAGAGAAGTATGTTTGCCTTTCAGACAAAAAGATCTGTGGCCTCCTGCATGCCAAAAATTTGCTCAGGGTTTGCTATGCAGCAGCAGGAGAATCTGTCCATAAAAGGGATGGACTTTGCTGTACAGAGGGATTCCCTTCAAGGGTTTCCCTTGTGAGCCTGAAAAATCACTGGGAAAGGGCAAGGCCAGGGAACATTGGAGTCCCAGCCCCTCACCAAGGAGTGTTTATATTCCCCGGAGGTGAGAATGAGTAGGCTGGAGGGAGGGACAGCACTCTAGCCCTAAAAAGGGGTTGTTTGGGAACCATCTTCTTGTTTCTTGGATGTGGGTATTAACCAGCTTAACTGGGAAAGGCTTTGAGAGGGGAATCTGGGTTTAATACTCAGGGCAAGCTGAGAGGAAGGCAACACCAAGAGGAAGGCAACACCAAGGGGAGCGCGCCTGGGTTTCAGGCTCAGGAAGACAAGGGTCTGAGTGCCAGCGCCTCTAGCTGCAGACTGACTCTGTGACCTTGGGCAAAGAAAGAAAAATAACTAAAATTACTGCACACCTACTACATGCCAGGCCTAATGGTAGCGTTGCATATGTAACACGATTTCACTTTATTTTTACAGTAACACATTAAAGTAGATTGGGTAAATCATATAGTCAGTAGCTGGCTAAAGTATTTAATACTTTAGGTTTGTTTGACTACAAGCCTCATGATTTTTCTTCTATACCACACTGTCTCCCAAAATCCTCAGCCTCTCTAAGCCTCGGTTTTCTCGCTTGTCAAATGGGTACCGTCAGACCACCTGAGAGGAGCGTTAGGAAGGTCATCTTAGAAGAATCCATGCTTCGGCCTGTGGTTGGCTTTGGCCTCCAGGGGGAGCTCAACACTCCTTCCTCCTTTCCACCTCCCTCTCCCTCCTTTGCAGTGCTTGGGTGGCTGCAAGGACATTTATCAGCTATTGCACACCCATGGGGGACATCAGTGTGCTCAGATAAAGGTCCTATGCCCATACAGAGGGTGGCTTCTGCTTCCTCCTCTGTCTCCCTACAAAGCTTCAGTCTGCTCCCTGTGATGAGAGAGTCAAGAGGTGGGTGTAGTCAACTCCCTTTTCCATTGCCCTTCTTTTCTATTCCATTTCTGAGAATAAGTTTAGGTGGCCCAGGGCTCACTCCTGAGAGCTGGGAAGACCTGTCATCTCTTTCACTCCTCAGACACTGTTTTCCAGGGCCTCAACCCTGGCCTGAGCCCGTGTGCGGATAGCCCAGGCTAGCTCAAGGCCTCAGAGCAAGTGTTTTTTCACTGGGTGGAACTTTTCTTTGATGCTTTGTTTTTGGACCTCGGTGCAGAAGTTGACAGAGATACAGCTCCTTAGGCTTCTCTTCCATGAAACAAAAGGAGGCCTTCATGGGCTCAACTTAGCTCCCTGGATTCTATATTGCATGTGGGCTCCAAACCCTGCTGAGAACAAACTGTTACTTTGTCTGGTTCATAATTTGTATGTACACCTCTCTCAGGGGAGTTTTCAAAAGTGGGTGATTTAGGGCAGATTCAGCTATTCCTCAGTTTCCTGACCATGTGTGATTCTGCAGTGGTCCCATTTCTAGCAGTTGGTGCTTGACAAATGTCATTCTTCAATGGTCTGGTCCCACCTAACAAAATTTAAGATCTGAAAGGATCAAATTATTTTGAAGTGCAATGGGCTGAATGGTGGTTCAAAGATATCAGATCCTAATCCCTGGAACCTGTAAATGTTACCTAATTTGAAAAAAGAGTCTTTATTGATGTGATTACCTTAAAGATCTTGAGATGAGGAGGTCATTCTGGATTATCTGGCTGGGCCCTGAATGCTATCACAAGTATCACATTAAGAGGGAGGCAGAAGGAGATTCAATACACACAGAGGAGAAGGTGCTATGAAGACCGAGGCAGAGATTGGAGTGATGCAACCAAGGAATGCCAGGTGCCACCCAAAGCTGAAAGAGGCAAGGAATGAATTTTCCTCTAGAACCTCGGTAGGTGCCCTGCTAACACTTTGTTTCTGGAAACTTCTGATCTCCAGAACTTTGAAAAAATTAATTTCTATTGTTTTTTTAATTTGTTTTATTTCTTTTTTTTTTTTTGTAGAGTTGGGGTCTCACTATATTGCCCAGGCTGGTCTCAAACTCCTGGCCTCCAGTGATATTCCTGCCTCAATCTCCCAAAGTGCTGGGATTGCAGGTGTGAGCCACCAGGCTTGGCCTGTTGTTTTAAGCTAAGTTTGTATAACTGGTTATAGCAGCAACAGAACACTAATACATCAAGCAACTTAACTGACTTCCATAACAAAACTCAAGCATATTTATAGGAATACACGATTCTTCAGCACCTAACAAGATAAAATCCACAATGTTTAACATCCAACCAAAAATTACCAGGCATGCAAAAATGCTGGGAAATACAGCACACAATGAGAAGAAAAATCAATTGACACTGACCCAGAAAACACTCAGATGATAGAATGAGCTTACACCTTTCTTCTTAAGAGCAGGACCTGGATCCTGCCGGGGACACAACTATAATCCAGAATTCTATTACCAGTGGATGAACAGGAGAACATTGGCAGATAGCTGGCAGTCCCAGCCATCATAGTAAAAAAACTTGTTTCACCAGTTGTATTAGTCAGGGTTTTATAGCTACAAACAACTAAAACAGATGTGGTTGATTTAAGCAGAAAAAAGCATTTAATAAAAGGATACTGTGTATTTCACAGACTTCAGAACCAGGTTTAGAAATTGAGCAGGAACAAATGAGGCCTGGCAGCTGTCAGGACCATAGCCAAAATCTTGCACCAGAGCCCATATAGTGAGGATAACACTGGATGTCACAGCTTGCCCTCTTAAGCCACCAGCCACATTTGCAGCTGGTGCTCCTCAGCAGCTGCTGCCACTAGAAAGTCCATATCTTTGACACTGCTGCCACCAACCGCCAGAAATGGTCCTCCTTCTCTTGGCTTCTTTGCACCACCAGCGGAAGGCTGTAAGGGGTGCATCTGCCTCAGTCGTATTTTGAGCCCTGAAAGCAAGGGAGGCTGGGAAAGTGAGCCTTCTGCTTCTACAGTGGGAAGGAAGTTCTGCCTCTCATCAAGATTTATAGGAAAAGAAATCTCAAAACTGGAAGAGGGTGCAGAATTTGAACAGTTCAGTAAGAATAATAATAGTAATAATAATGGACAAAGAACCATTCCCTGGGTGCAGAGTCTACCAATGTTAGTGAGAGTTGTGTGCAGGGCAAATGAGCAATCCTAGCATCTTGTCACACCCAAACCTGTCTCTGCTTTTTATTCCTGTCAAAGAATGAAATTTCAACAAATTGAGTTTTATAGATTGAATTGTCTTTTGCTAGTGATTTATGAACCAGGTTGCAACCCGTCTACAAAATAGACTGGAGCTCCTCCCAGCATGCTGGAACCATACATTTTTGTGAGGTAGCTTGAGCAGGAACAAGGAATCAGCATAGTGCAAAAAGCAGATTGGTCAACATCAGGTTACTTCCAGTTACTTTCCTTGTATGGGCTAAAGCAGAGGCAACTTCCTTCTTATGCTAGCTCAGGTTGACTGGGCCCCTTTGGATTGGTTGCTGTAAATCTCTTGGTTTTTTTTAAGAAAACTGGCCTACCTGGGGACTTGGCCATCATCTCTCTCCTGATTCTCAAGTGGATCTTATAAGCGAACAGCTTAGGTTTCAGTCTGGTGATGTGGAACAGTAGCATGGATGACTCCATTTTGGTCTGGTCCGTTGGGGCCTAGTGCAGGAGCTCAGTCCAAATCAATGGCCTCCCAAAAATTTTATTTAACATTCCTAATGAGTAAATTTTACTCAGACTATTTAAGATTTATGAGTGGCCATTAGGAAGTAAATCATCCAAGTCTGTGTTATTAACTGCCTATTTTGGATGATTTTCTTTGCTAACATTAGTTACTTTACGTATATCCTGTTGGCTACCAACCTGTTTTCTTTGTGTTCAGGATGGGGAAAAGTAAAATCTAAAAAGAGAATGGCACTGAGTTCCTTTGCGCTGTGATATTCAGCATGGAGAATGACGTTGAGCCTATTTTAGCCCTGACCAACTTGCTTCCTAGAGTAATTAAGTCTCTGGTCTGCGATGATTGTTAAGCAGCCAGCCCCATTCTCCTTGATTCAAAGGAAGCTTTGGATCAGAGAATATCTGATGGGAAGGACCAGTATTTTCAACAGCTGCATTAGTATGATTTCAGAGTGATGGAAGATCTATAGGCTGTCCCTATCTACTCCTATAGTTCAATCCTTTGAGGTTAATTCCTTTGACCCTTTCCACGAGGCTAGGATCAAAAATACAAAAATCACAGGAGAGACAAAGCATAAAAGACTTCTCACTTTTAACACCTTCGGGAAGGTTTTAAGGTAATAACCAACATTTATTTGGTACTACAGAGTGCTTCATGCACAATTCAACTCATTATTCTCACAAAAACCCTATCATAGGGTAGTAGTATCATTGCTCTTCTACGGATGAGGAAAGTGAGGCATAGTGAAGTCAAATGACTTGCATAACGTCTCCCAGCTAGCAAATGGCAGAGCTGGGATGCAAAGCCCCACAGGTGGTCTCCAACATCCACCTCTGTCCTTTGCTGCCTCTCACCCAGGACTGCGGTGGCACAGGGCAGGTAAGTGCTGACAAAAGAGAGATGGGCGTGGCTCACAGTGCAGGGAGAGCAGGCCCAGGTCCAGGTGAGAACTCTGCCTGTGAGGGGACACATGGGGAAGATCTGGAGGACTGGTATGACTCAAGTCGCCCCCTGGCCAAGGGCCTCCCTTCTTCCTGTCTGGTGGGCCTCGGTTAGGGTGCTGTCTTCCGAAGACATTATCGATTACTTCCATTCCTAATAAAACCAGCAGATTCTTTCTGCCACCTTCAGGTCCAAGGACAAAGGCAGAGGAGAGGGACAATATGAAGGGGAGTTTTGAGTGATGCTTGAGGAGGTGTGGGAAAATATTTGCTGCCTGCTGGAAGCAAAGTTAGCAATATGTGTAACAGTGAGACACGTTCCCGGTGAGAGAAAATAGAAGTTGCTGGTGCTGAATCTAGGACTCTGGGTAGAGAGTCGGACAGGGGACATGTGCCCCTGGGTGGCAGGCTCCGTGGACGCTATGCCCCAGAGTCCTTTCCCTGCAGAGAGGGATTCACAGAGCACCACAGAAGCAAAAGCCTTCACAGACGAGAGAGCAGAGGCTCTGAGGCTGCAGCTGCTGATCCGGGGAAATGTACCAGCTCTGAAGGGAATCACGAGCCTGGGTTCCGGGGGACTGCCCCACTCACAGAAAAGGCCTGAATCCAACCCAAGATTCCAGTCCGTCCTCATTCATTCTCTGTCTCCCTCCCACCTTCCCCCTCTCTGTCTCTCTCTCTCTCTCTCTCTCACAATATCGGTAGAGTCTGACTGTAAATATAAACCAAACATCCAGAAACATTAGAAGGTAAGTAAAGAGAACTAAAAGAAACAAAACAACACCAAACAACCCTTCCTTTTTCCCAGTCAGACCAGGCAATAGTAGAAAAAAACCAGGAAAACTTCTGCCAAATTCACCATGCAATGAATGACTCCAACTTCCCGATTCTTTCATCATCTCGAGACAGTCAGGTACTATCCGCAGAAGAAGGCTTCACAAGTAGTAACACAAGCACGGCACTCCGGTTTAAGCTCTTGACAGACCCAGACTTACAGCACTTAACGCTGATAACAGATCATATCTTAACAGTGTCTTCCATCTGTCATCCTGTCTTTTGAAGAAACGCAGAAACTAGCAAGATGGATTAGTCTATTTATAAATTTTTTGGGCCTTATTCATCTTTTAGAATAAAAAAATAAAACATCGACTGGTTAATACCATAATTAGGAACAACACAAGTTATAAAATAGCAACGTAGAAGGTAACTTTAGGATTAAAATAGACTTTTGGCTCTCGTGAGTCATAAGCTTTTACATGTCAACAGGCTGGCATTCACGTGGGGGCGGGAGGGGAGACTTCCAGATTTAGATTGTGCAGGCCCAAAGGAAAGCTGCTCCTCCCAGCCCCCACCTGCCTCTCCCACTCCACCTGTCCCACCTCTCTGCCCATCCACTGCCACCTGCAGCATCTGGTCTACCTCCTTTCTTTTCCCTCATTCTGTTCTGTGAACCAGGCTCTCTGGTTCGGGCATCATCGCCTCTCCAGATTCTACCACCCCCGTCAGAGCCTCTTCCCCCTCCGCAGCTACCCCGCTTACTTGCTGTCTCCTGCCCGGAGCTCCTCCTAGCCACCCCGAAGCTCTGCTCTGTGAGTCTCCACACTCTCTCTCTTCCTCTCCCTCCTCAGTGCCACCACCTGATCTTGCGCCCCTGTAAAATCGTGCTCAAGTATCTCCTGCCGAAAACCAGCCAACAAACTAAAACAAACAGATGAAAACACTTTACTCCCAGTCTGCCGCTCTCCCTAAAGCGAGTTTCCTCACTCTCTTTCTCTTAATCATCTTTTTAAATTTTCATTAAAAAAGTCATCTCGTCATCTGCTTCCTTTCCGATACCACCCACGCCCTCCTTAATCCTTGCAGTCTGGCTTCAGCTCTTACTGCTCCATAACAATTTTACGAAAGGTCAGTGATCAGCGAGTCACTGAATGCTGGGGTTTCTTCTCATTTTGCCTAATTGATCTATGTGATTAGCCCTGTTCTCCCCCCAGTCATCACCCCCTCTTGAAATTCTCACCTCCTTTGGTTTCCCTGATAATGTACTTTTCTTTTTTTTTTTTTTTCTTTTATTTCAGCATATCATGGGAGTACAGATGTTTAGGTTATGTATGTTGCCCTTGGTCCCCCCCAATGCACTTTTCTTATTCCCCTTTATCCCGATGTCTCCTCCTCTTCCTCTTCTTTTCCAGCTCCAAACGTAAGTTTTTCCTAAGAATCTGCCTTTGACCTTTTTCTTCATCCTCCCTCTATACCCTCTCTTAGTAAATTCACCCAGTCTCATGGCTTCGATTCTTCAATCTCTGTGACTCATTTCCGAAATCTCCTCTTTCCCGTTTGGCTTTACCAACTCCCTGCTGGAAGTTTCCACCCATATGTTCTACAAATGTGTTGATCTTAACGGATTCAAGACTAAATTCACCTCTTGCCATCCTGAACATTTATTTCTCCCGATTTCTATTAATCAAAATCTTTCTAATTGTATCAGCCCAAAACATTGAAGAGTCTCTTGAATTCTTCCCTCTTTTTTTGTCCCACATCTACTCTGATTAGTGCTCAAGTCCTGCCAATGCTGTTGAAAACATATCTTTTCTGTTTGTTCTTTTCTTTTTATGTCCACTGATGCCCCTCTAGTTCAAGATCTGACTTCCCCCCACCTTATTTAATGCCATGGTCCCCTCACGAGTCTCTCTGCTTGCGGTCTTGCCCTTCGGAGCTGCAGCTCGTACCTGACACGCTGCCACCACGTCAGTCTTCCTGAAGCACACACCTAAGCTGGTCAGTTTCCTGTTCAAATACTTTCACTGGTCACCCAATGCCTAAAGCTCACACAATGCATTTAGGGCCCTGGTGTGATCTGAATGTTTGTGTCTTCCACCCCCGAAATTCATATGTTGAAACTTAATCCCGAATGTGATGGCATTAAGAGGTGGGATCTTTTGGATGTGATTAAGTCATGATGACAGAGCCCTCATGAATGGGATCAGTGCCCTTATAAAAGGGGTTTGTGGCAGCCTGTGGGCCCCTTCCACCATGTGAGGACACATGGAAGGCACCATCTACAAGGAACAGGCCCTCACCAGACACTAAATGTGCTAGTGCCTTGAACTTCAACTTCACAGCCTCCAGAACAGTAAAATTCATGTTGTTTATAAATTATCCAGTCTAAGGTATTTTGTTATAGCAGCAGGAACAGACTAACACAGGCCCTTTACCTCTGCTCCGAAACTACCTCTCCAATTTTATTTCTCCAGAGTTTTTGTTTTTCCCATCAGTTATTTACTTCAACCTCTACCACACAATCACATGCTATATTTTTACATCTGACGATGGCAAGTAACAAAAAAGCTGTAACTCAAATTCACTTAATCAATAACTAAGTTTATTATCACATGTAACAAGAACTTCTGAAGCAGGATGGGCTCCAGGCACGGCTGTGCATTCCGACGGTGCTGCTTTGCAAATCTCTTGACAGAAGTGAGCTCTCTCTTGGGGATGATCTCCTGGCATTTCGGAATCACAATGCACTGATCACAGTGTGCTTTGTGTTATAATTGCAGGTTACCCGTCTCATTCCCGTTGGGATTGCAGGGGGCTCCAGTAAATTGTACCCTTCTCCTCTTCACCTGAGTTCTGAACCAAAGGGGAGAGAGGAAGGAGTGGCAGATAAGATCAAAGCACAACACTTTATTATCGATAAAACTGGTACCGGCTTTGTTGTGCTGCAATAACAAGCTTCTTAATACACGGAAGCCCAGGAGTCTAAGAGCGAAGGGGAGAGAGGAGGAGATTTAGCAACACATCCCGATCTGTTCCTCACCCGGAAGTTACATCCAGGGAAACTCAACTCCTCTGCATGGATGAGTAAAGGAGGGAACAAGAACCCAGGGGTGCTCAGGGAAAATGTCTCCTTCTAGAAACCCCTAGAAGTGTTCCTTGACCCCCAAAATCTCCTCTGACAAAATTACAGACTTCTTGAAGCCAGGGATTATATTTTGTACAACGTTTTATCACCCTGCAGCAATACACATATTGGATGTGGTTAATAATGTCTGTTAAATAATATTAAATTATATAATGTCATAATTATTACATATAAGTTGTTATATAATAATGGCTTAACAGTTAATTTATGTGATTTATATATTTTATTTTGCTATATTATAAATCATACATAGCACAAGTTATATAAAGTTTTTTATATTAACTATATTATACTTTAAAAGGCTGCTAATATGCAGTTACCACAGCCTTCCCCAGGCAAAGCTGATCATTCCGCAGGAGAACAAATTATTCTTGAGCTTCCATAGCATGAGGAGAGGCTCACAGAGAAAACAAACACACTTCTAATTTCTTTGAGTACTCGAAGGTGATCAGAAAACTAAAACCATGTTTCCTAGTAAGAGTTATTTCTTAATCTATTGAAGCTATCAGATTTTTATTTCTTTCCAAAATTCATGAGGAAATTTATTCATTTTGTTTTTTAAGAGTGTGTACCACTTTATATCACCCGAGACTCTTCATATGGTGCCAACCATCTGGATATGTAGAAAACTGGTGTTTGAGATTCATTGTTTTCCATTTTCATTAAGACATTTTGTGCCAAGTGGATGCAGCACCGGTGGATCTCTTGAGGTGCCTTAATATTGACGCAGCACCTCTTCACAGCACAGGATTCCAAATGTAGACACATTAGGAGGGGTCACGATGGAAAAACTCACTGCACATTAACAAACACCTTTCAGTATATTTGAATAATTGAGTTCAGATGGGTGAAACATTGAAGTAAACCTTGAAACTTAAACTTGGCTGGTAATACCACATACACATACACTCTCGTGAGTGTGTGTGTATCATGCAGCACACTTATTTGGGTAACAGGCAGATGCTCCTAAAGGAATGGTATTTCTCTCTCCCGCTCTTTCCTTCCCTTCCCACCACCCTGTGTGTGTGTGTGTGTGTGTGTGTGTGTGTGTGTGTGTAGCTCTAGGTGGAACTTGTTCTTAGCACAAATAAATTTATCTATCTAGCCCATGTACTATGGGGTTTCTAGGATTGCTTCTGGGACTTGATTTATACTTTGTCTTATTGCCATAAGGGACTCTAAAGTGAAATTTGGAACTTTTGCTAAAATTTTGTGGCTGCCTAAGATTAAACACTGATTAGAGGTAGAGATGTATAACTCCTGAGAGCCCAGGTGGGATACATGTCATGAGAGATTTGATAGAGTCCTTGAAAAATATCCAATGGGGAAATATATTGGGGACATTGATGAGCACCCTCTGGGTAATGACATTACTACTAAAAAGAAAAAAAATCCATGAAGACACTGACCAGAAATCTGTAAGAGCTACTCATACCTAAAACCCAATAATGGAGAGGAGTGACCAGATACAAGGCTGTTCTAAAGGAAAAGCCTTTTTCAGGGGTTCTGGGGCCTCAATGCTTCCAGGCCTTCTGTGGGCCGTGGAAAGGGAAGCCCTCTTCCTTTATGTGTCTCTTGTAGGAAAAGGAGTGAAGGCAAAGGTTACTTTCTGATTTAAAAATCGCCACTACTGACAACAAAAACCCAAACCAAATATCTCCCCTAACTGAAGAGAGTGATAAGTGTATTATATCTGAATATATAAGATGAAGTTAAAAATCCTCACAATGGAGGATTAAGGTCAGTGAGAGCCTACTTAAATCCCTGTGTGTATGTGCCTCTCTCTGTAAGAGTACAGAGCTGTAGAAAAATGTGCACACCTAATGTGCGCCCTCAGCTCCTCCATGCACTGATGCTGTGCCACACTCCGCGTACTCCCAGACAGACCCTTCGCACAATGGGGCCTCTGAGCCACAGGATCCCTTCTTTTCCTTTCATGCCTCAGAGTCATCAAAGAAAAATCATGTGTTTTCTCACAGATAGGCAAACTGAGTACCTCACTCCTTCCGTTAAAGAACAAAGCTAAATACTACGTCATTTGGCCAATGACATCTGAGTTGGCGAGTGATGACTATGTCAAGGTGCCCTTAAATCCCCAAAGAACCAATATGGTAGTGCTTGATGGTAGGTACCTCACAGAATGGATGGTCCTTGACAAATTTTTATACATACTACTCAGATTCATTGTGCTTCTTCCCTGTGAGAATTCATGCTTTTCATCCAATTAGAAATTTCTGGTCATTCCCTTTATTAATATTGCCTCACCTCCATTCTCTCTTGTTTATTTCTAGAAATCCTTTTAGAAATCAACCAAACCTTCTCATTCCTATCTTTTCCATCTTAACGTCTTTTCTGAGTTTTCCACCTCTTTATTTGTCTGGGCTACATTCTGCTATTCCTTTAGCTTGTTCTTCTCATTCACTCATTCTTCTTCCAATATGTCTAATCTACTATTTAGTCCAGCCAATGAGTTTTTATTTTAAGTAACTATGCATTTTATTTCTAGACTTTTTATTTGGTCCTTTTAAAAATCTGCCTTTTGAAAACATCATGGTTTTGTGTGTTTTTCTTACAGATTCCTTTCCTTCTATAATGTCTTAATCATCATAAACATGCTAATTTTATATTCTCTTTCAGATTATTGTCCGAGTACATCGATTCTTTGGGAGGTAGGAGGCGGTGCTGGGAATTCTGCTGTCTGTAATGTCTACTGACTCTTGCCCATGATGGATTTTTTCCTTCAGTGTTTTGTAATTTCTTTTATTGTGAGCTCATTTCGTGTGGGGTTTGCTTGTTCCTGTGAAACTACCTTGCGTTCTGGATTATGGAATGTCTCTCTAGAGTGTTTTTGTAATTGCTTCTGCCAGCCACTCCAAAATATTATTAGCCAGGGACCAGTTTTTACATTAATTTCTTGGCTTGGAAGTTTCTGGGCCATTCCAGTAGGGTAATTTTAAAAACCAAATTCATATGTAGACCAGGCCCAGGTTTTCCAATTCTCAGGAAAGACTGTTTTCCCCACAAAGAGAGACAAATGTGTTTCTGTGTCATCTTGTTATGCTGGTTGAGGAATTTTTTTTTTTTTTCTGGTTCATATTCCCCTTGAGGGTTCAGGCCTACAAGCGTATTGGCTTCATGGAGCAGTCTTGTTTCTACCCTCCTCTTGTGCAGGCTCAAGGCCTTATGTCCTGTCGTCAACCCAAGTTCCATGGGTTATGAAGATCTGTGACTCATTCGAATTCTGAAGGCAAATGGATCATCAGTTCACATGCTAACTTACTTGGTTTCTTTCTTTCTCTTTCTGTGATTTCCCCTTCTTTTTTAGTTTTGCTTTGAAAATACTGTTTGTTCTATTTTATCCAGCCATCCTAGGCAGGAGAGTTTTCCAGTTATGTCAGCCTGCCATGTTAACAGAGTTGAAAGTGCTTTCATCTGTGCTTTGGGTTTTCTTCCTCACACTTTTAGATCAAGACCTCATGACTTTAGGCCAAGACTTTTGCTGTCACCCTTTCTCACTGCTTCCTCCCAGTAGTCTAAGATATCATCTCTCAGATGGATCTTTCTAGAACACCATTTTGACCATGTGATTTCCTGGCTTTTCAACTGTTAATGGCCTACTTGTTGCATGTAGAATAAAGTCTAAATTCCCTGTCCTTGCATTGATGGTCATCTATAATCTGACCTCCAGTTAAATATATTTTCTGCTAGTTTCAATGAAGATTTTGATTGTTCTCCACTGAACATTCTTATTAACAAGTTAAGCAAGTACTCTCTGGCATATAAAACTATCAGGTAGAGCCCCAGCTATAGGACCAGTGTTTTTATCTATTTCAGGGTGGGTTGTATCAGTTCATGTATTACCTCAAATCTTAGCACATGTCCTGACTTCAACGGGCACTCAATGCCTTCTTCTTAAATTTTAATTATGAAGAAAACATTAGTAACTGGACTTCAAGTCATAGAAGCAAGGTCAGTGGGGCATAGCTTTACCTGGAATAGTTTTTGGAGTTTATCTATTTTCTACAGTGTGCAAGAAGGAAAAACTATGTGGAAGAGATCAACCCATAAAATGTGATACAAATGAGCACAAATAGAGTCTTACTAGGAGTGGTAATTATACTCTATGCCTTTTACAATGACTTTTAGTTTTCAAGGCATTTTAATAACTATGGTGTCATTTGATCTTTACAATAATCTGTATGGGAGGTAGAAAAAATTAGAGATAAGGAAACAGGTCCAGAAAGGTTATTCTTTATTCACTCAACAACTGAACAAATATTTATTGTACTAACCACGTGTCAGGTATTGGGCTAGGGCTCGGGATACAGCAACAGACAAAATGAACCAAGATATTACTCTCATGGACCTAGAAATCTTACAGTTTGGTGAATTATCCAAGGCTGCATTTACTCAATAAATGGTAGATTTGGAATTAGAACCCAGATCTTATAACTTCTGATCCATCAAACCCTTCTACTATCAAATTTAGTGCCATACTTGATCCGAAATAGCATGTGGGTCCCACCTAAATCGTGTTTGCTGTCTGTTTTTGAGCCAAGCTTGCTGTACACATCTTCTTTTTGTGCTGGGCACATAAATTAACTGCATTTCCCAGCCTCCTGTGCAGGTAGGGGTGGTCATGTGACTGACATGCACTCCTACCAGTCCTGGACCACAAGTACACTCCACATGCCATCATCTCTTTTTTTTCCCCAGTCATTTCTGAATTCATAGAACTGCAAGGACCAAGGGGAAGTGAAGCAACAAAATAGAAGAAATTATATTTCCTGAAGGGCACATAGAAGGCAGCCTGTCAATCAGGAAAGTGACATGTGACTTCACATGAGTTAAGCCACTGAGATTCGGGAGGCTCTTTGTTAAGGTAGATAAATACCCTAACAAATGCCCCTTTAAATTAAAGCCTAAAATGGGACTGCAAGGATGACAATAAAATGGCATATTTTATTCTTAAGTATCTATTAAATGATGTTTCTAGGTTCTTTACTGATAACCTGGATGTAGAAATTGATACTCTAGTAAAAATTTAAAGGTGATACCAGCACTCCAAGAAAATTTAAAATAAAGTGATATTCGACAATGTTATAGACCCACTCTATCTTGATATCAGCAAGGCATTAACAAGGCATTTTGAATAAAATAGTGAAATGGGGTTCCACTCAATGAATTCAAAACTGCCTGATCAATCATACCCAAAATGATTAGTGGACACAGTTAAGTATGCAGAGGGTTCTGCAATTGAACTGTTAGGCTATTCTTGGAGCCTCATTTTGGTCAACATTTGTATCAGTGTCTTGAATGAGGATGTAGTAGATGTGCTGATCAAATGTGCTAAGACACAAGTCTAGAGGGGACATAAATAAGATATAAGATAGTTGACAAAATCAAAATTCAAAATTATCTTGACATACCCCAATGCTGGGCCAAAACTAACAACACAAAATGTTATAAGGATAAATGCAAAGTCTTGTTTTTAGGTCCAAAAAAAGAATTGTAGGGATATAGGATGGAGAACATATAACTTGGCAGCAGTTGATGTGAAAAGGCCCTGGGGGTCTTATTTGACCCAAAACTCAATTTGAGCCAACAGTGTGATATGGCTCCACAAACTTAGACTGCATTAATGGAAGCATTGTGTGAGGATCGTGAGAAGCATTAGGCGCTGCGCTCCTCAGATGGAATCTAGGGTATTATTTTTAGGTTCTGTGTATATTGGAACAGTGACAAACTAGAGACTACACAGAGGAGTTGATGAGGATTGGGAATAAAGATGTCTCTTGCTTCTTCATCCAAAGCATACTGCTCGTAACCTTTTCAGTGCTGTGCTACTCCTTCCACTTTCTCCTACGGTCTGTCTTTTCCGCTAGACTGCAAGCTCCATTAGCAAAGGGATAATAATAATAATAATACCACCAACAATGGTTCAAGGTAGCATTTATTTGGTTCTTACCATGTGCAAGGCACTTCTCTAAATGTTTTACATGTACATCTTATTCAACCTTCACGGCAATCCTATGGATTCTATTAGTGTCCCCATTTTATGAATAAACTTAAGGCATAGTCAGGTTACATACCTTAGTAAACTGCGGAGTCAGGACACAAAAATCAGGCAATTTGACTCTAGGACTGGAACTCTTAACCCTTAGGCTATTCGTCCAATCAAGTTCTGAAACTCTCCAATCTCAAACGCTCCATGTTCAACACTTGTAATGTGGGTGGAGCAAGTAGCACATAGAAACCAAGTTATGGAAAGAACCACGGAGGGGCAGATCTACTCCCCGAATAGCAAAGGGAGCTCATCTAGTGCCTTTTCTGTATAAGAAGAGATATGTACACATGAGGTTTTGACACAGCTGGGCACCTATATTAGTAGTCACATAACTAAGAATAATCCAGGCTGAGTGTGGTGGCTGACGCCTGTAATCCTAGCACTCTGGGAGGTGAAGGTGGGAGGATCACTTGAGATTATGAGTTCAAGACCAGCCTGAGCAAGAGCAAGACACCATCTCTACTAAAAAAAATATAGAAAAAATAAGCCAGGCGTGGTGGTATGTACCTGTAGTCCCAGCTACTTAGGATCGCTTGGGCCCAGGAGTTTGAGGTTGCTGTGAGCTAGGCTGATGCCATGGCACTCTAGCCCAGGCAACAGAGCGAGACTCTGTCTCCGAGAAAAATAATAATAATAATAATAACATTGATAATAATCTGATATTTTTACAGTTATTCACTTTTGAAAGCATTTTTAAGAATCTTGATGTCCTTTCGTTCTCCAAATTGCCTTTTGAATTAAACATGGCAAGTTTAGAGATGATGAAACAGGCCCAGAAAGTTTATATTGATTCATCCACACATACATTTACTCAGCAAACACTTATTAACTGCCTATTATGTTCTAGGCACTATAGCAAGATCACAAGAACTTTGTAAGGTGGTGTTGTCTCCGTTTCAGATAAGCAATGGAAGTCCTGAAGACTGCATTAGCACTAGCACTATGAGACATCAATCCCCTGCACACACACATATACACACATACTTGTGATATATGTCTGGGCCCCACATTACATATTTCTCTTTCAAAGGGTGCAATTGAAACAGTCATTTCCTTGCTGCCTCATTGTTAAATGTCAAAGGTCTGTGTGCTGGAAAGGAGTTTAAATGATATCTAATTAGTAGCTGAGTAGTAGTTGAGCTCTTGGTTCCCAATGTGATGTTCTCACCATGAGATAGGTTATGTGAAAAAACTCAAAGTGACATTCATGCAAAAGAAGGTCATTCCTAACAGTAGGGATGCAAGTAAAAATAAACATCTATTAGATCACCCTTGGAGAGTGCTTTGAGATCTTCGGGGAAATGTGGTTGAAATGGGGGGAGCATGCTGGAACACCTTCCCTCTGTGGGCTCCAGACATTCCAGGCTCCTAGCCTCTCAGCTGTGGAATGTTTTGGAATGTGCTCAAATCCCTATGGGCTATGAAACCTGGGAGCAGTAGGGCTCTGTTAGCAGGGGCTGGTTGGCACCCACTTGGGATCTCTGGTGTGGTCCAGCAGTCCCCAGGGCTGTAAGGTGAAGAAATTAATAGGAAATGCAGAGCTTGTCATTGCAGACCACCCTAAGAGCAGAGGTCAGCCTAGAAATTAAAGGAGAAATAGTGATTCCTCTACCCTTCTTACAAATATCCACCATCTCAGCATGATTTCCAACAGAGCCTGTCCAAATGCCTTCCTCAGCCTTGTCTCCCCTGAAAACTAGAAGCAGTGTGTCACTTACTCCTCTTATAAATGGGCATCATCTCTCCAAGCAGGGCTCTATTTCTTTACGGTTAGGACTGTAGAAAGGTCACGGGAGCTAAGCAGGGAAGGATGATGAGTGTTGGTAGTGGAAAGAGAGGAAAAGTGTGGGTCTTCCAGCTCTGGAAGCTCTTGGGAAGTCTCCCTCCCTAGTACTCTGCCTGGGTTTGTGATGACACAAAGGCCAGCCCTTTACAGCAGCCTTTTAAAGTCAATATAAGATCTTTCCAGAAGGGTTGTTAGGCTCATGGGGAAAAGATTTTTGTTTCTCTCCTGGGGAGGCCTTAGGGAACTCTACATTTCCCAGCACTTCTCAGAAGAGAGCTAGGAGGAGGGGAAGATTATGGCTTTGAGTGCAGTTGGCAG
Source organism: Propithecus coquereli (assembly GCF_000956105.1). Taxonomy (NCBI): domain Eukaryota; kingdom Metazoa; phylum Chordata; class Mammalia; order Primates; family Indriidae; genus Propithecus; species Propithecus coquereli. Next base: position 2,206,765 of record NW_012149008.1, read on the forward strand.
GGGCTCAGGGATCAGCCCCCTTGGCCTTGGCTTGGTTCCTCTATGGAGAAGCATCTTCAACTTTTATTGCCAAAGGGTGTTTTGCTTCCAGCAAGGGGAGGAGAAGATAGGAGAGGAAATAAAAGCACAAAAATGAAAAACAAAGAATTCCTGAAGGTCTGATAAGCAGTTCAACTATGAACCAAAACATAAATATTTGGCTAAATTAGTTACTCCAAATGCTTCATATTTCTAAAATTGAGCCTCAGTTTTCTTATACTTTGAAATTTTTCAGCCCTTCACAATCCTGAGCAAATCTTAGAGGGTAGGGACTGGAGTTAATTTCCTTCTCTGAGAGCTCAGCAAATGCTTAGCTTCTTTTCTATGATGCCCGGTAAAGTGATCTTGATGTTTTTTTGGCCATCCCTTTCCAAATGGAGATGTTCTCTGTTTGTACAATGACTCAATTCAGCGTTTCGTCAATGAACAAGCAACAAGTGGCATGTGCTAGAAAATATTAGCTTGGAACCGATAAGAAAAGTTTTAATGGTTGTTAAAATATCTGCATCCTAATATAATCTGTGACAGTGCTGTAGTCCAATTTCTGTTCACTTTTTGTTGAATTCACATTTTGAGATTTGCATGACTTTATTCATGGATTTTCTCACAAATATAGGACTTAAATCTAATTTATTTGCAAATAGCATGTCAGAAACCACTTGTTCCCCTGGGCAGAAGAATTAGCATCTATAGAGCTGAGTTATATTTTTATATCATCTTCTAGCAGTTGGTTTGTTTCCTTGCTGAAGTCCTCTGATAAATTCAACAAAAAGCCCATCAGATCAGTTGTTGGCTATCATTTTAAAAATAAATGGGTTGTGTTAAGGTCGAGAACACAGTGGACCCCTCTTTTCCTGCAGCAGCCCTTGCTGAGGGGAAGGTCAAGGAGAGAAGATGCAAGAACAAGGCCCATGCTTAAGCCCTTGACCAACGGGAAAGTTTTTCTAGTAGCAGCTCATTGAAACTTATAGTAATGAGAAATATTTTTATTAAAGCAGACAATGGGTAGTGTTAGAACTGTCACTTTCTAGGGAAAGGAAAGTGGCTGAGGAAGCATTTAAGTCTGCTCTCTCAGTCCTGAAATCTTTTGACTTCATTCCCGGGAAGCAAAACCAGGGACCACCTCCAATGGGATTTAGTATGCAGCTTCAAACGCAGGTCAGTTATTTAACGGAGAAAACCAGAAGCCCTACCTCTTTAAAGTTGGGTTTAAGTATTTATTTTATTCTTTTTTATCAAGAGATATTCGTATGTGTGTGTATGAGAGAGAGAGAAAAAAAAAAAGGTAGAGAAAGAATGAGAGAAAGAGAGCAAGCAAGATTGATTTCAGAATATAATGTATGAAATATTGGACATGTTGCAAACACAGGAGGTTCACCAATATGTGTAGACATTGCCCGAATTAGTCTGCAACCAAGCAAAACCAAAGTAAGCTAATTAAAGTAAGTTTATTAGAACAAGAGTCTTCACCAGTCATTATCGCTGACTCTGCTGGGTCACTATGATATTATCTACAAGTCATTCCCTAAAGAAACCTCACCCTTCCTTGACTACACCCTTAGTTGCTGCTCTTCTTTGAAGAGCCTTGACAGGCCCTTCTGTCTTTGCTCTTGAAAGGGCAGTTGAAATGCCTCCTCCTCCAGGCAGTCTTTCCTGGAGAAAAGAAGCGACCCACCTTCCTCTGTTCCCACAGAACTTTTCTTGTATCCCTTTCGGGCACTCATCGTGCCACGTGGCATAGCAACATATGTTCACATCTTCTATCTTCTGATTGTCTCCTCTACTGAGTGTAAGCTTATCGTAGCCAATATTTGGAATATATTTCACTGTGTACCTCTATGTTATTTTCAGCACAGTACCTTGTACTTCATAGGCACACAATCAGTGTGTGTTTGGTTAATAAAATAAATGCATCCAAAGCCTGATCTACTGCACGGCAGTACCCTGTAACCTAAGTGTTCTTACTAGAGAGGATAAAGGAAAGTTAAAACTCCCATTTTTTTTAAATTAGTCAAATAAAAATCTCCCTTATTTTCTCCAACACAACTCAGTATCAAGTATCTTAAATTTGATCAGAAGTGATAGAGTAGTTTAGAGTTTAATGGTTTAAGCAAACATTTTTCTTTTTTCTTTCTTTGGAACAGATGAAACTTTGCTGGACAAAAAGGAAATATATCTGGGTGGGAGAAATTGGGTGGGGCCAGTTAAGCCTGCATTCCGCTACTGGATTTAGTTGAAAATATCAAGCTGTTTTCAAGAATTCTGGATTAAACTGCCTCCCTCACACTGTACTCAGGGGTGCCTTCCTTGAAGAATTGAAAGCAGAAAGATTTGAAAGCTGAGCGTTAAGCTGAACAAAAGGTAACTATTTTAAATCAAAACATCTGCTAGAGAGGTGAATTTAACTTAAATTCCAAGGGGCAATTGCCACTCAGCTCTCACCCCTTGGACCTATCTTCTCTGATAAATGTTCCCAGGTTACGTTAGGAAAAGAGGGGGAGGAGGTGTCATTTTGCCATCCTGTAGAAATAGCTACTTAAAACACCCTCCGTCTTCTTTTAGTGTCCCAGAAGTTGTGCCTCTCATCTCCCGATTGTTCTATATAATACATGGTGCGATGTGGTCTTAATATGTAAGCAACTCCTCATCTTTTTGCTCTTTATCCAAGAGTTTTGGAAGATTTGGAGATCTTTTTGTTGTGGGGATGGTGGTATTTATTTCTCAGTTTATGAGGTAGGGCATTATCTATAACGATTGCGTGGGTTTGATGAAGCAACTGCTAGCAGTTCATGATGACTGGAAAGATCTATGGAGAAGTCAGTGGAAAGAGGGAAACTGGAATCTCCACCAATAGTATCTTCAGGTCAGAGCTTGGGTTCTCTCATTTGAATGCTCCTCAGTGCTATGGTCTGAATGTTTGTTTTTCTCCCAAAATTTACATGTTAAAATTTTAACCTCTAAGGTATTAGGAGGTAGTGTCTTTCAGAGGTGATTAGGTCATGAAGGCGGAGCCTTCAGAATGGGATTAGTGTCCTCACAAAAAAGGATGGAGAGAGACCCCTCACCCCTCCACCATGTGAGGACACAGCAGGAAGGCATTGTCTGTAAGCCAGAAAGCAGACCCTCGCCAGAAACTGAATCTGCCTTGATCTTGGACTTCCCAGCCTCCAGAACTGTGAAAAGTAAATTTTTGTCGTTTATAAGCTACTCAGTTTGTGGTATTTTGTTATAGCAGCTTGAATGGAGTAAGGAACTCCACTTTGGACTTTTGGGGAGGGAGGAAGCTGGCAAGAAATAATATTTGAAGAACTGGAGATTAGTTTAATGAGGCCCAAGAAATGAAAAGAGAAAAGAGACTTATTTGTTCATCTTCACAAATACAAATACTTGTCAGCCCTGGAACCAAAGGTAGAAGTGACTCAGGGTACAGAGCGAGGAATGGGACCCTCAGGGGCAAGGCCAGAAGGGTGAGGCGAAGGGCAAACGTGAAATGGATCCAGCCTCAGAGGATTTTGCTGCAGAAGGCCAAGGTGCACCTGGAGCCAGGGTCCCAGGTGGTCATTCTGACATTGTGGAGTTCTGTTTAGCCGACCCTAGAGAGGGCTTTTCAAAGTTCCAGAGAATAGCTAAAAAGTCCAGTGATGCCAAGGAAAATATACAGATTTCCAAAGTGCCAGAGGTGCAAGGTGGGCTATATTTCTGTAATTTAATTTAAAGAACAGACATAGGTTCTCAGGGATAGAAAAAAGAGAATCTTAATCTCAGGAAAGAGCAGGCTCTCAGACCTCTTTAGGGAATGCAGTTTACAGGAATGCAGTTCTGCAGGAAGCCCTTTAGAAGGGCAGCAATAGGCCCAGACCTCTGGAGCTAAAGAAGTATGAGAAAGAAATAGAGAAAGGTCCTCTCAGAAATCCCAAGGCAAGTGTTCTGATAACGTGAGAGCTGTGGGAGACCTTGGGTCATGGTAGGTACTGTCTCTCAGAACCCTGGGAACAAGGAGCTCAAAGAATGGACACTCTTGAGACCTATCAGTCATCCTGTTGAGCACCTCTTCCACCTGTGAGTTCCTCCGCCATGTTTTTACCCATTGATGATCTGGCCGAGGTGCCAAATCCTCCAGTGAAATGAAACCACTTTACCATCCTCTCAAACATCCGGTCTTTCCTTGATCTTCCTGTGCAGGAAATTCCTTTTGAAAACCCCATTTGTTGCCCCAGGGACAACATTTTTTATTATTTTCTACTTATTTAGGGCTTTAGTATTCCCAGTGTTTTCTGGATTGTGGGGGTCTATCCAGGAGACAAAATCCCTACTAGTTATTTAAACGGAAAGGAATATATGTGTGTGCGTGTGTGTGTGTGTGTATTTTCTTTATTTATATTTTATATTATATATTTATATTATACATAGTTTGTTTATATATATGTACATAAACAAAATTGTTGACAAGGTGTAGAGCTATTAACAAGGTAACTAAAAGGGTAAAAGGAGAACTCTAAGGTGTCATGGAAGAGGCAAAAACAGGAAGCGGCTCCTATCCTTAGAATTGAAAGACCAAAGGAAGAGGTTGGTGTTTTTAAAATTTAGAAACTTAAGGGAGGGATTCCACAGAGCTGCTGGGCTGGGTGTCTCTGAACTTGAAGGAGAGGCCCAATGACACCCAGATTTCCCAGGAGGGAGCAAGGACCATCTGTCTTGGGGCACTGGGTGGAGGGTTGAGATGATAAGTGTTGGAAAAACTGCAAAGTAGAAGGGACAAGTTGCTGCTTCAGGATCGGGAAGGAACTGCTGTTGCGGGTGTGACCTCAAGACCTGCTTGCAGATGGGAACAAAGAACCCCTTCCCTTCCTCCATCCAGCCTTGGGGTCTCCTTCTGGGGCCCCCTGTTGGCAGAGCTTACCAGGGATCCAGCTGGCAAAGCAGAAATGTGTTGTGCACAGTCCTGGCCTCAGCATCCCAAAGCAGAATGTAGAAGGGTGGACCCGGAGTTGAGAGGTAAAAACTTAGTAACTGGCGCACTCTCCTTATAGCTTCATGGGAAAACACATGGTTCTTCCCTATTAGAACCATGTATTATTTATTGCAGCTAGAATTGTATGTCAGCCCTTTCCAGGCACCTCCTCTGGAAAGGAGAACCAAACCTATCTTCTTCAGACTTTTAAAAATTCTGCCTTCCTAAAGTCTACGGCACGTGTTTGATTATACAATCTTTTCATTCCTAGATGCTAACAGAAAAAATAGTCGACTTTCACTTTTTTCTGAAAGATAAATCAAGAGCATATCCACCACACTTTCTAGCAAAATGTTCAATAATTGAAGTTTCTCATCACCACTCTATATAATGTATATTCAATTATCAATTCTGTATCTTCTACACTAGTTTTGTCACCTGTCAGAAATGTGTGATTAATTTTCTCCTTCTGACCAGGTGGCCTGTAGCAGAGTCCCAAAGCAAGTCACTTGCGTCCTTCTCTAACTCACTTATTCTCCCCAGTGTTTCCATGTGTGTGACTACCTTCTGAGCATATGGTACCATTCAGTCTCCCTTTATTATAGGCCTATTGTTTGGGAATATGGCGTGCTCCTCCATCACTGTGTTTTAATGTGGAGTTTCTCCCCATCACATCCCCAAAATCACATATGGCATAATCTGAAGCTTACTTTGTTTACAATGCACACTCAGAGACATTGTGGTGCAGTGTGGCCTCTGGACCAGATTGCTCATGCCCAAATCCTTGCTCTGCTACTTACCGGCTGTACATATCCTTGGGCAAGTTACTGAACTTCTATAAGCCTCATTTTCTCTACCTGTAAAATGGAAGTAGCAACAGTACCTACTTTATAGGGTTGTCCCTAAGATTAAAAAAGATACATAGATAATAATTTCTCAATCAATGACAGCTATAATGAGTATAAAGACTTTGAGGCTATTAGTATTTTTCCATCTCCTGTCTCCCTTCCAATATTTTTGAGGTGCAAATCATTAGGCACCTCCCATACTCTTATTCATATTCTCATATTTGTCCTTCATAGGAACCACTTTCATAGGTTTATCAAAGTAATGGTCTCCCTCCCCCTCTTCACTTGAAGTTTTTCAATCAAGTCACCTAGACTCTGGTCATATATCCTTCCCTGGCCAAGAACCCATCATTCATCCCAGTACCATGGGTTGTCTTATAAAACCATGGGTTGTTTTATAAAACTCATTACCATCTTTTTAATTGTATATTCAACTCCCAGATCTTCTTTTCTCTTTAAAAATCTTTACTGTTGGCTGAGACAATTATAAATCTATCATCTATACTCTTGAGTACTTTGATTTCTTGCTCATGGCCCCATAATTTCTTTTCAGATAATATCATTCATGTGGCATTTTAACTCAAGAAGTGTTGGGAGGAGATTTCCAGGAGCAAGTCCACAGGGATCTTCAAGTGGCAGAAGAATCAGGAAGATCAGACCTGAGAGCTTAATGGAATAGCTTTCAAGAGCCTAGTGATTCATCTTGGGTATGTAACTTGGACAGAATGCTTATGCGTATAGGTTAAACAGAGAATGTTGAGCCTGTCAGAAAACGAAGCTATCTGTGTGATGCCAAAGAAATCTATTAGTTAGTCAAAATAACTAGTCAAGTAATTTCCAAATTAATTATTTTTCATGTTTGCATTTGTACATCCAGTTCAAGATTCTCAAAGGAATAAATTACAATTTTAGCGTGCAAAGGTTTACCTTCTTCTCTTGGCTACCCTAAACCATCCAAATTATAAAAATAAAACTATATATTGTACAGCGATATTCTCATAAATCTATTTTCTAAGTGCCAGAGAAGACGCATCATGAGTGGGGAATTTCATACGTGTCCATGCATGTATAGAGTTCAGGCTCTGGGAGATAAATGTGTCAAGAACGCATCATTGCAGCCGAGTAATTACGCAACTTACATTTCTGCCAGTGAATTTCAAACCTGATTTATGTCAGATCGGACTATAAATCCAGTCTTTGCACCAATTATCAAAAATATACTTTACAATCTTGAGTGTTTTATTTTCAGAGAGAAAATAAACAATGGAATGTTACAGTGGGTTGACGCTGCAAACTCGGTTGGGCCTTGGGGTGGAGGGGGGAGCCTGTCTGGAGAAGGAAGATGAGATTCAGCTCCAAAAAGAAAACTGGAACTAAGGGTCTAGAAATTGTCATGACTTTCTGAACCTTGGGCCTGAGCTGTCATATGAGCAAATAATGAAAGCAGGCATCTTAATCCTTATGGAAAAAAATGGGTGTTTCAACTTGTTTATTAAAATAATGAGATAAAATTGTTCTGAGGGAATAGATTCCCTGTTTATTCCTCACCTGTGCCAAGTGCCACCAATTCCACTCTAACTTTGCAGGGCCAGGGCAATGCATCGCAGTCCTATAGAATCACTTGGGGAGCTTTGAAAAATACTGACATCTGGCTCTACCTAAGAAATGTTAGTTTAATTGGACCAAGATGTAGCCTGGGCATTGCTGTTTTTTTTTTTTTTTTTTTTTTTTTTTAAAGCACACCAGGGGAGAAGGATTGGTCCAGGCTGTGTGCCCTGGGCGTGGCTCCTGCCTTGCAGGGACTATGACAAAGTCCACCTGCAGGGACGCAAACGGGGCCATGATGGGTGCTCTCCCCCGTGGTTGTCACCCTTTCTCCGTCATGTGCTTTATTCTCCTGCCTTGTAGCATTGTTCCTTGACAATGGATCGTCTTGTACCTATTGCCTTTAATTTCATGCTTCTGATTCCTGGGTGCCTGCTGGCCTCTCCCTGGCCTACTCTGTCTCCAAAAATTTGTGTTTTCCTTCTGAGCGCTTGCTTGGCCACTCTGTTGCAAATTCTGGCTTTGCAAGCTCCTCTAGCTGTGCTGACTTGAGGCAAGTATCTGACTCAGCCCTCTCAGTTGTTTTCCAACTTCCAGTTCCTCCCCGGGTAACCTGGCCATAGGCAGCCCCTGAGCATATTGGTTCAGCACATGACTCCTGAGTGGGAGGTGAAGTCCTGGCCTACCCCTCCAGATAGCAGTCTTCTCGTCATAGGAGACAGCAACAGTGCAATTCTGGATGAGACCAGCCCACGATTCCTGGATGGGGAAGTCAGAACACAGAGAGAGAAAAAGCCTAGGTGGCTAGGAGGTGGGTCCATGAGCTGGGGCCCGGGAAGTGAAAAGGAGGGACTTTATAAAGGGATGGGAGAAAAGAAGCGAATGATGAATGCTGCCACCTTCCTTGAGGAAACCTCGGTGTGTAGTGTTGGCTACTCTGGCTTATATTATACAACTGTTGCTGTCATTTTTTAAAATTCTGTGTCATGTCTTCATCATGACTTTTTAATAGCACCCTTGTCCCAAGGTGCAAGCACAGAATGGAGATGTAAGTTGAAAAGAAAATGTCAAAAAAAAAATACATATATTCTCATTTTCAACAATTCAAACATTAGAAGCAAACGAAAACCCATTGTTTACTCCCAAGCCTAATCCCTGTTGACTCACAGAGGTACCTCTGTTAACAGACATGTAGTCCTAACCATTCACTTAACATATAAAAAATTACACATATAATATTGTTGCATGTGTGTTTTATATAACTGGAATCATACCATACATATTATTATGACGCTTAACTTCTTTCACTCAACAGTATATAACAGAGATCTTTCATTTCAGTACATACAGATCTCATTCTACTCAACTATTATACTCCAAACTAAGGAAAATTGGCCAGGTTCAGTGGCTCACGCCTATAATCCCAGCATTCTGGGAGGCCAAGCCAAAGGGATCGCTTGAAGCCAGGAGTTCAAGACCAGCCTAGCCAACATAGCAAGACCACATCTCAACAAAAAAAATTTTTTTAAACTAACCTGGCATGGTGGTGCATACCTGTAGTCCCAGCTACTTGGGAGGCTGAGTCAGGAGGACTGCTTGAGCGCAAGAGTTGGAGGCTGTAGTGAGCTATGATCACACCACTGTACTCTACCCTGGATAACAGAGCAAACCCTCATCTCAAAAAATAAAAATAAATAAATTTTTAAAACCTGTGGACAACTAAGTTGTTTCTGATTTATGTGATTACAAACAATTCTGCAACAACCAACTTATATGTATGTGTGAAGATTTCTTTATGGAAGATCAGGAGAAGTAAAATTGCTAGGTCATAGGGTATATGCATTTTTATTTTAAATTTGTATTGTTAAATTCACACCTGACCTAGGAATGTAAGAGAATACTGTTTTACCATACCCTAGTCAACGCTGTTATTTTAAACTTTGTCAATCTGAAATGGATTTCTTTATTGGCATTTCGATGGTTTTTTTCAAATGCCAGTAAAGTTTACCACACCAAACTATGCTTCATTTTGTTTTGATTTGCATTTCATTGATTACAAGTGAGATTGAACACCTTTGCATATGCTTACTATTACTTGGATTTCCTCCTCTATGAATCCATATTTCATATCCCTTGCTCACTCTTCTATTGGGTGGCTTTTCTACCTTTTCTTCTTATTGGTATAGGAGTGCTTTATAGATTGTGGATTTTGATCAGGGCAACTTCAGAACACAATTTACATTGTGTAATAGTTCCCTTGGATGGCTCCTCCTGGCGGTGTGCAGTATACAGCCTACACAGCCATAACTAGCAGTTCTTAGTCTTTGTCTGTGATGAATATGTAAATATTTTATCCTTAATCCACTTCTTGCCTTTTAACTTTGCTTGTGTCATTTTTCATAGTGGAGAAATCATTTATTTTTATAGTCATATTTATTAGTATTTTCCTTTGTGTTGTTTGCCATCTCAGTCTTGTTTAAAATGATCTTTCCAACTCAAAATAATAAAACAATGTTTTGTATTTCCTCTGATTGTTTTTATAGTTTTATGCTTCTATCTTCAATTTATCCAAAAGCTAGTGGTGAATGATGTACGATAGGAATCTAACCATTATGTTTGTCCAAATGGATAACCAATAGTCCCAATAAACTATTGGATAGATCCTTTCCCCTTATGTAAAATGCTACCTTCATCATATACTGTTTTTTTCCTGTAAAAACAGTGGATCCATTTTTGGGCTCTACATTCTGTTTTTATAATTAAAATAATATTTAGAGAAATTATTGATTTGATGTTAAATTATGTATTATAAATATATGGAATTCTCACTTCTGAAAGGAGGCTCAGTCAATCTCAACAATCCTTTTGTCCTCTTTGCAAGCCCCATGTCGATGACCTCTTTCTAGATAATATTATAAATAAATAGTTAGACCTGGTAGATCTTGCATGATTCTTGGACACAAAATCTTGGTGCTGAGTGAAACAGCCAACTTGTTTTTATTTCTTCCTGAATATTATGCTTGACTTAAAAATTCTTAATTAAATTTAACCATATTCATAGTGAATTAATGGAATTAATTAATATACCATTTAACTTTAAGTGAACTGATTATTTAGAATGA
>NW_012149008.1:2219644-2232439 GCF_000956105.1 Propithecus coquereli
CCGTCTACATAGAACAGAATGTGAATGACTATCCTCTAAAGTTGCGCAGTGCACAGTACTGTCCTCCTTCCACCTCCCACTTCCATTCTCAGTCTATATTTCCCTAATCAGAAAGAGCCTCTTGGCTCTGCCTACTCTGCTATCTGCTGTGTGCTGGCTTGTCTGTCGAGGCCTAGACTCCGCAGCTCTGTGTTTCTTAAAGACCTCATTCCGCAGACTGCAAAGCTTACTCATATAATTAGCCTGGAGACTTCTAGCAGTTTCCAGGCCTAAGTTCTTATCAGAGTTTGTCTTACAAGTTTCAAATGGTCTCCTTTGTGACTATTTTAAAAAGATGGAATCCAGCAAAACTGTTTGGGAATGGCAGTATAGGATAAGGGCTTGCTCACCCACACAGGCACAGCACTGTTGACTCTGCATGAGCCTCCGCTTGAGGACAATGCAAGGTTCCCATCTTGAGTCACACTTGCAACACAGCTGAGCACAGAGATTCTGTTCAGTATAGCAAGCATAGTCTCCGTGTACCCACCCAGAAACTTTCCATAAGTACATTCCACATGCTGATTGTTTTGAGTGATGCTGGCTTATTCAGACTGGTGTGCGCAGCTCTACTCTTCTTTCCTAAAGCATGAGTGACAAGATGCAAAGTCAAAGTCGAAACTCCAAGACTCATAGATCTTTAGAATGGAAAACACTTTAGGGATCTTTTTGTTCACCCATTTCATTTAGCCAACAGGCAGTTGGCTTTAGTATATTTCATATATATATGTGCTTATGTATAATCAACCATATTAATATTACAGCAAATAAATGAAAATTAATTAATATAAATTTAAACCTTGGATGAACTGATCATTTGGTATAAGAGTCCAAAGACATTTATAAACACATGAAGTTAGCTCCCCTTTCTTTTAAACAACTGCAGCTCCCATCAGTGTGTGTGTGTGTGAGTGTACGTGTGTCCAAGAACATGGGGATGGATAAGTTACTGATTACCACCTATTCAACTTGAAGGGAATGGTTAAAACGTGGAACAATTTCCAGCTACATGTGGAATTCTGGCTGGCCGCTTTTTTACTCCAAAGTCTGTTTTACTTTGTAAAACAGTTTCTTATCACATTTACTTATCATTTCTCAAAGGGATGCTGGGAAGGAGACTGCCCTTATTGCTATTCTCATGTTAACGTGAGAAAATTGTGTGTACCTAGGGCTTGACAGTCTCTTCCTGGGAACGTGCACTGAGAATAACCCAGAAGACCCAGGCAGCCATCTGTCACTTGGCTTGGCACGCTCATCCATCCCCTCCCTTCCCAGACCTAGGGCCTTTCACACTGATGAAAACGATGCTACATGGAAATTCCCCAAATCAAGGGCTGCTTAAAAATTCCTATGGACCCCTCATTAGGCCTTATCCCCCTGTGGCTATTTCTGAATGTAAAAATAGCACCTCAGAGATTCTGTGGATCTTTCTAGCCAGTGCACTGTGACCCCCATGTAGGCTTTAGTCTCAGAGTGCGTGACCATCATATTTATTAAGAGCAACTCAGAGCAAATTAAATCTAGAAGCAATGCCCTCCAGCAACTTAGAGTCTTTGAATATGCTAGTGAGAGACTAATCATTCCACAAATATTTATTGAGGTGCTCCCCTGTGTACTGCAGAGATCGTGATATTAATGAAAAGATAGGCCTGCCCCTGTTTTCAAGAGGCTCAAAGTTCGAGGTAGATACTGACAAGCAAAGAGGCGATGGCAATAGAGCAAAATCAGTGCAATGATGTTCGAAGGTCACCGTGTGGGGCTGGGAGGCCCTTCACTCAGACGTGGGCAGTGAGAAAGACTTCCTAGGGGACAGCCTGAGGGGAGCTGGCCAGACACAGATGTGGAGGAACAGTGTTCAAGGCAGAGGGAACAGTACGTGTGAAACCTGAGCACAAGAGGGAGCAAGGCACGTTGAAGAAAATGGAAAACATTTTAATCTGGCTGGAGCACAGCATGAAGGGTGAGTGTGTGCATGTGTGGGTGGGGGTGGAGGGTATGTCGGGAGGGATGACGAAGATGTTGCTGGACAGATGACCAGGAGCTAGATTGTTAAGAGCTGGCCTTGTCAGTTCTTTGTATATGACTAAACTTTATCCGTGAATCATTCATTCATTTATTCACCTACCAAGTGCCAAGAACGAGTGCTGGCGATGAAGCGACGAATAAAACAAAGAACATACCCTTGACGCGCTTCCGTTCCCATGAAGGGTGGAGGGAAGTCAATGGACAAGTAATCAGATTCAATATGTAATATGTCAAGTTGTGATAAATGTGATAAATGCCCAGAAGAAAGAGAACTCAGAGTGGGGCATGAGCAGTGTCACAAGTGGGATGTTTCTCATTTCACGTAGGTTCAATGAGGCCTCGTTGATATGGTGGCGTTCAGCGGAGATCTAAGGAAGTGCAGGGGAGAGTCTCAGAGATCTTTGCAGGGGAAGAGCAGTCTAGACAGGAGAAACAGCACATACGAGGGGTCAAAGCAACAGTGAACACATTGTGTTGCGGGAATACCCGCAGGCCACTCTGGCTAGAGCAGAGGGACAGGATGGAGTGGCATGAGCTGGAGTCTGAGAGATGGAAGGGCAAGATCAGAGAGGGACTTGTAGGATTTCATCCTGAGGGTGATGGGAAACCAAAGCAGAGTTTTCAGCAGGGAAGTGGCACGACCCTGTTTGTATAGTTCTAGCTGCAGAAGAAGAATGGGTCGAGGGTGGGGATGGGGATGGGGAGGCAGAACAGTAGGGAGACCAGTTGGATGCAGAAAATCACGAGCAGTGATATGACCTAAGCGAGATAACAGCAGTGGGATATGCTGCAAATTAAAGGCAGAAGGGAGAGGGAGGAAACTGAAGGATGCAAAGAGGGTCCTATCCCTTGGTTCCAAAGTATTTTTACCACAACTTGCACACTGACCCAAGTTTTCCCTATTATAGGATCTCTTTTGAGTTTGAAGAAGTGAAGATCCTATCAAGACAAATTCTGTTTTTGTTTTTAGATTTGAAAAGCATAGCATTTAGTGAGAAAAATAAGAAACGGAATGACATATAACACAATACATTTACATAAATTAAAGATGCATGCATACAAAATGATATTTAAACTTTGGAAGAAGACATGCAGTGCAAAAGTGCACTGTAAACAGAATAGGATGGTTGCCTACAGTGAGGAGACATAAGACAAGAGGGTGTGATGAAGAAAATGAAACAAAACAAAAAAAAGCTCAAAGTTCCAGAATGCTATTTTTTTTTTTTTTTAGATAGAGCAAAACACTAAACATCATTGAACATTAGCAACTCAGTACTGATCAGTTAGTCGCGTCTAGAGCAGGTCTCTGAGAGAGCAGGTCTTGGGATAGTCAGGCTTTGACAGCAAATGGTAAAAAGATGGATATCATGTGATCGGTCCAGACTAGGTCTTTAGGACATTAGAAGTGAGAAAAACAGAGTTCTGAAAACGAATTTGTCTACCTCAAGCTGGCTCTTCACAAAGTTTTATTTTTACTTCTTCCCATCCAAAATGCCCTACTTCGACCCGGTTTTCCAAAAGATATCCTATTCTGACGTTTAAGAAAAACTTTAGTGTTTTTCTCTCTGTGCTCAGTGGAATTTCACCAATTTCTCTGGAATGACAAGTATCAGAAAAAGTTCTGTGGCGGCTGAAACCACTGTTCCATAATCTATTGAGGTTCAAGGTCTCACAGAAAGAAAAATTACAGTCGTTTAAAGTTAAAAAAATAAAGCTGGAAGTCAGGAGGCTACTTGGGTTTTAATCGCAGTTTTGTGCTGGCAATAACTCATAGCTAAGTACCTCTTAGTTTACAAAGCATGTTCACATTTATTAATCTATTTGATCTTCATTTCAACTCTTGTGAAGCAGCTACTTTACAAACGCAAAAACTAAAACTCAGAGAGATTAAATGACTTATTCAACTTGCTTAACTTGTAATCTGTACTTTTCCTGTGTTGGATAGAACTCTTTCTGTATTCTGATGTCAGTTACTAAACCTGTGGCTTCCCATAAATGAACATTATAATATTTTCCAGTTCACTTTACGGGGATATATAAAAGAAAAATGATGGTAATATGGGTGGCACAACTTACTGGAAGAAAAGTGCTAAATAGATAAGTAACATAGATAGATATTTACCATGATTTATATTTATTATTATTTTTGAAATATTTGTGACCAAGTTTTTGAAGCTTAAAAACCATCTTATAGTGATGGTATTTATTTAGCAGCGACCTGGAAACTCCCAAATTGGATCCACACCATCAGGCACTCTTCTTTATGAGTTTCCCAAGGGAAGAAATATGGACAGAGGCCAGTGCTGAGAGAAGGAGCACTTTCCCTGTCAGCTGGAGCCTTGGCCCCCAATCCAGGCTATCCCCCAAGTGAGGTTAGTTGGACTACACTTGACTCTACAATTGAAAGTTGGATCTTATTCTGTTGGGGAAGAAGGACTAGTCCAAAGCCCACCAGCCAGTAAAATGAAAAGGAAGTATGTGAAGAAAGGAGTAGAAAATAGTATGGCCAATCACTGTCCTCAGTGAGTAGAACCCTAGCTCTCCTTACTACTCTAGCCTGGTAAAGGGAGAGCATTTGATCCCAAATAGATGCACTCTAAGGCTTTAGACCCAAGCGCCTAGATGATGTAGACCAGCGTCTTTGAACCTGAGCAATCTCTCGCGTGGGTTTTCTTCAGGGGGGTGGAGGAGTGTTAGAGTGCTGGATTGGGAGAGTTGCTGAAAGCTCTTCTAGCTAACAGTTCCCAAATTGAGAAATTTAGAAGAATCGCAACATTTGGAAATTAGATCAGAAAGTTAAAATTCTCTAAAATTCTTTCATTCCATAACATTTTGTCCTACACCTTATACCAGGTGCTGGGAGATGGAGATGAGTAGTTGCTCATCTATATCTACATTATACCTTTATCTATCTATCTATCATCTATATCTTTCTATCTGAGCCATATACTGTGAATAATCAATTTAAATAAAAACTTCCCAGAAATGATCCATTCAACAGAGTGCTTTGGAGATAGTCTTTCTAAGGAGATAGATTCATATAGAACACCAGGAGATATTGAAATAAAAATAATACATAAACATGAGATCCCTAACTTGAAAGAAGGCAATGCAATGTAGATGGCAGGCAAAGAGAAGGCTGGTGTTTTAAAGCTTCAGAAAGAAGAATATAATAATATTCCTCCAGTATTATTTTAGGGAGAAGACGTTCTCCCAGCAATGGGGTCTAGTTCTTCAGACAGAAATATCCCTAAGGAGGGGCAATTTATCAGCCACCACAGATGGCTGGAATCGTCCATCCAAACTGGCCAGCCTCTTGGGCTCTGAGTCAAAACTTTCCCTAAAACCTCCTTCTCTGTGTCCTGAGGGGGTCTAGCCATTGGACAGAAGCCTTAGTTAAAATGGCCACCTACCTCAGTTTTCTCTCTCAGGTTATATTTCCTACTTTATGTCAGTTAGTTGGCACTCTACTTTCCAAATCAACCTTTAGCCATACCCACGTGTTTGTTATTACCATTAACCCAGCTACTACCTTACAGAAGATGCATATGAACAAAGTGTCCCTGAAAGTCCATACATGGAAAGTTCTGTTTGAGGTATGCCTGGTATTCATGGGTGTGTGGGAGGACCTTGTCCTTGGTTTCCCTCCCCCAGACACCTGCACCTCTTAATTAGGGTAGCAACAATGAGATTCCAGGGTTCCTGGCCTACACACAAATCCACACTCACCATTCCTCAGGCACGGACTTGGATTTTCAGTTTTGGTACTGGATTTGTGTACAATTGAACATAAATAATTTTTTGTCAAGATATCTTAACATTTTCTTTATTTTCATTTTTAAATTCTGGCTCAAAAAGGCAGTGGAGAGAGAAATATAAATGAGTATGATATATGGCTGGTGATTTCACAGTATGGCCACTGTTTTTAAAAGTTCCATATTTGTCTTGTTCACCACTATGCTACTAGGACCGAATAGAGTTGATAGCACATAACAGGCACTCAAGAAATATTTGCTAATTATTAATTGACTAATTAATTACTAATGAATTAGCCAGCACTCAATCAAATATTAATTAACTAGCCATTAATTAATTAATCTAGTGAGGGAAATAGGATGGATATACTTTAATACAATCAAATCAAATAATTCAAATCAGTAAATGATAAAGAGAAAATGAGAGGGTCTGACTGCACTTCTCGGATTATAGGTAGTCCAAGAAAGGGTATGAACTGAGTGCTGGGAATTTAGAGATGGCTTTCCGGTGGGTCTGGAGCTGGTGCCAGCTGAAGCTTCACCTAACATGCATCTTTTTACCCTGATTAAGAGGTGCAGGTGTCTGGGGGAGGGGAACTGAGGACACAGTCCTCCCACACACCCATGAATACAAGGCATGCCTCAAACAGAACTTTCCATGTATGGACTTTTAGGGACACTTTGTTGACACGCATTTTCTGGAAGGTAGGGAAGTCCTAGCTTCAGGCAAGCATGAAGGCGAGAAGCAATGAGACTGAAGTCACCGAGGCAGGGAGTGCACTCCATGATGGGGGGTGCTGGGCAGACAGGTGGGAAGGTTTGTGGTGATGATCATAGGAAAGGCAAGCAGAGGGGGATCATAGATCACCCCAAAATGCTCAGCCAAGCTTTGACTTTATCCTGTTGGTAGTAAGATAATCTTGAAAGTTTATGAGCAAGGCCATTAATTCATGATGAAATCAAAAGGTCGGGGCTAAAGATGCATGTTAGTTATCATTTCCATAAGAGGTAATTGTAGAAAACACGTGAACAAATGAAAAATTTTTTTAAACCCTATTAAGATAGAAATGACCTCTTCCTCTTCAGTTGCCCAGGGTGACCCCGACTGCCCAGAACTCTTAGGAGAAACCTGCCCCGCTTTGCTGTACTTATGAGATTCCATGTCTGTCCACAGCAAAAGGCAAATCCCTTTTAGTAGAAGCTCAGGTACAGCATCTTACATAATATCCTTGCATTCCCAGGACTGGGAAAAGTTTTGGTACAGAGAGGGTACTTCATAAACATTTGTCACATGAATAAATAAACAAGCAGTTGGTTCACAAAGCAACTTCACAGACATTTCATCTCATTTAACTCTTACATCTGTCCTGGGAAGTAGGTATTATTGGTCTCAAAGAGAGAGATGAGGCCTGGACACTGGAGGATGCCCACATTTGGGGAAGAGAAAACACAAGTAGAAAATGTGAAGAGACCAGAGAGGTGGGACGACAGGCCCGGGACACCAGTGTCAGGAGCCACCAAACACAAAGAAAGAACAAGAGGAGTTAGGGAGCATGGGGCATGGGGACGGCAAAAAGGCTCAGCTCTCCAGGGATGGGAGGCAGAACCACTCGGAGGAGGGAGGGAAGCCGAAGACAAAATGACCAGGGACGAAGAAGTGAAGTCAAGGAAGAAGGGGAGGGTGCTGCATCATAAACTCATCATTCATTCGGAGAAATTTGACACTGAAAGAAAAGAGAAGAGTGAAGTGAGAAGAAACAAGAGTCAGTTGAAGGTATTTTCCCCCAAGCCTTAGAGCATGAGGTGAGATAAAATTGAACACCACAGTGAAGGCTCAGCTTGAAAAGGGGGGGACTACAGAGCCGCAAAAGCATGTCAGCGTGGTCTCTCTCTCCCCCCACCCCCACCCCACGTAAACTGATCAAAGCTCCAGCACAGCTTGGTTGGTGGTTAGACTCATCTATGTTATATATTTAGTTTGCTTAATCCAAACAGCCACCTTTCCCCAGTTAGTACCAGACTCAGCAATCTCTTTGAAAATATGTTTTCTCTTTTTCCAGTCTTAAAAATAGTCTATCCCCCAAGAGCAATTGCTGCCTTCTTGCCTCTCAGATGACAGTCTGCAAGGCCAAAGCTACAGAACCTCACCCAAAATAGATCAAATATTTTAAATGTTTTCTTATTTGCACCCCTCACAAATATGCCTGCAATGCAAAGCCAATTATGAGATTGGCTTTCTTTTTTTTTTCTGAAATGAGTGAAGGGTGTGTTTTCTGGTCAGAAGGGGAGGCCAGGCCTCACCACATGGTCTTGGTTGGATTTCAGACGCCTTCCCTAGGCGTGAACAGGAAACGTGCACAGCTGGGTGAACACGTGCGGAGCATGGTGGCCTCTCTTAGGGCTTGCCGTCCTGGAGTCCATCTTGTGCACTTGTCAAAGTTTCCCATTCAAACAACAGTTCTTTAAAGGCAGGCACAGTGTTTTGACAAGACTATAAAAGGCACAGAGCCTAACACTAAGCCTTGCAGATAACAGATGCTCAGATGCTGGTTAAATGAATGAATGAACAAAACCGTCTGAGAAGAATCCTGTCACAGCCCTGTGTGACTCAGATAACCATTGCAGACTGAGAGAGACTTCTTATAGATGGAATCTCTTTGCTTTCTCCGAGGGGAAAGCAAATCCAATAGCAATGAATATGGGTCGACTGGGAAGCGTGGAAACCACATAAATACCCCGTCATCCTCTCTAGCTCAAGAAATAAGTAGACAGAAGTTTCCTGCAGGGAGGCTGAGGGGATGTGGAAATGGAGAACAGGAGCTCCTTCGTCTATGCTGGGTCTTCTCTGATCACACCCTCTTTCCACATTGTCAGGTCCTCCCCTTGACCCCAGACCCCCAGTGCCCTTCTTCTACCACCTGGTGCCCCTAAAGAACAGCCCCATCAAAATGGGTCCGTGCAGGCTCTTGCTTCATCCACACCTTGCTAATAAAGTAACCATCACCAAGGCGCTAAGGCAGGCTTATGTTGTTAGCCCTTAAAGAGTGACTATTGATGTTATGGTGTCAAATGTGTGACCAAGGTAAGGATGTCACAGTCAGGGCAGGTCCACTCTCCTGCTAGTCGAGGCTGACACTGAGCAAGCTGCACTACTGGTCTTTAGGACAAGGAAGGGCAGTGGCCTTTCTGGGTTAGTGCCCCGGGGAGAGAATATCTCATCTATATAGCAGTCTTTTTAAAAAATAAAAAATGTGAAAGTTTAAGGATAACGCAATAAACACCTGTATACATGCTTGGCAGAATTAGCAAATGTAATAATTTTGGTACTAATTGCTTCAGACATTCTTTTATACATTGCAGATATATTTTAAACTCCTTAATTTCATGGCCGGTATCATTATCTTCTCTCTCTCTTTACAGCCAACAGCTATCTTGAATTTGGTGTGTTTCTAGTCCACATGTATCCATAAATAATTCATATGGATAGAATCATTCCAGTTGAAACTTTCTTTTGTTTTTGTCTTCATTCAATATGTTTTTGAGATCCAAGTACATCTAGTTCATTTAGCTCATTTTAGCTACTATATAATACTCCATCCTATACCATCGTTTATGTAGCTTCTGCCCTGCTGATTGCTACTGGGACCTTTTCCCGATGTTTTTGCTATTGTAGACAATGCTCTAATGCTCTTTGACCTGTCTCCTTGCTAAAGAGTGTGAGAGTTTCCCAAGAGAATAGACCTCAAAATGGAATCAAATGCTGGATGTCACTAGATACTGCCAGATCACTCTACCAAGTGAATGTACCAATTTACTTTCTTATCCAAAATGTATAAGAATTTGTTTCTGCACATCATGAAACAATATTTAGCTTTGCAATATTAAATACTTCTTTCCTTTACCAATCTGGTGGATGTGATCTAGTGTCACTGTTTTAACTTGCATTTTCCTGATTACTAATGAGGTTTAGCATCATTTCAGGGTTTGGGATCTTTGCAGTTTTCTGTGGATTGTTTTATCCTGTGCCCCAAATGAGTGGGTTGTTTCTCTCTCTCTCTCTCTCTCTCTCTCTCAATTGATTTGTAGGTATTCCTTGATATTCTAGATTCTAGTTCTTTGTCTTATATATTGAAAATTTTCTCTTAGTTTGTCTTTTCACTTTCTATATGGTGGCATTTGTTGAACCGAAGGTTTTACATCTTGATTTAAAAATCTTTGTTTTTTAGTTTAATTCTTAATATTTAGAAATATTAGTTAGTTTTTCCTTTGTAAAAAAAAAAAATGCTCCAAACTCCTTACAACAACAAAGATTTTTATTTCCTGTTCCCTTCACACGAGGTAAGTAAAATTCTGCCAGGCTCAGCTGATCTCACGGGCCCAGCACAGCTCCCTGTGTCTCCTCATTCTGGAAGCCAAGCCAAAGAGCAGCCACTCTCTGGGGTATATTAGTTTTCTGTACCACTGTAACAAATTACCATAAACTAGGTGCCTTAAAACAACACACATTTATTCTCTCACAGTTCTGGAGGCCGGGAGTCTAAAATCAAGGTGTCAATAGGGTCTTTAGCTTTTCCTGGGGCACTGAGAGCGACTCCATCCCGTGCCTCTCTGTAAGCTTCTGGTGGGCACTGGCAGTCCTCAGCATGCCCCGCCTGGTCCATGTGTCACTCCAGTCTCTGCCCGTGTCTGCACACCCCCTACTTCTCTGTGTCTTGTGTGTCTCAAATCTCACTCTCTCTTTTTCTTATATGGGCATTTGTGGTTGGATTTAGGGTCCACCTGGGTAATCCAGTATGACCTCATTTTCAGATCATTAACTTAATTACATTTGCAAAGACCCTAATTCCAAATAAAGTCATAGTCACAGGTTCTGGATGAACATATCGTGGGGCCAGGGGAGCACCATTAAACCCACTGCATGGGGCATGTTGTTATCGTGGCAAAGGGCAGATGCTCAAGGTGAAAACAAAACATGTGATGCCTCTTAAAGCCTCCACTGGGGACAGGCACACCATCACCCCTGGCCAACTTGCACCAGTCAGAGCAAATCACATGGTCCAGTCCACCTCCTGAAAGTGCTGCAAAGATAAGTGGTGAAGAATATGAGTGTTTAATCCCATTAAAAGAGGTAGTGAATAGTTGGCAACAATAATCCAATCTATCACAAGCTACATTATTTTAAAAGTCAAATAATGGTATGTGGCTCTTAACAGAAAGCAGGCATCCTCTACTCCACCCCTTCCTGGAACTGGTGCTGCCCCCAAGCAATGGCTCTTGGCTCCTCCTCAGTTTCCTTTTCTGGGCTGTAAATGTTGGGTGTCAGTTCCCCCATCTCTGCTCTTCACTGTTTGCACTCCCTCGGGTAACTTCTTCCTGCTTGTCAATGCTGCCTGAGAACTGGTGACTCTCAAATGTGCATCTCCACTCTGGCCCCCTGCCCTGAACACCAGATTGTGTGTCAGACTCCCTCTTCTCGTTTGGGCTGAAAGTCTCATAGGCATCTTAATATGGCTAAAATGGGTCCGATATGATTTCCACCCCTCCGTGCAAATCCATCTCCCTCGGGGTCCCATTTTATTCAATAGCACTGCCACTCACTCAGCAGACCGTAAGAGGAGACATCCTTGATGTCTCTCTTTTTCTCACATCCCTCATCCAAACCATCCATGACTCTTTATGTACCCCAAATTCAACGCTTTCTCAGTCCCCCAAGCAATACTGTCCCGGTCCAAGCCAACACATGTTGCCTGACAATCTTGTCACGGGCTCTACACAGGCAGCCACAGTGATTTTTTCTCTAGGCTCAAATTTTTCCAGTGACCTTTCGTCTTACTTAGAAAACAAAACCCCAAATCTTTACCACAGCTATGAGGTTCTGGATGATCCTATCTGGCCATTGGCTGTCACTCCTCAATCGCCCTGGACTCTTTGCTATTCCTTTAATACACATTTGCTATTCTTGCCATCGGAAATGCTTTTCCTTCATATATTCTCACTGCTTCCTCCTTCACTTTATTCACGTCTCTATTGAAAACCTTCTTCAGAAAAGACTTCCCTGTTTCTCTCAATTTCTTTACCCTTTTTTATATTTTTATAGCACTTACCGCTTCCTGACATTATTTACTTGTGTATTAGCTAATGTGTTTATCTGCCTCCCTCCATCAAAATGTATTTTGTTCGCAACGCCTAGAACAGGCCCCGGCATGTGCTAGAAACTCAATAAATATTTGCCCAGTGAACGAACAAAGGAATTAATGAACTATTTTGTTGTTCTTTTAGGGATATATTTCCATATTCCTAAATAACATACTAATTCTGGTATTTAGTAAATTTTCCATAGAAGACATTATCTATTGATTTCTTTCTAAACAAAATGAAGGTTTAGCTCTCTTATCCACCATTATCCTGCTAGCATGTTCTTGCTCACTATTCTCTGAATCTAATGACATCATCTTTGCTTTGGCAAAATCAATGTGTGGTATTTTCATTATTGTGATTGTGTAAATGTTTCTCACAATCGAACTGTATAGTGTCCAATGGTTACTTTTCCTTTCTTGCACAAATGTTTTGTTTTTTTCTGAAATAATAATGACCTCAATCTTCCATTTACTTGTTTTCTATGTACCTATCACAAGTGTTTTCTCCAAGAATATGTTGGGGAATCTATCTACTTGACTTTTCCTTAAAGCCTCCTTCCTGGAGTCCTCGGCTCCAACATCCAGGGGTGCCTTCTCAACTAGCTATGCAAATATTGTCCTGAGATTTTCTCTCACCATCATCATGGGACAACCTTTTACCCCTCTCCTGGGTTTTCATCCTCTGCCTCCTGATTTTTGTCTTCCTTCTTGGTTTCTAGTTTCCACCCTACCCCAGCATTTACCCCCTCCTTTGGATGGCTCATATAACCTTGAGAACTTCGTGACTTCAGAGTGAAATATGTTTTAATTCATTGAACTGGCCCAATGAGCCCTTTGAA
>NW_012149008.1:2233199-2258500 GCF_000956105.1 Propithecus coquereli
ATTGGTTTCTAGCCCAGCAGCCAGTTGGAAAAGCTTTAGCATAATGAACAAAATCATTGATGTTAACAGTAATTCTCTACATAATAGAATGTAAAAGTAAAAGACGTCTATATCTATCAATAAAGAAGTCATTGGAAGAGTCTGATGTTAGGTCCTAGGAAACATCCTGGTCTTAACAGGAGCAACATATGCTATTAGGAGAAATACATAGCAATTGCTTAAGTATACTTATTTAATAATTTAAAAATAAAATATTTTCAGTAGACAGCATCTTCCCTGTTCCCTGCTTTGCCTGGTACCTCTGAGTCTAGCACTTCTCTTCAGAGAACAAACAAAATAAACTTCCAGTTTTCTGTCTGGTTGAGAGAGGGGTATTCACCTGGTTGTGTGGGGGTGGAGGAGAATATCTAGGCTTCAAACTATTCCTTACTCAGATTTTCAACCAAACCTGTTTTCTCTTCAGAGGTGCCCAGGGCTTCCACATCCTGAATTTTTCCTAGTTCTGAGGCTTAAATCAGCTTCTTTCTTGTTGGCATCCCAATTCGCAGGGCCAGATTTCAGTGTTTCAACTCTGTTAAGTCAATTATCAACCATCCGTCCATTTTCCATATTCCAAAATTTGGCTGACATTGGGACTCCTGCTGATTCCTTTCCAGTACTCTTTGCTGTGTAGGATTTATTTATGATTTTTACATTTTTTACTATCATTTTGGTGAGGTTTGGGGAAGGAGTAGAAATAAATGAATGTTGCTCTTTGATCTTCTATGTTTAACTATATCCTCAAATTTATGTCTTCTCATTTATAAGTTCTGTTTTTTTTAATATTCCCTACCCTATGGTAAAAATATTCACTTTTGATTTTTTTCTATTCATTTCCAAGTTTTGTTTATTATGTAACCTAGTTTATTTTAGTGTGGGGTAGGAATTTTGAATTTAAGTTTATTGTTCCCACATAATCGATTGTAATCTACTATTAATAGAATAATCTACCCTTCTAATTTATATTACTTCCTCTATTATTTAAAAAATTACCATATATACTTGGGCCTGTTTCTAGGCTTTCTCCTTTATTCTATTGATCTATTTGAGTATTCTTGTGCCAATAACATTTATCTAAATTAGAATTGCTCTATAAAAATCTCCTTGCCTATTTTTAGATCTTTACTTTGTCATATTTACTACTATTTTGTCAAATTCTACAACTTGTCATTTGGGGATTTTAACTGGAACAATGAACGTATAGATTACTTAGAGGAGAATTTACATCTTTACAATTTTGAGTATTTCTGTTCGTGAAGATAGTATATGTTGCCATTTATTAAGGATTTTGTGTCCTTAAATCAGGTTTTGTAACTTTCTTGCATACATTTTATTACATTTATCCCAGGTAATGCACACCTTTTGTTATTATTAAGGATAACGTATTTTTCCATTATATCTAAAAATTAGAGATGGCTGGTTACAGGAACTCTGGATTTTTGCATCTTGAATGCAATTCCAGCAATCTTTCCAAGCTCTTCTATTAGTTCTGATAGATTTGTAGATTCTCTTGAACTTTCTACATATAGCAAATAAAGACATTTGTTTTTCTTTCTAATCCAAACAGCTCTTTTTTCTACTTTTTTTTTTTTTATCGAGGATAGGGATCCAGCACATTTTTTTAGTTGTAGAAGAGATAATAGTCATTCTTGTCTTTTCATTGTTTATAACGGGAATGCTTTTAACATTTCATCATTAAACATGATGTTTGCTATAGATTTCTGGTAAATGTCTCCCATTATGTTTATAAAGATTCTCTTCCTAGTTTTCTAAGAGACTTTTTAATCTATAAATGATTACTAATTTTACCAAGTATTATCTTGTATCTATTGAAATATTTCTTTTTTCTATTTCCTTTATTTATTTACTTTTAATTTTAAACTGCTAATGTATATTATATTTCAATAGATTTTCAGATTGTGAACCATCTCTGCATTGGTCTTTTTTTTTTACACTATTGGATTCAGTTTTCTAATTTTTTTTTTCTAGGTTCATAAGTGCACTTAATCCAAATTCTCTATTTTTTTTGTACTTTGTTGTCCAATTTTGATATTAAGATTCTTACAGTCTGTTTTTATTGTTTTAAAAACCTGGGTGTCAGGAAAGGTTTCATTTGACTAAAAGAATGTGAGTAGGGGTGCCTTTTAAAAGTTTTAAACCCTCTTTTCTATTCAATAAAATAGATATTTTAAGCTGGAAGGATGTATATTTTTCATGAACTAAGTGAAGTGACTCTAATTTTGAATGAAAAAAGTATGGCCTGTTTTTCCTTTTCCTAAGTTGAAACACAAGCAAAATATAATTGCTACATGACTGCAAACACTCAGTTGGAATTCAAAGCATACAATGAATC
Source organism: Propithecus coquereli (assembly GCF_000956105.1). Lineage (NCBI taxonomy): Eukaryota > Metazoa > Chordata > Mammalia > Primates > Indriidae > Propithecus > Propithecus coquereli. The sequence goes on from NW_012149008.1 coordinate 2,235,592, forward strand.
ATCCAGATATTTCTAGATGTCTCTTTAGATTCATTATGGTTTGATTAGGTAGATATATCCTATGAAAGACAAGCTATTCTTTATCTGGGATGATCCAAATGGGAAATATATTCCACGGAAATTTCCTGTATAAAGTCTGTGTATTTTCAGCTGCTTACAAATGACCTCTGGAAAGAATAAATACTATGAAAGTAAAGTTTCTCACAGCAGAGATTAGGCAACATATGCCTTTTTTTCCTTTTATTCCCTTTTCTTTCTTTTTTATATTCTTGTTTGTTTAAAAAAACATAAAAAGACAAAGAAAAAAGAATTCTTCTGTATCATGGTGTATAATACATGGAATTTGTTAAATTATTCTTCCAACTATATAGTTCCTCCACAATAAGTCCATTTTCAAATGCATAAAAACAGGCGGAATGGGTGCTCACCCACTATACCCTGCATATCCTGAATTTATCTAGGGAAACATACTTCTTTTTTCAAAAGACATAACCCAAAAATATTTAGCCGTTTATCTTCTAAAAACCATGCAAAATGCACGTCCCTTCACGTTTCCTGTTGATAATGTTTTCCCTATTTGTAACACAACTTTTCTTTCCTCTGGAAAGCTGGTACTTACTTTATTCATAGGTTCCAAATTATGCCCTGATGCTGTTCAACCAAAGGGCATTGCTCATACAAGTGAGGAGAATGTTGCTCGGGATATAATGGTATAATCAGCAGTGGCTGCAGAAAATAGCCCTTCCAAAAAGGCCCCACCGAGTCATGGACGATACTGCCCGGACGGAGATCACGTGCCCGGAATGTCTCTGGACATAGGTCATATCTTCACACAGACATTTCCAAATGAGTTGTTTTCAAAACTCCCTGATGTCTGCGCTACAATGTCTTCGAGTTCAGCAGTTTACCAGACTATAGAGTATTTTTCTATCTTTTCTATCTCTGTTGAGATATGGGACGTCTCCAACGCAAAACTGGCCGTGTTCCAAAAATTTGTTTCTAAATCATTTATTTGGGATTGGAAACATTTTCCCATAGGAACAATTTTATAAACAGTGGTGTTCCACAAAGGCCTGGTTGAGCCACAGTGTGCTTGAAATGCAACATCGACTGTATTATTCCCACCAAACATTATTTATTCTGTTTCTCTGGGAAAGTGCACTCTGGGTTTTAACTTGGGATGCCTGAAACTCACCTCTCCTGCTGCTGCCTGGTAGCCTCAGCTGTAGCTTTTTTTGGCTGTGCAGCAGTAGCAGTCAGGAAGAGGAGAGGGAGCAGCCCTCCCAAGAAAGAGACCGGTGTAGAGAGTTGATATTGATTCCTCTGAGTAACCTGTTAATGCTGGCAGGCTGAAGAAGGAAACCACTCACGTGGATCAGTCACTTTCCAAGTGTTCTGAATGAAGCACAAAGGGAAAGGACTTTTTCCTAAACGGAGATCATTTCTAAGTCAGATCTCCATAAATAGGGAAAGGCTTATACAGTAAAACCTCAAATTTTTGAAGACCAAGAGTCTGGACTTGTAATTAGCCAGGGAAAATATTTTAAAGCTTCTTGGTCAGTGATGAAATAGTTTCCAAACACATAACAAGAATGAGACATACATCTTGCACGTAGTTCCAGGCCTAACAAATAGTAGGTGCTCAGAAAAAAGATTGTTTTTTTTTTATTTAATTAAGCACTACTTGAGTGAATTCTATATGAAAAGGACAATATCACGATCATATGCATGTGTGGGCTGGTTAACTGCATTCTCATTCAGCATCTCCTAAGTCTGACCCTATCATAGCATACATCTTACCAATGAAGAGTTGGTTAGAGCTCTTTCAAGAAGTCACTTGAACATTGTCACCTCTGTTCACATACAAATTTTATACAACAGCCCCAAAGCAGGTGCTGGGTCTCTTCACACCCTCTCTGTCATGCATCAGTTTCTAGCAATTTGTAGTACTATCTCCCTATTGCTAAATCTGAGGAAATAAGAGGGAGTACGAGAGGGAGGCAATGTGGAAAATCAGTGAGAATAAACATTCAAGCCTGTAGGACCCTGCCTAGCAGTGCCTGGCCCTAGGTTTATTCTGGCCAATGCTACCTGCTAAAAAAGACCTAAGGCTTTTTTTTTTTTTTGGTGGGAGGGGGCAGGTTGGTTGTTTTTATAACGCATGTAGACAAATTTTGGAGGAGCTTGTGCCTCTTTCGGGCTGGAATTTAGTCTGCACAGCAAACTAAATGGGTCCTGCCCATTTCAGGTTTTAGAATTGCATAACGACTTAAATTCATTTTGTACGTGCAACTACTTTGAAAAGAAAATACACCACCAAGGCTCCCTCTGTTAAAAAGCCTTCCCCACCCCCCACCTCCAATAAACCTATCTACTGTTAACTTTTTGTTTCATAGACTGTGCTTTCTTTTTAAAGCTCCATTTGTGTTCTATAAGACAGCCTCTTTCTCCAAGATTAACATTTCTTATGATTGTTCCTGACAATGGATCCACTTCCAGAGGCCCTGCTAAGGATAACCAAAAAAGGGCATGGAGCAGGCTGGTTTTGGCAGCCTGCACGCAGTTTCAGAGCTTTTTAGGTCTTGGTTTTTCTGATGAGTGATTTCCTGAGCATGCCTAGGGAATGACAGGCATCTCCACAGGCAGGCTGCATCCACCTTGGCCTGGGTGGCGTCATTGGCTGCCTATTAGAAAAACTACAGGACAATGCATACCACCGCCTGCCGACTGTAAACATAGAGGATATGTGTTCACTTAGCATGGACTTCTGGGAGGGGCCAAGGAAGGGCGGTCTGGAGTTTTATTGAATAGAGCAGTGTGTATTATTAGGCTGCCTGCCTGCCTGCACTCTTGCTGTGTGCTCCTGCTTAAAGAAATCAGTCCTTCCTTCTGACTTAGTCCTTCGGGAAGAAGTTTCAGCCTACAAGGTAAGGCGCAGAGGGCTTTCTTTTTCTCTTCTAGAGAATCTGGGGACTTTCTCTGGGTTTCAGTCAACATTCCTGGCTAAGGTAGCCAGGGATACAAGATCATTCAAGGCAATAAACCATGCAAATTCCCAGAGCCAGACTGGGCTTCACTGCCCTGCGGATGTACCTGGAAGGCGAACAGGATGAGATTTCCAGTTTTGTTTTTGGAGTTGGTACAAGAGGAGAGATCATATAGAGACTCATATTAGGGAGCACTGGCAGCTCTGATTAGGACAGCCTTTTGTTTAGGAGAGCCATACGGCTCATACCTGATAGCCCCAGACCAGTGTTAGTGGCTTTCTGGGCCAATCTGCTCACCCGGCTGTCTCCCCTGCATCTTTTATTACCAAAGCTTTAAAGAGGTTTTGCTTTTAAAACAACAGCAACAATTCTTTAGATTGATGAGAAGCCAAAAATGGATGATTTTTTAAAATCAAAGTCATTTATTTTTTAATTCTGCTACCAGTATTTAAGAACTAAGTACCTAAGAACCAGTATCTAAGAACTGGATTTCCAGACCTACAAGGAAGTAAGGTCAGGGGTGGAGAGAGAGCACTAGCACCTGGCGCCCGTGGGGTTAATATCACTGATCTGATGTTTGCTAAGACAGAAGATGCCTACCCTGATCTGTTTCCTATAAAACCTAATAACAAGAGAATGCATGTGCCAGTGGGTGTGTTTTTAGAAAGCACATTTAACATCCTACCTATTTCTTAAGAAATCTTATTTTCTATTTGAAAGTGTGCCTGAGTGTGTCTAAGGAATTTGAAAAGATATTGACTGGAAATGTGCTCCAGAAAGGAAGGAGACAGGCTTTTATTTCGAGGTAGATGTATTTGGGTGTCTAAAGCAGAAGTACAAGGCAGCTAGTTGGTGGTAGCCTGGAATTCCTTTTAGAAAGAGCTGATTGTACGGGGCGGGGGATTTTAGTGCTGTGGCAATACATGGTCAAAAACGGTGGATGAGAGAGAACAAAGTCGTTGGTATTCATAGACCCCTTCTGCTAACAAGATGAACTTTGCCGATGAACTTATAAACCGAAAAAGTAAAATCTTTCTAATGTGCTTGGCAAAATAAGACATATATAGCTAGAACTTGAGTGAAGACTAGGTGCTATGTGGCAAAAAGAATAAATTTGATGATTTTTTAATAATGCTGACTGTTAAAGCCTACCAGCTTCAGATCAATTTAATTTGATTGCATTCCATGGAAGGCAGTAATTTTGGGCTGAGATTCATTAAATAATGTTTTCTCTTTGTATTTAGAAGTTTGGGGAGAATTTTCTTGAGAGTGCCTCTCTCTCCTTCTAGAAGTGATATATGAGAACAGAATTCCCTGTGAATTTCTTTCCCTGGAACAGTTCTGAGTAAGTGTGAGAGAAAAGCTGCAGGCCAAAGCTAGAGTTTGATTATTGTCCTTCCCTTGAAGAGATCAAGTTCCAAACTATTCTCACAGTGTTTTTAATGTCAATCAAAATACGGAGAGCAATTTCTTTTTCAACTGTTCTGTAAACCGTGAAGGAAATGCAGTTTGGAAGGAAATCTATAATCTTGGGATTTGAGAACAAATTCCATCTTGAAACCAACATCTCCAAATCCTTAAAAGTTCAAACCTTGCTATGACCACCCTCTCCCCTCCTCTTCATGTGCTCAAAAACCACAGAAACATTTAGGTTTTTCAGAATAACACTGCAAGTGTTGTACTATCTATGTAGTGATGGAGTGAGAAGGTTTTAGTTTATGTTGAATTTCAGGCGGCTCTTTGTGCTACTTCCCTCCTGCTGAATATTAGCTAGAACACACATCCCCAGATAGGGAGGTAAACAGAGCACAAAGAAACCAAAGTGTGAGAACTTTCATTTTGCTAAAATCATTTAATAAAGAGAACTATAATAGCCAAATTCTGGGGGGAAAAGATCAACTAAAAGAAGAGTTGATCTTAGTACACACAAAGAATGTACAATGGATTGATCTATAGGTAACGTGTAGGATTATTTCCATTATTCAAAGCCGATAGAATGTGCAGTTAAAATAATTCAAATCAAAAGACTGCCTTAAATAAATACACAATTCTTGTATTAAAGTTAAGAGGAGAACCAGGCTCAAACTACAGCTTAAAGGATTTAAATGAGATACATGGGAGCATTTCCTGACAGGAAGGCAGGCTATTAACAGTTCTAATTGGCTCCTGTGACTGACCCGAGAATCTCCTGCTCTTGGGTGGATAGAATAGGATGGTCCTGTAGCCAACCATGGAAAGTTCCAGAATCCAGCCCAGGTATTCTTTGTTCTTTCTGATAAGTAAAATGTACCTCAGTAGGCATTTTCTTAAAAACACACGTAGTTGTCTCCATTTGCCATTTTCATGGTAGTGTGATCACTAGTCATTCTTTAGCAGGACAAAAAAGTGACTTAGAGACAGGCATGAAAAGGGATTAGCTAGTTCCCCATCTCCCCACGTGTCTCAGAAATGCGGTGGGGGCACCGGGGAAATTGCTGACAAAATGGTATGTAAATAGCATGGTAGGACCAAGGAAGAGGTTAGAAAGATGCTGCCAAGGAATTTTTAGACTGCAAAAAGGGGTTTTCTGGGTAAGTTCTCTCAGAACCTGAAAAGAGAATGGTTAGCTCCTTCCTGCAAGTCCTTCATCTGTCAGGCTAATCCAAGTTTGGCATTGGAGAGATGCCCATAAGCTCTGAGCAGCTGGGGAACTTAAAGAGAGGCTTTTAGCTCAGGCTTAACTCATGAGACCAACTATAAGACCTTAGTTCTAATACTGGTTCTTCTACTTAAATAACCTGACCTTTGAGGACATCATCAACCCTTTGCCCTCATCTGTAGAATGGACATTGCAACATTTCTCCCGTGTCCCACAGTGGTTAGGTTAAGATGTGCAAATGAGATGAGGCTGTACACACCCTGAGCTGCCCACAATTTGAGTCCTATGGACATTATGCTCATCTTGGCTGGGGTCCTTCACTTCTTACCTAGCATCTCTAATTAGCTCCTCCTTTCTCATACTTGAGGACCCTTGAGTGGTACCTTCTGGCTCCTAGTTCTTTCTAGAACTCCAAGCCCAAAGTCCAGTGAATGTTGGTCAATCCCAATGTTGTCTGAATTTTGGCTTTAATGATCAGAGACCAAGAGGACACAAATATAAGGAAGTGGACTAAGATGGGCTATCAGTAGTACGAGGTGATATCCAGGGACAGGGAAATCTGAAGATCCAGTTGAGGAGAAGACCAAAGACAAAGTGCTGACAACAGAAACGCTTCAGTAAATGAGGCAGCTTCTCTGCCTCCAGCCAAAGGCATGGAATGAATCCCAGCATATCAAGCCCGGGCCTTGCAGGGAGGGTGAGGTAACCAGGAGCACCTGGCTATGGTTCCTGCTGGTATTGAGACCAGATTGCTGCTCGGAGCTTGTCTGTCACCTCTGTCTGCCTGGGTCCTTAGTACTTCCAGCAGCAACTGACCCCAGGTGGCATCCCTAACTTCCTTACCCCAAGTCCTCCACCTTTACCCTCTTCCCCAGCACACCCAGCCCCAAGCCAAACACGTGGCTTTCCTGATCCAACATTGACAATCTGCAGGGCCCAGCTGTAGGTCAAAGCCCAGAACATAGCAGAAGGGTCTAGCACAGATACGTTCCAGATTGGAAAATCTGCTTGAGCAGACACAGTAGATGTCAGAGCACGTTCTGTGGTAAGGGGCCACTCCGCTTCTCACCCCAAACTCACAGTTGGCTGGCAGGAAGGAAAGGATGGCCCCGAGCTGTGAGGAAGAAGTGATGAGGTTGTCCCTGTCAGTTGTTCTTCCCTGTGTTGTTATTATGAAGACCTTTGAGAATCTGATAAAATCTCTGAAGTCTTAGGTCCTTTGTAAGCCCACCCTTTGTGATTGATAGCGAGAGACCCTTGAGCTGGGGGAGATGAGGCTGGGGAATGGGGGAAAATCTTGATTCCCATAGAAGACAAGGGTGCATGGCATCAGAACACGAGTGGCGGTAGAATCACAGGGAAATCCAAGAACAGAAGCCAAAATAGGACCGGGGTCCACAGAGAGTGGAGCCAGAGTCAAGATGGGTGAAAGGATCCCAGCAGAGGTCTACGGATCTCCACTCAGTGTGTTTCCATTAATGTAACTCAGCTGCGGCATGTGTCTGCTTTCCATTGTTCTATCAACCGGAAAATTCCTTCTGTGCTTCCAGGTCAGATTCTGAGAGCGGAGATCTTATTCGTTCAGCCAAAAACTATTGTCTTTGTTTGGCAAATCCCTTAGCAGGAGGAGGACATCAAAGGCATGGGCGTGCCTACAATGAATTACTCTAATCCAGCCAGTGCTCACCCCTGGGCTTAGAAGAGCCCAGTGGGCAATTTTAGTTAGAAGAGAAATTGAGCGTGGAAGGCAAATCAGCTGAAATGTCCAGCAGCTCTCAATGGATATCATTTGAATTTTTACGTGAATGAATTCCTAGAGAAGCAAAGATGAATGATCATACAGTTGCTGACGACCACCTTGGCATGACCCAATGCGCTGGTCTTCGGGGAGATTAACCTGGAAGTTTTCACCACTGGCAATTGACAAGATAAGAATCATCCATTTCAGAAAGATCCTAGAGAAAAACATTTTGAATAGTTTGGTTGCCAAGGAACTTCATATAAACCACAGGTGTGATATGGCTCTCCTCAAATAAAGGCATCGTGAAAATTCAATAATGATTTAACAATTTTAATAAATAGAAGCCAATACATCCCAATGAAAATCATAATACTTAATAAGCTGAGCACATAAAAGCTAGTGTTCTCTTAATCAGCGGAAGTGATTAATTGCCTAAGGTCTAGGAGATATTTGCAATGTAATTTTTCAGCCACTGAATACCTGTGCTGATGCCCATCAAGCAGAGTAGAAGATCCTCTGCATTCTGCACAGCTCAGATCACATTTGGAGCATCTTGCTCTGTTCTGGGCTCATTCTTCAGAGAGACATGGACAAAGTTGCATCCAGGGGTGAGCATCAAAGGCTGGAGAGGGTCAGGAGAGCAAAACATACGAGAACAGATAAGGAATCTAGAGCTGCTTATCCCAAAGGAAAGAAAATGGAGGGGCCACGTATATGTCTCCAATATTTGGAGTACTTTTATGTGGACATGGGAGGAGGCACTTGCGTTTCTCAAGAGAGCAGAATCGAATACATAAGTTCACAGAATGTTTAAACTGGGCAGGACATTAGGAGATCATTTAGCCCAGGGAGTACATATAATTTTTCATCTGTATGTCAGCTCCAACCAATTGGCATATTAAGAAGGATTCTGAGGCTGAGTCTAAGCTCACAGAGAAGGGAAAAAAATGCTGTCACTGATAGTAATATCTGAATATTTGTTGTGGAAGAAAACGGCCATGGCTGTGTTTTGCTCTTCATTAACATAGTCTGTAAGTTCCAAAATTCTGGTCCTGGGATCCCTGGGAGGCCACAAAATTATGGCAAGAGGTAAAAAATCCATACATACAGCAAGTGCTTTGCAAGCTGAATAAACAATACGCCTTACACAATATGTGCTACTATTTTTCTATATATAGTCACATTATGATGATAAAATACTAATTTATTTAAGAGTTATTGAATTCATAATAGCTGTTGGTTTTGTGTTTTCTAAATGAGTAGACCCAAAACATATAACTATATTGTATGTGGGAAGGTTAGGACAAGAAATTTGGGCTCTTCAGTAGACATTCTTTTAAAAAAGGAACCATTGATCTATTTTTCTAGTTTCTCCAGATGAGAAACTAAAGCCTAGCCACACCAATTAAAATTATATGCACATTTGTAGGTTTCTTTAATGTCTTACTGGTCAGTAAGATTCATAAGAGCAGGGGACATCTATTTTTTCTTTAGGATTTACCTAGTGCCTGACACATAGCAGAATCTCAATAAATATTTGTTGAATGAAAGAACAAACCAAGTGACTTGACGAAGTTTATCCAGTTAGTTAGTGGCGAGATAGTTCTAGAACACACAGCTCCTAAATCCCAGGCAGTTAACCTTTTCAGTATACTAGATTGCTTCTCCTGATAGTAGAAGAGCATATCCCATTTTAACAGTTCACCAATTTGGATTCTACAATGCAGCCCAATTTGCCTATATACCACTGTATCTTAACCAGTGTCTTAATCAGAATCAACTGTAGAGCTTTTTGAAAACGCACATTCCTGAGATGTAGCCCCTGGAGATTCCGGTTCAGTAGGTAGAGAGTGGGGTCCAGGCATCTGTGGTTTGTAAAAGCTCCCTGGTGACTCTGATAAAACATCCTGGCTCAGAAACAGTTCTGTACACCTATGGTTAAAATAATTAATAGTAGATGTCTGTAGTTACTTAGTCCTCAGAAAGCTATTTGTTTAGTTTTGAATAATTTCTTTCTAAAAGTTATAACTGCATAAACCAAATAATCAGTTTTGCTGAAGAGTTTTATTGGAAGAGCTCTGATACTTATCTGAAAATTCCTCCAGCTTCCCATACTCTTGTTGGTTTAAGCACAAAGCTATCAACCCTATGAGGTCAAACTTTCTGATGAGATTTCCAGTGTTTGCTTTTGTAAAGCCCTGGAAATGTGGCAAGAATAAAATTTCTCATGGTATTTCCACTTCCTGTTCCAGCCACCATTACTAAGTGAAATTTAGGCATAGGGGGAGGGGTGAATCTAGAAAAACCTTTCTTTTTAAACATTTCTATTTCTAGGATGTTTTGAAGATCAGTTACTTTAGATATTTCATTTACTAGAAAAAACGGAAGATGTTTTTCTCCATTCTTTGCGAAATGGGAAGAGGGGAGAAGCTTCTTCCACTCTTACCCTACATCTCCTCTAAGGCTGGGGGCCATCACAGCCTCTGGGTTAGATGCTTCCTTTCAGAAGTATGTGGGCCCCAAGAGACAAGAGGCTTTGAGGGCAGGGACGGAGGGATAATTTACTTTTGCAGAAAGACAGAAAATTAATCTCTAGAGTCTTTCTTTACTCAACAGTTAGGAGTTACGTCTTCTGTATTGCACAGAAGAATCTACCGTATTCAGAGCACTGAGCACATAAATTATATTCACTAAATATTGTAGAGCTAAGAATTTCTCTCCATGCATGCCAGAATTGTTACTATACTTGTACCGATGCTATTTGGTTTACAGGGCAGGTGCTTCCCTGTATACATGGAAGCAGAGCTTGTTGGAAAAGAGCAGCTAAAAAGGAATTAGATTAGGATCCACATCTGCACTCTGACGCCACCCAGACAAGGTGTCCCTTCCCCTCTGACACTGTCCCCCTTCCTATGTACCCCAGATGCATACTGGTTCTCAAAAGCCAATTGTTAAACTTTCAATAATTTTCAGAGTCAGCTGTAAAATACAGCCATTACAAAAATTAAATTATATAAATTTACAATTAAATACATTATATGAAAAGCCAAGGTGACAAATACTCAAAGCTCGTTCTTATTAATTATTTTACCGTGTGTTACTATCTATTCTTTTGAGGTTAGTTGCATCTATTGTGTCTGTGAGGTGGAAATACGGTATGATGCTATATAACTGAGCACTTCTCTTCCCAATTCTTCACTCAGTGATGTTATGTTAGGAGCTTGAAATTGATCAGCCCATGCTACAAAGCCGACTCCTCTTCCCTTCCCACAAAGCTTGTTGTTAAACATTTGTTGGCACATTACTGACCGTAAGGGATGGAGGGGTAAAATTAGCCTCTACACAGGAGAGCTAATCAGAAAAGCTATGTTGTTTGGTGCATGCATATTCATAATGTATGCTTATGATTGCATATTTGCTTGCTCAGTTATTTATTCTTATGCTCTTAGAACATAAGCCCATGAAAGCAGGGGCCTTGTCTGGCTTTGGCAGTTTTGTGACGTGAGCCTAAAAAAGGGCTGTGTCCCATATGTAGCATTAGTAAATGAGTTAAATGAATAAAAGGAATAAATGTCTATGATTTCTTCTTTGTAAGAAAGCTGAAGCCAGTGTTCATATTGGAGCACAATTGATTCCTCATGAATTGTACCATTACCCAGTGCTTAGAAGAGTGTCTGGTAGTATATAGATTTTTATTAAATAAAAATAAAATGAATAATCCTCATAACCAGTGGTCCCCAACCTTTTTGGCACCAGGGACCAGTTTCATGAAAGGCAATTTTTCCACCAACAGTGGTGGAGGTTGGGGGCACAGTGGATGGTTTCTGGATGATTCAAGCATATTACATTGATTGTGCACTTTATTATTTTTATTATTCCACTGTTAACCTCTCTGCTAATGAAAATCTGTATTTACAGCCACTCCCCTGAGCTAGCGTCACTGCCTCAGTTCCACCTCAGATCATCAGGCAGTAGATTCTCATAAGGAGTGTGCAACATAGATCCCTCACATGCACAATTTACAGTAAAGCTCACGCTCCTGTGAGAATCTGATGCTGCCACTGATCTGACAGGAGGCGGAGCTTATGCGGTGATGCGAGTGATGGGGAGCCGCTGTAAACACAAATGAAGCTTTGGTCTCTCTTGCGCTGCTCACCTCCTGCTGTGAGGCCCAGTTCTCAGCAGATCGCATACTGATACTAGTTGTGGACCACAACTCGTAACAACCAATTTTACAGATGAAGAAACTGAGTTACGATTAGGTTAAGTAACACATCTAAGGTCATACAGCTAGTAAGGAGCAGAGCCAGGATCCAAACCCAGATAATCTGGCTCTGGAGTCCACATGCTTGACTACCATGCTGTGCTGCCTATCACTAGTTACTCCAAGTGACAGAAACTCTTCTGTGTGTGGCTCTGGAAATGTGACATATCTGAGAAAAAACTCTGGAGTCAGGAGGACTTGACTTTGAATCTCAAATTTACCATTTTCTCATCTGTTTCTTCACTTTTAAAATGGGAAGGATTCCTCCTCTATTTTGTAATTGTCATAACTATTAGAAATAATATCTCTAAACTGCTTTGCACATGACAGACACTAAATTACAAACCGTCGGTTATCAGCCACGATTTCCCATGGAGGCTCTTTGCCGCCCAGGGGCTTTGACATCCTCAGCCACGCACTCTCCCACGTTGCCTCCAGGTCATCCTGTAGACGCAGTAAAAAGAGCCAACTTGTTACATGTTTGGGTTCTCCCGGAGGTAAGACTAGAACAAGTAGGCACGAGTTCTAGGAAACCCTATTTCAGGCCAGTATAAGCAATTTCTAACTAGTCTTATCTGTCTCCGAAGCAGGGACCTCCCTGCTCTACAGAAGCAGACAAGCTCCACTGTCCGTCAACCAGACGGTTCACCCCCTTGCCCTTGTCAACAGATCTGTGTGCTGCCTTTAACATTCTAAATCGTCTTTATCTTGTATGACTAAAGAGTTTTATTATTCCTGGCTGGTATTCTTAAGGCTGGTTTGGTTTTGTAGATTTTCGGTGTTTTAGACCTGGAATGAGAGGAGGAGAGAGGAAAGAGGGAGAGAGGGGAAAAGAGAAAGAGAAACAGAGAGAGAGAGAGAAGGTTAGGATTTATCTGGAGAAAATATACTGAACTTGGGAGAGAGAACACAAAGCAATGAGCCATGGATTGATAGTTATCGGGAGCGCCTACATATTATGGAGATAAACTAGCTCATTCAGCTACCTTGCTGGCACACTTGCTATGTGGCAGACACTGTTCTGGTTGAGGACCAGAGCTGACAAATGGCAGCCCCCTGACTCCAAACCTTTCCATTTCTCTACAGCTGTCTGTTCTGTGTCTTCCCTCAGGAAAGCAATGGAAAGCAGAGCAGGAGTTTTCCATAACCAATCCTGGCAATTTGTCCTGGAGCCATACTGCAGTTTAAATAGACAGGCACACTGTCATTCCCTGCCATATAAGGAAACAAGAGCTAAACGCCATTTCTTTTGCTATTGACTGGAGAGATTGCTCAAGTTAGAGATAGGATGAGAATCTAGGCCTGCAGCAATTAGGTAAAAACAAAAAGAAGGCTGCAGAAATAATTTTGTGTTTTCCTTTCCTGGTAGCAGAGATAGTTTAACAAGCAGTTTACACCTTCTCCCTGATGCAAAGAAGATATTCTGGAATTAGGTATTGAAGGATTAGATTACTTGTACAAATGCTTCAAGCTGATTTAATGTTTGATTATGTCAAATTTAGATATTTAAAAGTCCAGATAACTAATTCTTTGAGGATCTGGTGGGAAGTTAAGAACTATTCCTATCTGCCCAATGATTTGTTTCCTAAAAAATGTTAGAGTCCCCTTGACCTTCCCAGCCACTCTCAGAAATAGTATTTGTTAATAAGACTCTACATTTATGTTTGACATTTAAATTTGCCTTTCTTGCCCCAGGCTCAGGACATTCATGGGATCACTCTTTGCTTTAAGAATCAGTCACAGTGGGGACTTCAGAACACGGGCTCAATAACCAACTTCAGAGAGGGAGAAACTGAGGCATGGGCAGTTGAAAGTATTTACTCAAGGCGAGCCAGTCCAATCTTACCACAGAGAGTCCCCAAAGAAGCATTACTTAGTTAGTCTCCTCAGGGAAACGAAAAATACTGTAAATCGTCTGGTCTACTCCTAACTCCCATCTTTGATGAGACTACATCTGGGATATTAGTTTATTAGGGCTGCCATAAAGAAATACCACAAACAGAAATTTATTTTGCCACAGTTCTGGATGGAGGTTAGAAGTCCCAGATCAAAGTGTCGGCAGGGTTGGTTCCTTCAAGAGCTGTGAGGGAAGGGCTCTGTTGCAGGCCTCTCTCCTTGGCTTGTAGATGGCTGTCTTCATGTTCCCTTGGCATTCTCCTGGAATGTGTACCTATGTCCAAATTTCCTCCTCTTATAAAGATACCAGTTGTGTTGGACTAGAGGCCACCCTAATGACCTCATTTTAACTTGATTACCTCCGTAAAGACCCTGTCTCCAAATAAGGTCACCTTCTGAGATACTGGGGGTTAGGACTTCAACATATGAATTTTGGGGAGACAAAATTCAACCCATAATATGTCCCAATTCAAAATGGTGGTAGAAATCCACATGGCATATTTTCTGAAACTCCAAGTGCGGAAGACCCTACTGCTGGTGCTATTCCATCTTCCCTCTGGGTCTAAGGGGATGCTTTGCTGGAAATCTCTTGGCCTTTTGAACTTGCCCTTGACATTTACTTTCTGCCTTTTGCAATATGAAATTCTGATCCAGTGAAAAGTCAAAAGAGGCCTCAGAAATGACGCACTGAGGCGCAGCTTCACATGCTGTGGCCAATCTGTGGGAGGCTGTGAAACCACGGTGGCCGATCATCTGGCAGGCGGCCACCGGAAGCTGGGGAGGGGATGGTGGGGAGGCTTGGCCAAGGCAGCCCACAGTCTGGGAGGCAGAGCACTGAGAGGTGAGTGGCTTTGGGGAAGCCAGCTGGGGCCAGGGAGGCAGCAACAGATGGGACTCTGCGCCGTGCCTGTGTGGGACGGAAAGAGAGGGTGGCCATGTTCAGTCATTTTTATACATGCTGATCATAACCACTAATCCCCAGACACAGCGGAAAATATTAGAAGCCTACACATGTTTGTGCCCTGAATCACTTGTCTCTTAGTCTCTGTTTTCTTCTATCTCTTCTCTGTTCATCTTTAAATTTTTCTATACTTTTCCTCCCAACGGCCCTCCTCGCTTTATCTACGTTTGGCCCAGTTGGTTACACGTTCCCACATATTATGTCTAGTCTCCTTCCCACACTTTTTTTAAAAGTTGTTTTTAGCCATTGTTTCCCTTTGTCCCTTCCTTAAAGCTCTTCTTGGTGTCCATCTCCCAAGTTTGCTCCTGCTTATGGCCACTGTCTGTCTTTGGCCGGGGGTGGTCTATAGACAGGGTGACTCTGCCATTTATCATCCACACTGGGACACTTCTGAGAGGGAAAGGAGGAGCTATTAATAATATCCCTAAAATAACAGTCCTAAACTGGGACCGTCTCAGGCAAAGCAGGATGGATGGTTATCCCATTCACGGTGTAGTTTTCTGTTTGCCATGAATCAATCTCTCTTCCCCTATCAACCACACACTGTTTCTGTACCTTTCTTTTTTAAGCATTTTATGTTCTAATATTTTTTTATTTCCACCCCAGGAACCTTCATGTATTTGTTCAATGTGAGTTTTTATCTTCCGTTATCTCCTCACTCTATGCTGTGTAGCTCGTCTCACCAATCGAATTCCTCTTCTCCCTTCACGTCCCCTTTTTTGGTACAGTCTTGATTGCAGCTCAGGGAGGCCCTGTTTGTCTGCCGTGATACACGCAGGACATATTCCCTGTGTTTCTGAGACATATCAAGGTACAGCTGAGCATACCTGTGCGCACACACGTACTTCAGAATAAACCACTGATGCTAAAGGGGCTTTGGGTCTCAGAGGAGCCCTGACTGGACTGTCTACCATGGCAGCACCTCTGCCCAGAGACTAGAACAATCCTATACCCCATAAGCAGGCAAGCCTGTCACTGCTATGCAAATATGTTCTATGTATGTGTCTAGGCTCTCATGGGACACATTTCATATATGTGTATATGTATACACTAGAGTTGAAAATGATGAAAATGTATGGCCTAAAAAACAGAAAGAAGGTGACAGTTAAAGCCAGCTGTGCCTTGCCTTCATTAGGACTTCAGTAACCTGGCTTGTTTTAGCCTCTAAAACCAAAGGCCTAGCAATGGCTGCTGCAGGTTCCACAGAAGTAGAAATAAACTTTGGGGCAAGAAGATAGAATAAACATTTACTTCAGTCTCCTTCAAATAGAGTTCTTTTTATGACTCACTCATCTGTAGCTTATGGTTCATTCTGAAAAATCACTCCAATTATTAGGATATTTGTTAGACTTGGGGATGTGCAAGGAAGGCCCAAAGCTCCTTCTCAACTCAAAAACGAAAAAGGAAGAATATTTTTCTGTTGCAAATTACCGGAAGCCAGTCCGCAGATGTCTGAAGTACTTGACAGTATAGCACTCGGTCAGCTGCAAGAAGCTGCTCTCATCCTTTTTATTTATTAACTTACTTACTTGGGAATTTCGACCATAACTTTCTTTCTCTCCTCTTTTCAAGTACCCTAAAAATTAATGAATGAGAAAACAGTGAAATAAGATATTTTATGAAAGGAAATAAGGGTTCTGTTATGGTTCTCATCTTCCTTTCTTCCTCCTTCCTTCCCTCCCTCCTCTTCCTCCTCGTCCTCCTCGTTTCTTCTCATTTCTCTTTTTCTTCTACTTCCCATTTTCCTCTCCCAATGAGATTTATACAGTTGGAAATTCTCTATTACTGTTGGGCAGCCTCCTACTTTAACCATGATGGTCTATGACTCTCTTGCTTCGATACATCTCTTCATGAAGATGGGTGGTGACAGCAATACTTAACCACATTCTGCAGGGCAGGTATACAGTTGTGCAATGGTGGGATGGAAATATCTGTCCAACGAGCTCGCTATTGCCCTGAGGCTCGATGAAGTCATTAGTGTCAGCCAGCCTGGAGCTGCTGACCCAGCTGTGTCTGAGGAAATGGGAAAGGAGGAGTATATGGGTTTGAGAGTAATTTTTGGTTTTTTAATTTTTTAAAATTTCATGCCTTTTTGTATTTCTGCTCTTAGATGCGCTGTTAAAATAAATCAATTGCTCTTTCCATTGTGAGTAGTTTCTAGATTGATAATTGTTTTTTCAGAGAGTATTTGCAATGAGATTTAGGTTTTTGGAGTCTTTGCCGTTATATTTTGTAGGGGGCCTCAGACTCCAGGTGGTGCCCTAATAGGAAAGGAGTCTGAGTTCCTGCCTCATGTCTACAGCTGATAACTTGTGTGGCTTTGAATGGCTTCCTTGTGCCTCCAGCTTCTAATTATAAACTGCTAATAGCCTTTTCCCTTTTTTATGATGCCAAAGTAGGGAGCAACGCGATCTTTAATACATAGGGATTTTAGGTGGTAAAGTGTCATTTAAAATACAGACACAGTTTTCTTTTCTTTTTCCTTTGAAATATGAAGACTTTTGCTGGCTGAATTTTGGGGGGCAAGATGTAAGTCATATGCATGAAGAAAACTCAAGTTCAAATTTGAGGTTTCCAACCACTGTCTCATGCGTAACAATTTCAGCTAATCCTTTTGGGGCTGTCCCAACCCCAATTCCAGCCTTTCTTTTTTCCCTTTTTTTTTTTGCTTGAGGCTTCTGGGCAAGTATGCTCCTTTCCATCCTCATCTTTAAAAGCAACATTGAGAATCGCCTTGTTTGGTTTGGAGACACTCTGAAACCCTACAGTGCTGAAAATGGGTGGTTAAGACACATTACCATTTAATTGAAACTTTCCCTCTAATGTAGTCAGAAAAGATTTTTATTACGAAAGCATTGTCTGAAACCAAAGCACATAGTGTACAATTACAGAATCTTAGAATCTTGTTGCCCTCAGACTCACTAAAATTATCTTTCATCAGCATTTAAATTTCTAACACATGAGATCACATATATGAAAGTGCTTGTGCTTTGTAATCTCTGTGATTTTACTATCCATAGACGAACATATTAATGTTTAAAAATGCTCTAGGAACTTAAGAAAAAGAGTAGGAGAAAAGCATGTTTGATCCTAGCAATTGTGCATGGGTCCAAGCTTGCACAAGCAATCATATGGATGGGTCAAATTATTTATTTTTATTATTCTTTAAATGAAAGTTTATTTTAGAATACTTTTAGATTTATAGAAAAGTTGTAAGAATATTACAGAGTTCTCTTATGCCCTGCAACCAATTCCCCTTATCGTTAACATTAGCTATGGCACATTTGGCATAAATAAATGATATTGATACATTATTTTTAATGCAAGT
This sequence comes from Propithecus coquereli, assembly GCF_000956105.1. NCBI lineage: Eukaryota > Metazoa > Chordata > Mammalia > Primates > Indriidae > Propithecus > Propithecus coquereli. The sequence continues at coordinate 2,253,407 of NW_012149008.1, forward strand.
CCATCCTCTATTTGGACCTCCTTAGTTTTTAACTAATGTTTTTTATTTATCTTTCAAGCTCCTTAGAATAGAATAATGTTTATATGGGGAAATTTTCCTATGCACATTGTGGAGATATTGATGCCATTCTATTAATACATGGATGAAAATTGTGTAAGCCAACTCTTTTCTTCAAGATATGCTTACCGGACCGGCAATCTCTTAAGGACTTTCCGCCTGTAATACACTAGGCCTCCTGTAGTTTGTTTTCCTTGGGATCATTAGCAGATTGCTCAGCCTGCTCCACTCTGATGCCAGATGTTGGAACTTTATCGCTGCTGCCACTAAGGCTGGTCGTTCCAAACAGGTGGTAACATCCAGCATCATCCCTCACCCACCCACCCAATTCCGCAGTTTTAGGCATTAGAGTGAGAAGGTTCACCTGGCTGTTGACTTGCTGAAACTCTGCTCTTAATGTTGCATCATGTCACCGTGACTTGTGGGAGCTTTGACACTAATAGAAAAAAAGAAGACGTGATCCAAGTTCCCCAAAATCTTGAGATCTCAAGATTTTGGCCAGTTTAAAAACACCACAATTCATGAAAAATGCCTGTTAGTAACAAGTAGATAAGTTATGGAGTGGCTTGCTTTCTAGAAATCATCTCAATAACAGTCTTCCACGTACTGAGCTCCCAAGCTTTCTTTGAAATATGAGTTAGCAGCAGACACTGGCAGGAAGAATCCATTTAATTCAGTTTCTGCCTTTGAGTAACCTGATGGAGTCAGGCAGGCTACTCAGTCCTTCCGGGGAATCAACTTATGACGGGGCTGCACTAGACGTGGTCTCTCCCAGCTCTAAGGTTGTTTGGATGTGTGGCTTTATAACTTTCCTTCATAAGGTTGGTTGCTGTCCTTTCTGTCAAGTTTATTTATTTACTGTTGTGCCTTTATTGACAAATCACTTTATAGGGGGGAAAAAGCTAAATGTATTTCAAATACTAGTTACAAATGAGTTGCCTACAAGGTAACTAGTTATTTGATTTATTACAGTTGGTATGTCTTTAATGTTGATTTTTGTGTAGAGATACAATCTAACACATGTAACTGAATCAAGAAAAATGAAAATATATAATGATGAGGAAATGGAGGTATCTTCTTCGATATCTTCACATCAAAAAGCTATTAATAATTGGGAGGAATCTACTTATCTATGAGTGAAATTCATATTCTTGACTCAGAGAAATTCCTTCAAACTTCCTAATATCAACAGTATCAGCACTTTGACTTGGCTGTCAAAGCATAAATAAAGCCGGTAAGAGACACCTTTCATGAAAAAAATAATCGAACCAACTCTCAAATAGAAAGACATCAAAGTCAAGGAAGAAAGTAAGAGCTTAAGGCTTGGAGTGGAAATGGTTACTAGATTTAGACATCTGCTTTGGTCTTTCCTGTTCCACATGTAGCTATATAGTTTACATAAAAGTATCTCTCCAGAGGATCAGAAAGAACAGATTTATGGAACCAGATGTGAGTTAACATTTCTACAGGTGTGGCTCTGCAGCTGAAAGAACATGTTGTACCAGGGATGGAGTTTCTTATTATGTAATCAATATAAATTACCACTAGACGTTTACAGAGGTTGATAAAGCAAACATGTGTCATTCGGATTGGCCTTCTGGTGTATAAAAAGACCCCGCTTCACTTTGGGTACAACGTGGAAAAATGCACTATTTAATATTTATAAAAGACTTGGTAGAAAATACCATGACAGTGATCGGGCAAGGTTGTTACAGCTTGCACACAGAGGGAATAGCTGGTGATTAGATGGAAATTGTGTTTATGTGTTTTCTTCATCAAGAAAGACAAGGAACAGTTCATAAATATTTTAAAAACCTCTCAGAATCTGACAGGAAAGGTCCATGAGGATGAAAATGATTAGAAGACTGGGAAGGAAACAAAATACAAGAGAAAAGATGAAAAGAGAATAGAAGTAGTTAACCTAAAGAGGAAAATATCTTTAGGTGGTACAGAAAATCAGGGCTATAAAAAAGATTAATTTGATAAATTGCAGAACATTTTGACAAGTGTACACACACAAAAAAAAGAATTTTAAAATTCTAGATAGTGACAGAAAAAATGTTACTGATTAATTAATTTTGTGTCAATAGAGTATCTAACACTAATGTTTTGATTTTTCTTAAAGCCAGGTGTTTTACGTTAGATGCTATAATAAAGCAAAAGTAAATGTTTCTAGTTTAAGACCTCTAATTCACTTAAACATTTTCGATTTAGTTTAACTGTATTGTTCAAGTCTCTTATACTAATTTTTTAAAATTTTCTTAATCTATTAATTTCCAAGAATTGTGTTAGTATCTCCCAGGATGATTGTAGATCTGTTCATTGCTCCTTGTAAAATTTGTCATGATTGTTTTTCATGTTTTAAGACTATGTCATTTCATACACATAAGTTCATAATTTTTAAATTTTGCTGATAGAATATTCCTTTCATCATTAAGTAATTCACCTTAAAGTATATTTTGTCTGCTATTAATATTGCTACATCTTGCTTTCAATTGTTATTTACTTATTACATAAAATCTTTTATTATTTAACATTTCTGTATAATTATTTTAAAGTGGGTTTCTCATTAATAGCGTATAGATAGATTTCAAAATCTAGTCAGAGAGGTGTCTATCATTTAATGTATGAGATACATCCATATAGTAATTATTATGGAATACACCAGGATGTCCACAAAATCTGAAAACATAGGAAAAAACTTAATTTTAAGTAATATATTAACTATACTTTAAAAATATTTTTCCTCCATATATTTTTCTTCAAGTTTCTGACAGCATTTGAAGGGAATTATCTCTAAATTTAAATCAATGAGTCCAATTTTTTAATCTTAAAAAGGTATAATAAAAATACTATTATCCCTGAGTTTACAGAATTTTTAGGCCCTATGTATTGTATTTATTGTATAAGACATATTGAACATATTATTTGAAAAGTAGCTAACCTACAATATAGAAGAGTTCTTTCTATATTCTCTTTTTGGACACACAGTAATTTAATTTTGTTTTAAATATTTTATTTTATATATTTCTTTTCCATGTGTATCCTTTGCTCCTTTATTTTCTCCTTTCCTGATTTTTATTATGTCTATTTTTTCCCTTTTAGTCTTTATGTTTTGAGTATAAAGATCTTATTTTTATTCTTTTATAATTTAATGTGCAGATATTACCAAGTATAAACTTTGTTTTCCCTCCAACCTATCCGTGTTCATCCTACATGCTATCATTGTTTAATAGGTTATTTCTATTTTGTTTTTAAATCTTGAAAAATCAGTTACTTATTTTTTTAAAAAAGAGCCAATGCTTAAAATAATCTACCAGTATATTTTATTGATTTCTTTAGTCATCATTGCTATTAGCATCCCATTCCTCCTTTCTGTGTTCAAATACCTATTTGCTGAGCTTATTCTTTAGTAATTCTTTCAAAAAGAGACTTTGGGTGGTAAACTCTTTTAGACTTGGTAAAAATAGACTTTTTGCTTTTTATTTAGCTCTCACTCTTGCATATTAGTTTAGCTGGGTATAGAATATATTTGCTTGGCACATTGAAGATAGTATTCCATTTTCTTCTAACATCTATTATTATTTAGGAGAAGTTGGCTGTCAGTCTGGCTGCCCTCTCCTCTGCCAATATAATTTGTTTTTTTCTCTCTGGTAGTTTTTTACAATTAAAGTAAAAAAGTAAATTTTCATACAAAGAAATATTCAGAATTTAAATGTAATGTATGTATGTGTATGTATATGTGTATGTGTACTTGTGTGTGTGTGTAAAATGTCATTCCCCATTACCCCATTGCCTAACTTAGACATCCACTGTTCTGATTTCTGTCACCATAGGTTACATGTATCTATTCTTGGAATTCATATAGATGGAATCAAATAGTTTGTATTGTTTTTTGTCTGGTTCTCTTCCTGCAATCTAATGTTTTTATAATTCATCCATGTTGTTTCATGTATAAGTAGTTCTTTTTTTAAATTGATGAATAACATTTTATAGAATTAATATACATAATGTTTTCCATTGTCCTGTCAATGGTCATTGAGTGTTTACAGTTTAGGATATTGTGAATAAAGATACTATAGATGCTTCTCAACTTATAATGGGGTTGTGTCCTGATAAACCCATTGTAAGTTGAAAATATTATAAGTAAAAAATGCATTTAATACCTCTAACCTACTGTGAACATGATAGCTTAGTTTAGCCTACCTTAAATGTGTTCAGAACATAGTTGGGTAAAATCATCTAACATAAAGTCTATTTTGTAATAAGTGTTGAACCTCATGTACCACATATCACTAGCCCAGGAAAAAATCAAAATTTAAAATTCTAAGTACATTGAAATTGCAATGTTTTACACCATTGTAAAGTCAAAAAACCGTGAATCGTACCATCATAAGTACGGGACCATCTGTATAACATTCAGGTACCTTTGTGTGTGTGTGTGTGTGTGTGTGTGTGTGTGTGTGTGTGTGTGTGTCTATATGTGTGTATACATGTGTTAAAGTTTTTATTTTTCTTAGATAAAAACCCAGAAGTGGAGTTGCTGGATCTAAGGTATATGTTTATCTTTTTAAGAAATTGCCAAAATATTCACCAATGTAGTGATGCCATTTTTAACTCTTATAAGCAATAGATTAGCATTCCAGTGGCTCCTCACCTTTGACAATATGTTAGTCTTTTTAATTTAAACCCTTCTAGTAGTTGTTAAGTGGCATCTCATTGTGGTCTTATTTTGTATTTGTCTAGTGACAAATAATATTGAGCATATTTTTTGTTCTTATTGAACATTTGTATGTCTTCTGTGAGGAGTCTATTCAAGTTTTTGGCCTGATTTTTAAATTAAACTGTTTATTCATTATTATTATTTTGCAGGAGCTCATCGTACTTTCTGAATACAAGTCAGATATATGTATTATACATATTTTCTCCCAGTCAGTGGCCCACATTTTCATTTCCTTGATGTTGTCTTTTAATAAGCTAAAGTTTTATATTTTTATGAATTCCAATTGATCATTCTTTTACATTTTATGGTTGGTG
>NW_012149008.1:2261020-2273146 GCF_000956105.1 Propithecus coquereli
GTCCCTAACTGTTGTATGTCAAACTTCCTTTTACTATTAGCTACAGAGGACCTTTGATTACATCTCAGCCCAGTTTCTAAACTCAAGAATGATAAATGTTTATTTTAAAACTTGAATCTCATCTCCTCTGATTCAAAGCTTTGTGCCCACCCCCACCCCACTGCCCCCAGGCTAGAGGCTTATTGGTTTAGAGTTGCAGGGCTCTGGCTCTGAATTCTCTCCCTTCATTCCAGCGAGTAACCCTGGAATACTGGAGTCCAGGTTGAGACGCAAAGGAAGAAGGGGTCTCTATTAGACTTCCCACAATAACTGGTTGTTATAAAATGACCTAAGCTAATTTGCCTTTCAGTTGTCAGGCTCTTTATGGTGAATGTCGATAGTCTCCAATTTTCAGATGTAGGCACTGCTTCCTCCCAGATAACCTCAATACCAGGTCACATGTTACAATGGAAACAAGTCTCAGAAACTAAATTTAGCCACACATGCAAACATTAGTTAGCAAGTACACACAAAAAACAATTGCAAAGCCTGTTCCATATACTTGGTGAGGTCTGGACGCCATCCTTTTAAGTGCTCTGACAAGCACCTCGTACAAAAGGTTCACTCCCTGGGAAATGTTACAATATTCTGATGGTGGGGTCAGCTTACATTCTAGCCAAGCCAGAAACTTTCATTAAATGGGCACGGTCCTGAATAAAATCCTAGATCTATGGCACTCCTCTGAATGATGGGTTTGTAGATTTCTTAATCCCTGTACACACAAGGGTAGAGATGCCTATACAAAACTTTCCATCCAACCCAATTACATATATGGAACACCTACTCATTAGCCCAGTGAAAAATTATTTCTCTATCTTTTATGCCAATATACAGGCCCTGAGGCATGGATTTAAACAATGGTATTAAAAATAACAGCTTTGTGCTTTCTGGAGTGTGTATTCCTGATGAGGGTCCTTCATATACTAATAGTTCCTAGGATGCAGATTAGAGTTACTTTATACACACTGTCTACACTAAAGTATTTTAAAATAAATTTCCAACAATATGACATCGATCATAACACTGAGCTAACTCTTTGAATATGGGTGGTGAGGGGATCATTGCCAAGGGATTAAAAAAAGTAGTTGGATATTTTAGGATAAAAATAATGATAAGAAAATGCTGCAACTAGGGGAAACACTATATCATGGAAAATCTATATTGACTAAGGAAAGCATATTAAGACTATAATCCATGAGGATTTTACATTCCTCGCAGCCACCTACTTTCAAGCTAATATTATCAATAAAAGTTCATAAAAGGCATCTTACTATAATATTGGGGGCACAAATAGTATACTTACCACCAATCTTGCTCATGGGCTCTTGCTAATGGATTATAGCATTCTTGCTCATGGCTTTAAAATCCTTTTCACTGCAGTATGTTGGGCAGCTGACACTGATAGATCAGAATTAACACACAGAGAGAACTTGGGTGTAGTACAAAAGGTATAGGGTCTGCACTAGCTGTGAGAACCTAGGTAAAATATTCAACCCTTTTAAGCTTCCATTTCCTCATTTGTAAAAGAAATGGTGGTGGGAGGCTAGGAATTGTAAGAACTAAATGAAATAATATAAGTAATTTAATACAGTGCCTACAGAGACTCAACAAATATTAGTCCTCTCCTGTCGTAGCCACAGATTTTTTACCAAGTTGATATATGTTACTTTCGGCTCATGTCTGTTCCAGGAGAACTCCATCTAGAACAAAATGTATATTCAACAAGGTATAATTGTTTCTATTTTGACTGTCAGTTTTAGTCATGTCTGTCATTTTTTATTTTCCAACATAAAAAGAGAGGTTTAGGGTAGTCACATTGGAAAACAAAGAAAATAAGATTAAAATTCCCTCAAATCAACTTCAGAGCCACTAAAATAGTAATGCCTTGACAGCTTACTCACAATCACAAAAGGCTATGAGCCAACATTTGACTTTGTATTGCAGAGGTGATGAGAACATATTTTCATTGTTAGAAAAAAATTAAACTATACAGACAGAAATGGGACTTGGGAGCCAAATTCCACAAGAACACCCTTGAGTTTAAGGATTTTTCCCCCCATTTTTTGACAATATTTAGAAAACCAAAGACTATAAACTTTTAAAAGGAATCTTGGATGGCTTACAGAAATAGTAAGGTCACAAAAATACTTTGTAGATATTGAATTTTTATAAAAGTATTTAAATTGATTAATATTGTTCTCAGAGGTAGTATAAACATAAGAATCATAAATGCTTACTAAAAGTGAACATACTATGACTAGTTGCCAATTGCTGTCTAATCAACCCAATTGGCCTAATCTTGCATTTTCAGCAAATTGACTTAAATCCTACCCATATGAAAGAAATCAATGGTTGAAGATAGCAAATCCTGCAATGGGTTACTCTTAGCTGTCTTAATCAGTGTTTTCTTAACGTTCCCACTTTCTGACATGCCTTTGAACTGCCAGATTATGCCTGATGGGGGATCTGTTTGCCCTTTCTCCTTTTAGTTATAACTATACCATAATTTATTTACAAGGATATGTACTATGAGCTCACTAGTAGTAGGATATACACATGCTGTTTTTCCAGTAGTCAATATCCTCCTGTCTAGCACCCCAGGACAACATTGTGCTCCCTGAGATGGCTTCCTGGGGTGACAGCTACAACAACCATCGAACTGGCCAATGAGGGGATCACACCATTGATTTCTTCATTAGTCTTTCCCCATGGTGGATGAAGATCTTCTCTTTTTTGCACTCATGTGAGTGTGTGCCAATTTTTGAAATGGCAGCAGTTTTATGAAACCCAGAGTTTACCCGTGAGGTCTGCTTGGGCCTTTGTTGTGTTCTCAGCCTTTGCACTCTCAGTCTGAGAATGCCTCCCCATCCCCTTTTAGCTGACAGTGCATCAGTGAGGTGTGTGTGGGCAAGCCTCTTGGGAACTCCTGGGCCAGGGAGGAATGACTAACCACCCAGGTCGCGTACAAATTTTCCCAAGCCCAAGTCTATCAACATGTGCTGTCAGCTAAGACTGTTTCGTTGGTCTTGGATGCTTTTCCATTCACTTGCTACTGATTGAAAGTCGATCCATAATTCAAGGTTCAACTCATATATCACCACCTCCATATTGTCCCGGTCATAATTAGTGGTTCTCACAGCATAAACCTCCATGTATATCTGAGCAATCAATTGGGTTTCACTTGAAAGCAGTAATAATTTTTATTGACCTTTGTCTATCCCACCCTCATGTCCAGTGCTGAGCACATCAAACACAAAGTAGAGGCTCAAAAAATGCTGAAGTGAATTAAATTCAATTAATTGACAAAAGCAGCATTCACTCACATCATATTAATACTTCTAATATTATCTTATCTCCCTAGGGAATCATAACTGGGGAGGGGAGTACGGAGTACAGTCAGAATCAGCTGGAGCGTTTTTCAAACCACACAGCCTGATAGTGCTGGGCTGTTTCAAAAAGCTATTCAGAATATTCTGAAATTTTCCCCACTTGCTTCTAACCAACCCTCATCCTGGTTGAGAATCTTCAAAAAACCCTCTCTGTCCAAATTACATCATTCAGAATCTTCTACGTTTTCCTTTTCACTTTAAAAAAAAGCCTTATAAAACTAGTCTTGGATGTGTTTTCATCACACTTGAGGTTTAATTGACTGATAGCTCAGGGACAATGGAAGTACTTAGATAAATGATCTTAAATTACATTTAAGCAAAACTATTTACAAGTGGTCTAGCAAAAATATCCTTCTTGGATGGGCTATTTTTAATGTATCCTAAACAAGCAATTGTAGGTGGGCCAATTTTCCCTCTTTATTTGTTAGTCAGAAGCCCATTTGAACATGTTCTGTTCCTGACCTGGTTCTCGCACCCCACTGGCTACGGAGTGGTGCGTTTTTGTTTGAAAGGGTCAAAACATTAAGAATCTGACATCCAAAATATGTGCAATTTTTTTTCCTGGAGTCAAAACCCCTGAAGTATAAATCCTTTTTAAATGAAGAAAGCAGTGCCAAAAGAAATGAAACATTTTTGGTCCCTCTCCAAAACAGAGAGATAGCACTGAAACAGGAAGTAGATGATTTAAATATCCATTCGGCATCTTGGTAACATATTTATGTTTAAGAGACTTAAGGTTAAAAGGTTTTAGTCTGGCCTGGGAACACTCTATCTTCCCCTAGGGTTTGGAGGTTTGGAAAAAACTTTTAAGAACTTATCAAATATTTGCAATTAGCCATTTTTTGGAGACCAGATTGTTACTGGGAATGTCATAGGATGGGGTTCCTGGTATGTAGCATGCTACCATTACTCTCCTGCTTCTTATGATTATCTCTTTAGCAATCTAGCTTGGTATGGTGGAAAGCTGTTGTTTTATTTTCTATAAAGAGAGAAGAATGCAGTCCCACATCTTTTACTAATTCTCCCAAAGCTGGAACTACACAGAATGACTGAATAAGCAGAATGCAACATTGGGATTCAACTGATTGTGTATGTGTCATTCCTAAGGATCACTTAGAAACCCAATCCTTATAGCTAGAAATGGACAATATTGGGAGTATTTACACAAGGAAGTCAGGCCTTCCCCTACCTCTCACCCTTCAGAGCTGAGAGCCTGCTGTTACTTGTTTACTAGCACACCACTAGAAAGGAGGCAAAAATGAGCTCAAAAGTTTTAGTCTAAGGAACTGGAAGAATGTAGTTTTCATTTACCAAATTTAGTAAAAGTGTAGAAGAAGGGGTCATGGGGGTGAAAATCATAGTTTAGTTTTCAACATTATATATTTGACATGACAATTAGGCATCTGATTGGAATTGTTAAATGGGCAGTTGGATATACAAGTCTGGGGTTCAAGGAAGGGGTCCTGATGGAGACATATATTTGGTAGTCATTGGCATTGGCAAGGAGTGTAATGCCAAGAGAGAAGATGAGATCAAGGCGGCTAATAAGTTAGAGGAGTGCAGTCTCAGGATGATTTTTAGCATCCTCCAACATTTAAATATTGGAGTAAAGACCAGGAACCAGCCAAGAAGACCAAAAAGTATAGCCAATGGGGGAAGGAAGAGAACCCAGGAAGGTACGATGTGTTAGAAACCAAGTGAAGAAAGGACTTCCTAAAGGAAGAGTGATTGACAGTGTCAAATGCTAGTAGATTAAGTAAGACAAGAATTGACCATTGGATTTGGCAAGGTAGAAACATCGATGATCTTGAAAAGAGTCAAGGGGATGGTGGAGAAAAAGCCTGGTTGGCATGGGTTCAAGATAGGATGGGAGGAAAAGTTGGAACAGTGAGTAGAGAGAGACAACACTTTCAGAATTTTTGTCGAAAGAGGAGCAGAGGATTAAAATAGAGGCTGGAGAGTCAAATGGGTTTTACAAAGCCTTCTTCTTCTTTTCTTAATAAAGATGAAATATATTTTAACATGACTGATAATGATGGGAATAATCCAGTAGAGAGATAACTGGTGATGCACAAGAGAGGTGACATTTGCTAGAGCAACGTCTTTGAGTGGGTGAGAGAGGATGGAACCCAGAGCCAAGTGGAAGGGTTGGCCTTAGATAGGAGCATGGACAAACAGACATTGTTGCAGGAGGAAAGGCAAACTATCTGGATTCAACTATAGGAAGATTGGAAAACATGGTGACATTCTCATCTAATTGCCTCCATTTTCTCAGTGAAACAGGAAGCAAATTCTCCAGCTAAGGCTGAATAGGGAAGCAGGAGGTTTGGGAGATTTTAAGGGAACAGAGGATGTGTGGACTTGGGAAACAGCAGAATTGCCAGGTAGCACTTAGGACCCACTTGACGTTAGTGATAATGAATTTTAAGTAAAAGCAGTGAGCTTATCTGTGCATTTTACCCCAGCTGGGTTCAGCTGCCTGCCTGCTTGCTACACAGAACGTAGTGTTTAGAGTGATGGATCCCGGGATGCCAGCTGGTAGAGGAGGGTGGGTGGCCGAGGTATGTTGGAGGAAAGATCACTGCAGGAGAGGAGCTCAAGGAACTAAAAGGCCACGGTATTAGAAGGATCACATACATGAATACTGAAATTACTGAGAATTATGGCAGAAACAATATCAGAAAGAGTTATAACCAGGAGCTAAAATCTTCTAGAAACGAAGGGAGCAACGCAGAGATCAGTAAATGACTGCAACAAGGAATGGTATTACGTAATATTTTTAGGAAGAAGTGAGGGATGAAAAATGGCAATGGGGAGCAAGAAGGCCACCCTCCTGTAGCTCCAGCTCTGTGTTATAGGCGGTACAGGTGTCATCAGGAGAGCTATAAATTGTGAGGGAAGCATAAAGCATGAAGTTGCAGGGAGCATTCAAAGAAGAGTTTGAGATAGGGTCTTGACTGATGACTGATCTTGAGTTCTAGAGAGGTCAGAAAGAGGTATGATGTGAGGTCACAGCAGAGGATACACAGAGTCAGTTGGATATGGGAGTAGGGATGATGCCAGAAGATTTGGAAGTCTTAGGAGTCTTGAAGAATGTAGGGCATCATGCAGTTGGTCCTGATGGTCTCTTATGCACACTGTGGTGGGGAAACTGGGATTGTTGCAGAAGAGGGAGGGATTTCTTTCCAGAAACTCCCTCCTTTGTCAACCCTACTGAGGGTTGAGTGGAGGCTTGGGGAGGTGTTGTTTGCTGGAAGCACACAAAGCTCAAGGGACCACCTTCACTCCTGCATAATAATTGTTCCCTCTTTTTAGTCCTTTTCTCACCATGGTTTAATAACCTGTTTACCTGTTGATCTTCATACAAGTTGAACTTCACCTTGCTCATGTCTGCATCCCTAGTCCTAGCATTCTCCTGACCTCTCCAATATGCTCAACATTAATGAATGCATGAATGAATGGGGGTTTGAATGAATGATAACTCTTTAAGCATTGGAACAAAACAAACAAGCAATGTGAGAAGCAGCTGCTTCTCTCATCCCAGATCTCTCCTCAACAGACTTCCCTCTCCTGAATCTTGTACTCACTGAGCTCTCACCTCCTACCTGCACCCTCAGCCCAGCCCTTCACCTTCCATCTTTCTGACTGGACATCACCATTTCCATGATGGGTACAACCCACCCCAATAGATGAGTGCAATGACAAGGCCCCTCCTCCACTGAGCCTGGCCCACCTCACCGCTCACCAGACTCTGGGAGACCACCTTGACTGAGCACAGGCTTTGCCTCTTCACTGGTGTGTTTAGGACTAGCTCTGGTGAACTAACCCCCAGTGACATTTTAGTGGTCCTCAAAATCAGTATCCTACTTTATCCCCTCCCCACGAAGCAACCACCGGTCACGACTGCCATCAATCTTTAGTATACCTGGTTAGTGGTACTATCTTGTCTTGTAAAGGAATAGTAATTCTAATTAGCTTCAGGAGGCTTCAGCTTGAGAACTCTTAGAGGGAATATAATGGGTGGATTAGGAAATTTGGTGTAATTGATACTAACCTAAGATTTGTAAACATTTGTAAGTCTTTCTCCTCGCCTCTGAGTCCTCCATTCACCTCCTCTGATCAGCGTAACTTTCTTCTCTCTCTCTCATGTGGCTCTCCTGTTCCTACCTCCAAGTCCAAAAACCCTGTCAGAACTTCAGCCCCAGAAAGAAGTATAGTACTCAAGCCAAAACTCATTTTAAAGTTTCTATGTTTGTATAGCCTTGTGCCTGATTCTTGTGTGCCAATCTTCCAGACTGGTATGTTTTCTAGTTCTTGATCCTCTCTAGTATATATAAGGCTTCCAGGTTCATGCCAGCCCCTCAAGTTATTGACATTTTCCCACCTTGACCATTCTGTTGGCCCCAGCTTGGGAACTCCATGTTTCACTTGGTCCTCTAAGTGGTTGCTGTCTTATTTTCTCTGATTTTGTTCTTCATCCTACCAGCTCTCTTTTCTCTTTGCTTTCTCCTACTACTGCTTACTAGCCCAATATCACATATTTGGAGTAGTCTAAGAATAACTGAAAATATGATGCTGAGAGAGTGGAATTATATCCACTCATAATCAATTAAAACTGTGGGTAGACTAGGGAAATCTGTAAACCATTTTTCCAAAATATTCTACTGGATTTAGACATTTCTCTCTATATCTTTAGCTACTTATTTGCCAGAAATCCCCACAGAAGAATAATGGGATTAATTTAGCAGATGATTCTAGAAGCAAAAAAGCAACCGAAATGCTGCAAAGAGAAATTAAAAATAAAAGGCATCAGTATTATTGTGATTATGCATATTCAGAGCCAATTACTTATTCTATTAATAATAGCTATTCCTTATATTTATGTAGACTTCAAAAGTTTTTTACCCTTTTAACATATTATCTCACATGTTTTCAGCCAAAAAGTTAAAATATAAATTTTTTAAATGATTTGTTGTAGATATTTTAAGAGCCTCTAATGTTGGGAAAGAAATTGTGTAGGATGATGTGACTCTACCAACCTTTTATTTTAAACAATCTATGTTAATTTTTACTCTTTGGAATACGTGTTAGGCAGGTGACATGGATCATTAAGAAATTAAAAAATAAAGAAATAAGTATGGCTGATTGCATTATATTTTATAATATCCTTCAATATATAATCATTTCAATTTTGAATAAATATTTATTAGTAATTCAAAAAGGGAATTTCAAATTTAAGAGAATATTAGAAGATTAAAAACAAGCAAAGTGAATTTCTCTTTTCAAGTCCTCTGCTGATCTTTGGAAACAAACACTAGGCATTTTTTGATACAAAAACAGGCTAGAAAAAAAATGACAGATATTGATTCACCTATCAAGCACCTAGCACTTTGGTGTTTTATATCCTCCCTGGCCAATTGCATGTATGGGATATATGATGGTACGATGCTGCCAACATGAGTATTCATCTCCAGTGGCCTGTCGAATTACAGACTTTAAGCCCATTGAATGTGGTGTAGTTGTCTTCGACTAGTACAGCCCTTCTGGCCTAAAAAGATCTCCATCTCTTTGAGGGCCACTTTGGCTTAGCAAGCAAACAAATATCTCTTTCCTTCAAATAATCTCAACTGCGAGGGAGCAAAGACCCCTCCTCCACAAAGAGAGCTGTTTTGCCATGATTAGCTCTTAGTTTAAGTTTCATATCCTGGGCCGTGATTGTATAAATGACACTAAGTCATTTATTAGCCACTCTGAGATGGCCACATCCTAAACCTGGTTCATGGCCCAGACCTCTCACCCAGAGGCACCAAGCTTTGGACACCGTGGATGCCAAAATTCAGACAGCCAAGAGGCTAAATGCTGTGAGAAGTTAGTGGAGGCAGAATATTTGATCACTCTTTCATTGCATGAGCCGCCTGAGTGAGGAATGGATCACACAACCTCAGTCCTTTGTAGAACTACAGGTGGATGCTTAGCCCAGTGTTGACCAACTCATTGGGATGACCACTGGCCTATGACATACCCAACCATGGATAAGTCAAGCCTAGAGGATTCTGTCTTTTGAGGATTTTAACTAAGACAGAGGGACAGTTGGCAGTCAATGGCAGACACTGGAGCTGAGGGGTTTTGAAATAGAGTTGAGGCTAATTGCCATGCTGGGGCATATGTGAGATGCATAAACCAAAACTTGGCCATGAGAAAAGAACAAAGATTCACAGATGACAGACAACATGTAGCCCAGGAAAATGGAGTAGCCTCAATTCCTGATTTTCTCATATCCAGTTCATTTACATGAGGCCTGGCTGCAATTTATTTCTTGTCTCTATAAAATCTTTGTATGTTACAAAAACCACCTTTTTCACATTGTACCATCAATCAAAAGACCCTTGACTTGAAGGCTGCAAGAGTTAAGCAGAGTCTTCAGACAAGTGGATAGGAGATGCCAGGGTGTGCTCTAGCCCTAGGTTGGATGCTATTTATTCTATACATCATTTAAGGCTTCAGTGCAGCAGGTCCACAAATGTTGCTATATCCAGAAGAAGGTCATAGAACAGAGTAAAGTCATACCCCTGTTGGAACAGAGGCAAAGAGTCCAGAAACCTAGGTGCTGACTGTGACTGTGTGTCCTTGGATAAATTTCTCCTCCAAATTGAATTTGAATTTCTCCATCTGTAAAATAAAGGAGCTGGTTCACATGATGTCTAGTTGCCGGTCAAGCCCTAACTTGGAGTCTTTCACCATGTCCAGGTTTGGTCTCAGTTTTGCCCTGGTCTACCTTTTAATTTCTTCTTCCACTGCCAGAAATGGTCAAGATAAATGTCAGAAGCATGGACCAGCTGCAGGACTTTTGACCAAGTTATTTGTACCTTAGGCGACTATGTCCTCATCTTGCCCAGACAAGTGATGCCATGGGTTGCTCAGACTCTTGGCAGCAACTCTTGCTGGCCTCTGTGGAGGAAGTGGGTTAGATCCCAACACACATAGCTATGGTTAGGATTTAGACTGTGCGTCTTGTCTGAGAAACAACTATCAATCTGTTTCTATGTCTGTGAGACAGAGAGAACAAGAAGAGGTGGGAGGAGAGCATACACTCCATTTTATCTCCATAGCTGGTCCTCAAGTTGTAGAACTTCTGCTTTTTTTCTTCCCAATGTTAGTGAGACTTCCCAATCCCAGTGCCTCCTGGAGAAGTTTCCTTCATTGCTTCTGGATGAGGAAAGCCCTGCTTGGGATTTTGATACACATCATTCTTGTTTTATGAATATTTACTAAACAGTTTTGGATGTATAGATCTGATGTGCCGTGACGACATTATTCATCTATCTGAGGTCTCACTGTTGGGCATTTGACGTTACCCCAGGTTTACGATCATGAGCAGTGTTCCGAGAATGAGCTGCTATGTGATATCTTCGCTGGGTCCTGCTGAGTCATCAATATTATATTCTTCTAATTGGTGTAGAGGGGTGACTCTTACCATTTCTTATGGTTTTTAAAGTTGAAGGAATGTTAACTAGGCCTATGAAGTCCTAGTCCAGAATTTTACTTAGCTTGTAGAAGATGGCAGGGTCTAGGGTTTTGACTAACCTGAGCAAATCCAGTGAACCAGTTGAACTGAGAAATCTGGTGTTTGAACCAAATGCATGAAGAGAATGAAAATAGAGACAGAATGCTTATCATAATTTATAAATATGTTTTCTCAAAAGAACCTATTATCAAATATAGCATTTTAAAAATCTATCCTTAGAAAAGCAGTCTATTAATTAAAGAGAAACACTATTCTCTAATTGGCTTATATTCCTTTTGTGAAATACCAACTTCTTAAGAATCTGTCTTTTAAAATGACAATAGTGTCACAGTGTTAGCCAGGCTCATTCAGTTGTGAACTTTTCTTATCTCCTCTTGACTAGGTCCAGAACGTTAGTTTTGTTCAGTGCTGTTCTGTTTTCCCTCAGCTTCACTAAGGCTTTACTAATTTAATTCAGTTATATAACTTCCTTCAGTGGGAGTCATTCCCCACCCCTAAAATTTTGTTTTTCTGGAAAAATGCAAGACTTTACATGCAAAAATATGGACTATAGACTTTTAAAATAAAGCCAAATTTTATATCAATTGAGCCTATCTCAGTTTCTGATTATATAATGTGATATTTCAAATCAACAGATTGATACACTTGGTACACTAGCTCTGCTGTGTACCAAGTAAGGTTGAAGAACACAGGGACCAAGGGTTGGCTTTAAATCCAAAAGCCTCATAGTTTGTCAATTAACAACCATTTATTGAAGGAAATTGCTAGAGTTCTTGGATTTTCCACTTATTAATTTTTACATGCTGGAAAAAGTGGGAACTTGACTAGTTCTATTTGTTTTTTGATTTAAAATCGACCCCAAAATATCTGAAAAAGCTTATGACATCATTCTTAGATCATGTGTACTTGCTCAGAAACAAAACCCACTCCTGAATGGTCCCTTTCTGTTCAGCCAATTTAAGCAACCAGTTGGCTATTTCGTATATACAACATCAATTAGTTTGGAAGATTTATATTTATATTTCTGCTTCCACTGAGCTGGCCAGAGGATTTGGGAAGTTTCCAAATGAATGGGTAAAATTTAGGGAGTCAGGACACTTTAAAGCGAACTGTGTGGTCATATGATCAGTGTCTTCAGCTAGACATGGAGAGGACATTTCCAGTGGTTCCAAC
>NW_012149008.1:2274596-2284308 GCF_000956105.1 Propithecus coquereli
ATAAATAAAAAAAATTTAGAGAGATAACATGAAAGACTATAAATATGAAAGTACTCCCTTAAGATCAACATTAAATCTGATAATATCTGTAATAGATTTAAGACTGACTTGAAGTTTCAACTAGAGTTTCATCCATACTTTCTTCTTCTTAGGTTTTAACACCAGCTGACAAAGGGAAAAGTAAATTGCTTTCTGATAACAAATTTTTATGGAAGGCTTTCAACTAAAAGCACATATACATTTTTTTTTCATGTACTTCTCTATTTTTGAAGGGTTCAGTGTTTATTTGGGGGAGGTTTGTGTCAATTATTTAATGAGAATCAGGCCCCAGACTCTGCCAGTGATACTTTAGAATGTAGGGTCTGCTTCAAAGGAAGATTCCATGTCTCCTTACCCAGATGAAGCCAATTTTTCATAGTGAAGAGCAAGGTAATTAGATTTTCTTTTTCAGAGCAAAAATTATTTTTAGACTGAATTTAATGGGTCATATTTCTTTGCTCAGTAAATCTTGCAATTATCACTCCACTCTGGAAAATGTAACTCAATGACCCACCATTGTGCCAGAGCTTCTGTGGGCAGCTCCAAGAAGTAGCTGGACATGATGCGAAGTTGGTGTCTATGGCACTCACCAAGGCGGAAACCAAACAGTCAACTGGTGGCAGTAGTCCACATGCCAACATTTTTGTTTATTTGTTAATGGAAAACTTTAGGAGGGAATCACAGGAGACTGAGTGCCAGGGGTGTGTGGTAGAGACTTCAGTTATGTTTCAGTCACCAAGGAAAATCCAAACTGGCTGCTCTCAAGAGGGCCTTTCTTTGAAAGGAAAGACGGTAAATCCAGACCCAGAACCCCAGAACACTTTCCTCTCCTCTCTCCTCTCTGAGCTCTTCTGATTTTGCACAAGGCAGGAGAGATGGAGGTCAAGGAGTCTGACTAGATGGAGTAGTGACCCTAGGTGAGGCCCAGGAGAAAGAACAAAAGGCCCTGGAGTTAGAGAACATACAGTGTTCTCTCTGGGAACATGAATGACACTCTCTGGGAAATTAGGAAGCATTTTCTATTCCATCCCACTCCCTTTATTCTAACTCCCATTCTTCCTGCACGTCTCAGCTTAGATACCACTTCCCCAGGAAAGCTTAACAAACTCAAGTTTGACTCATTACCTTTCTCTGTGCTCTGACAATGCCTGATACTTTCTCCAGAGCAGGGTTATCACATCGCAATATAATATTTAGTTTTTACATCCCTACTAAACTGCAAACTTAATAAGACTAGGGCCATGTCTCTCATGTTTGTGATTTTATCCTCTTTGCTTAGCACCGTGTCTAGCACACAGTAGATGCTTAATATATAGGTGTTGCTTTGACCTAACATCATGATGCCAAATTGATATTCATTCCCTTAATGTTTGGGATACTTCAGATGACTGAAACATGTTTAAATATCTTCATAACCTAAACCCAGTCCTATAGTATTGAAATCATCTCTACCAAGCTTTGGAAAATCCAGTCGGCACCTACGAAGCCATTGTAAAGAGCATTATATTAATAGTACCCTCTAATGCTATACATAAAACTCCTGGTTTTAAAGAAAGGATTAAGATAACTGTGAAAATATACACTGGCCTATAAGCTCATACCCTAAAAGAGAACTGAAATAATGGATCTAATGAAAATTAGGCATGTTCTTGAAATTTTGTTAATGAGCTTCTTTTTTCACCCTTCTATTCACTTCAGTTTGATTTTCATAAAAATTCAGATCTAAAATAGAATTTTGAATTCACGTCTACACAGATGGTAGCCAGAAACTTCTGAGGCATGTTTGAAGTATAATTTTCAGTCCGTACTGAAGAGGGTGGTCTGTCTACACTATAAATAAGGGTAAACTGACAGATCTGATGATCTTGCCACTGCATAGATGGACAATGACCTGAAATCTATGGGGAAATATTCAGTTCTATGTTGTCAAAAAGGAGAGCAATAGAACCTAGGAGAAATCTGGCACAGGTAAAAGTAGAAGGAGCATGTTTAATCCACCAGATAAAATGCTTCCGGCCTAAAGACTGCTGAAAGACACTTGAAAATCTAGATGTTGGGTGATCTTATCCAGATACCATTATAAGATACACAAAATGTTTGAAAAAAGGTCATAGTACAAGAAGAAAAATCATCTTTGCTGCTACTGGATGAAGCCTTTTTGATCACAGTTTACTCACTACAAATGTTCAGATGTTCTGAAGGACTACTTTGCACCTTTAGTAATTAATATTTAAAACAAGGTTCTTCATAAACACTGAATGTCTGTAAATGCCCAATTTAAAAAAAAAATCTATGCATTATTCTACCATATCAGACAAATATTTTTGTCTGAGGATTGAGGGGGTAGCAGGTGGGTGGGGAACTGCAGGAAGTGTTGACTTCAAAATATTTATCAGCATTTCCATGATGTCAAGATTTTTTAAAAGACTGATAATACAACATGTGGACAACGGGATACCTTCCTTAGAAAATTTTAAGTGATAACATGAAACCACAATAACCAGTGAAGAAGAGGGGAGGAGAAAATTGATGCAAACTATTTACTTGCCTTTAGTGGCTGGAATATAGTTGTTTTCTGTTAAACTTAGACTATATTTATAATTAACTGATTCAAATATAAATGTAAAGGTAAGCAACTGTTGAAGTTTGTGATTACAAAATGTAAATGTTATATAATTTAACAATGTAAACAAATAATAATATGGTTTTTGGCCGGGCACGGTGCCTCACGCCTGTAATCCTAGCACTCTGGGAGGCCAACGCGAGAGGATCGCTTGAGCTCAGGAGTTCGAGACCAGCCTGAGGAAGAGCGAGACCCTGTCTCTACTAAAAATAGAAAAAATTGGCAAGTCAACTAAAAATAGAAATAGAAAAAAAAAATTAGCCGGGCATGGTGGTTCGTGCCTGTAGTCCCAGCTACTCGGGAGGCTGAGGCAGGAGGATCGCTTGAGCCCAGGAGTTTGAGGTTGCTGTGAGCTAGGTTGATGCCACGGCACTCACTCTAGCCCAGGCAACAAAAGCGAGACTGTCTCAAAATAATAATAATAATAATAATATGATTTTTTAAAATAGGAAAGAAAGGCATTGTAAGAAAAAAGTGTCACGTATTCAAATTTCCCTTTATAGCAGGATTCAGATAATATCTAAAGATGACATCTGAAGTTAAAAGAACAATAACTTCAGCCTTTTAATTTTTTCATAATCTTAATTTTTTATTAATCAAATTCCTATCTCTTGTTGTAAAGAAACATCTATCTCAAGTTCAGCCACTTCTGAGATTGAAGTTGCTTCTCTTTGTTAAATAAGTAATATTCCCAAATATTATACTATATATATAACTATTTCTATCTATCCATCAACCTCAAACAAGAAAGACATTATTAGAGTGATGGAGGTTTTATTCTTGAGTTGAATGTCATAATGTAGTGGTTTTCTTAAGAAACTTGACAAAATTTAATAATTTATACATTTATTAAAGAGACATACTAACCGGCCTAGCATACTTCTGGAATGTCGTACGTGTTCCATAAATGTTGTGTGAGTGAATGCTAACACTCACTGTAAATAATTTAAGACACTGATACTTGCTTATATAAAAGTATTTCAAATTTCTCAAACATCTCATCTTACCATCTCCTTTTCAAACTTCCTCCCCAAATTCTAAAAAAACTTGTCCTAGTTCATTTGAAAAGAATTAGATATGTTTTTATTGAATTGTTTACACTCTACCTTCTATTTTGTGGTGTAGTCAGTTGTATCTAGCCCCCTGACTAGGTTGTCTGTTCTTGGGAGGCAGAAACTATGCCTTAATTTGTCGCTACCTCTCCGCCATAACTGCTGTAGTACTCTACACATGGAAGCTCTGTACTCAGCCAACAATAGTGGAATTGCCTTGAGATGAAATTGAGGGATAGGTCTATAGAAAAATGACTCCCTCATGGGTCATCCTGCTGACTCCAGCTGTCCCCTCATCTACCTTCCTTGAAATGCTAGAGTTGCTGGAAGCTTGAGGAAGATTTATCCTCCTATATATACATAGACATTATCCCAAAAGGAAAATTTATGTCATTTTTTTTATCTCAGAGTTGTCTATAAGAACAAAGCCAAAGTAGTTGAGGCCCTAAGCACTCAATGGGATGGATAAAATATCTAGATATTACTGGTTCATTTTGACCATAACCACAGGGCAGCAAACATCTGCATGAAACGTAAGAAATTCAGCCTGTTAGACAACTGATTCTGAACAGCCAAACATTGGGTATCATGTCATCCACACATCTGGTTGATTGAATATGAATTTCCCCCTTTTTATCCAGATGGCTTCAGCAATAGATAAAGCATGGAGACTTTTCCACATTTTACATGATGCTTGGTGTTGTAGAATTCAGCTTTTGTGCTGTTCTTTCCCCCCCTGTCTTGCCATTGCCTGGATCTCATTAGAAACCATTAGTGATGTAATACTAAACCTATGGAATCTTAAACATGCTTTTAAAATTCTGTGGAATAAAGATGTCTCCTACCAAACCAAAAATGCAGTGGGAATAGACAAAGTTACATTTCTTTAAGAAAAAATGACTCATTTCATAGTTTCCAAACTGTTTTGACTAAAGCTTCTCAAAATAAACTTTCTGCAATATGCAGCCTTTGATGTCTGACTTTGAAAAAAAAAATCATTTCTCAAAGATACAATTCAATCCTTTTTGGGTGTTCATGTATTTTTGCAGATTAACCTACTTTTATTTCAACCAGTGAATGACACAATATTAAATAGCCATCTGACTAAGAAAGAAAAGTATGTTTGAAGTGGTCTTAACTCCTACATAAACCAAATATAAAGAACATGCTGTATGATTTTTTAAATTACCACAAAAATAGAATTTCCAGAACATTACCAGAAGGGGGATTTGGTCCATTAAGAATAACAAAACAGTTTAGATGTCATGAAAGTGGAAGATTAGGAGTGCAGTTAAGCTTAGTAATGATATTTTTGATTCATATGCTATTTCCTAGGCTAGGCAACATTTTTAATTTTTCACAGTCTTGAACCTTAATCCTTGAAGGGTAATTCAAGTTTCAGGGCTTACATACTGCAATTTGTTTGGCGTGGCAATTTGCCATTGACTTTCCTCTGAGTTCTTTTGTATTCTTCCAGCTGAGGGACTCAAAGGTGGTCATTTATTAAGTCCATGTCTACACATGACCACCGAAACAACTGATTTTCAATCCAATCTTTTAAAAAATCCAAACAACGGGTTTTTGTGTAGTTGATCAGATTGATTTAAGACATTAATTGCTTCTATTCAGACAAGAGTGAATGAAATAATTGCATAACTGGATAACATTTTCTTTTTTCTGTCTTTTTTCTTTTAATGAGAGTTTCCCTTTGGAGTGGTGGTGGGAGACTAGATTAAGATCTGCATTCTAGTTTCAACTCTTCTACTGATGCTTCACAAGTTTCTTAACCTCTCAAGCCTCAATTTTCTCTCTGTAAATGGAGAGAAAAAACACTCACCTCATAGTTTGGAACATTAAATAAGAAATGCTGTGGCATTTGGCACACAATTGGCCTACAATACATATAAATTCCTTCCAAATTACCCCTCAATTGTACATACGGAGTTTTCTGCTTTTTTTTTTAATTTTCCTTTGTGATGGTAACTTCTCAACAAAAAAGCGAAGAGACTATTTGACACCCATTTCATTAAACTGTTGAAAATATTAAAACCTGAGATATATCTCACTTGGTCGATTCTGAGCTCCAGAACCAGATGTCTCTGATGATGGCAAGAAGAGATCATTGTTGGATTTTGTGTTATTTCCTGAGACTTTTAAAACCCTACCTTTCCTTCAGAGGCCCTTTTAAATCTATCATCCAATAATGTCTATAAACTCCTCTTGAAACTTGGGGCATTTTTAGCCTGGTAACTGCATTTAAAGTAATATATTCCAAGTATTTATTACTCATAATGTGTTCTATTATTTGACCTGGAACTATCACTTCAAAGCATTAAGATTTAGACAAAGATGGAAGGATTGGAGATAGGGAAAGGAGGAATGGAATTAACATTTGTAAGATGACAGCCAAGTTTAATAGACAATGGATGGGCTCATACATTCAGGTAGCTCTGAATTTCACTTCCAACTGTGTCTCATTCTAGGGCATAGAGTTGGTAAGAGGATGTAACATACCCACACAAAAACAAATTTGTTTTGTTAACTTTGTTAATGTTACTAGAAATTTAAGTTTGGGTTTTCTCTTTCAAAGCATTTATTTTAATAAGCAATTAGGGTAGTTCATGGTTTTTAAACTGCCATAAAATTTCTAAGCATTAAACAGTGGTGAGAAAAATTAGCATTTTTTTTCTCTGTGTAAGGATGATTGCATAATCTAACTTTCAGATTTGTAGAAGTCTCACGTACATTCTTTGAGAAAAATGTAAATCCTGATGTGGTGGCTCACACCTGTAATCCCAGCTACTTGGGAGGCTGATGCAGGAGGATTCCTTGAGGCCAGGAGTTCGAGACCACCCTGGGTAAAAGAGAGACCTCACCTCCAAAAATAAAAAAATAAAGTGAAGATTTCCCTTTTAGTGAAGTTATTTAGAGTTCATTGTTGGTTTGTACAATTTACAAAATTATATCCAATTATGCAATTAATGTAAAGGCCTCTAATCATATAATAACTCAAAGTCATTTTATACTCACAATAAAAAATTATCTTGGCCCTTCCTGTAGACTAATCTCCCAAATGATTTATTGGTCATTAATAGCTCAATTCTTAGACCCAGGGGTCAGAGTTCAGAGTGTTGCAACCAAGATGTGTCTCCCTGCAGACCTACTTGAGGAGACAGGGATATGCTGGGAGAATTAAATGCACATTTCTCAGTTTCCCACAAACTATCTTCTCCTCCAGTTTCACTGTCACCATCTTAATTCAGGTTTCAAGAATCTCCAGACTTATCCCGACACCTCTACTTTAGTCCCTCCGTACTTCATCCCAGTCTATATGGTGGATTTGAATTTTCCCAAACTGCCACTTATATCAAAAATCTTGTCCCTACGTGTCTAATCCAAAGAATAAAATCCAAAAATGACATCCTAGGACCTGACTGATATACCCACTTCCCCCCACCCTCACAGACAGGCTGAGAAAGTCTCTCCCACCTACACGACTTGTGTGTTTCTGCTCAGCTGACTTTGCTCTTATATTCACATTCCTCCTTTCTAGTCGTCTGACTCTTAGCCTTTAGGTGCCAATCTTCTTTCTGAAGCTTCTCCTAAGTACTCCTGGCCACCTAATCAGCAAATAGCAGTGCCTTTCTAGTCCATTCTTCATGCTTTTACAGTCTTGGAGACTGAGGCCTGCAGAGCTTGTGACTTGCCCGAGATCACACGGCTAGTTAGGAGTGTCACCACGGCTTAAAATTGAGGTTCTTTAGCATCAGTTCCTTTCATACACAGCAACTGTTGCCTGAATGACCTAATCGTAGTAACAGACATTTGACTAATAATAGTGTTTTGTATTGTTGGTTAATTGTTCATAAGTGTGGAACCTGGATATGTCCAAGTTGTTCCTGGACTATGCTTTCATTTCAGATCCAAATAAAATAATTATGGCTTCATCTCAATATTTCTGAGAATCCCCAAGAAAGAGACAAAGTGGTGGGATGCCGTATACTTTTGTCACATTCTACTCCAAATTCCTGCCACCTGCATGTAGCCTCAGTCCACTCTATCGACTTCACTCTGAGAGTGGAAAAGTTCCTTTTTTCTTCATTCCTACAATACTTCTGTGTTGAACAGACTTTGATGGATGGTTTAGAGGTGATAGGGGAACATTACAGTCTGGTCCAGACTGGATCACAAATTAAAATTAAATCTTTTAATTTGATGAAAAAATTAGCTCTTTAGTCCTTTGCCTTAATTCTCTCTCATGTGACTTGGGGGTGGACAAGGCCATTCACATTTTATAACCACAAAGCAAGGTCAAGATGTTCATGTAAACAAAATAGTCATCTACCCTGGGCTTATGCCCTTAGTAACTCCAAGAAGCAACAGAAGTTTTGACACTAGTTTTTCTTTAACTTGGCCCAAGTTGAATTCTTAAGCAGATCTCCCTGTCTCACTGACCAGGCCAAATTTCAGAAGTTGATGGGTATATTTTTCCCTTTAATTTTCTACATACATAGTTGGGAAAATGAATCCAGCATTATTGCCAAAAGAATGTATTGAGAGTAGGAAGAGGATCAGAAGTAGAAAATGGGAGTTTGCTGACATTTATTGAGCTTTTTCTTCATGCCAGGCACCACACTGCTTCATATCACCTCTTTTAATCCCCATGACAGCCACGCAAGGTAGATATTTTTTACTTTTTAACAGAGAAAGGAAACAATTTGCCAGAGTCACCCAGTGAGTAAGTGACAGAGCCACAGTTCAAACCCGGATCTGTCTGACTTTGAACTCTTTTCCATGCTTGGCCAGATGGCACCTACAATGGCCTAGGCACAAGAAAGAGTGAGGATCGTACTGGCATTTCCAATGTATCGGAGAACTGGGAGTAAGAAGAAATAGGACTGTAATTCAAAGGCATTATTTGGGAAAGATGATGAGAGTCCACGATGGGCTGAGGTTCAGATGGAGGAGGCGACTTTCCTTTCATCTGTTCTTTTTTTAACCTACCTGATTTTACACCAGCCCAGAGGACTTCCTACAGAATCTGAATTGGGTGCTCCCCAGTCACTTGGTTTTTATAACCCAAGAAGGGCAATATGTTCAATAGACTATTACCAAGAGCCTTTCCTAGCAGCTTTTATTTATTCATCTTGCCTGCGAGTGGGCAAAGGGGGCAGGTATCTGGTTTGTGTTACTGTGTAGAAGTACAATTACGGTTTCGTTGGTGTCAACGGATAAGCACTGCATCTGAACTGCAATTACACTACGTCTAAACAGAGGACTCTGTGGCACTTTTCTTACTAAAAAGTTGTTAAGTTTGGCAATCCTCACTGTGTTCCAATCAAACATTTTCTTACCCATATTAGGTTGTATGGAAATAAGCCAATATTGCGGCTGGGGTATGAGTAGGTCCTCTGCACTGAGGCAGTTTTCTCGAGAGTGTTTTCTCACTGGATTAAAAGGAATAGAGACAAATGTGGCTCACAGTATATTTTTAAATATGGCTGGAAAGAAAAATAAAAACTCACCAATCTAAAAAAAAATTAAGAATAGCCAGCTGAGACCAAAATCAGGTCTTTTAAGCTGCAACACTTGGAGAGATTTGGGTATTTGTTTCTTATTAAAAGGCTGTATCAATTTATTAAAAGTTCTGTCAACCTTATCACAGATAGTGGGGAAGAAATCATAACAAAATTGCATCAGCTATCCCATATTTCTCCAAGCTTGCTCTTATTACTTGGTCTCTAGGGTTAGAAAACCAGCATTTGAGTTCTGGATCCACTATATTCTCAGTAATCCTAGACACTGGGTTTACTTTCATTGTTTGTCAAATGAGGATGATATACTGTCTCGCAGGGTTCTTACGAGATTCAAATGAGATAACACATGATTCAGCTGTTACAATGGAAAGAATGCTTATGTGCTTTCCATACTTGCCCTTTCAAACTACAACATTTGGAGAAAAGTGGTAGCAGCAGAGAAAAATTACTTCTAGGTTTTC
>NW_012149008.1:2284968-2286701 GCF_000956105.1 Propithecus coquereli
AGAAGGCTAAGAATCATCCGAGTAAAAAGTGTGCTGGTGTTACTAGAGGGGGTGACAGAATCATTTTTGAATCACTTTAGTGTCAGAGAACACCATGCCTTAGGCTCTGTGGCCTGAAAGAGTTGGATCCATGAAAAAAATCAAAAGAAAGCTAGTGCAACTGGATCACAAAAGAGAGAGGCACAGGAGGAAGCTAGAGAGATAGGCAGAGCCCCATCACACAAGGCATTGCAGGTCATGGTGGAGAGTTGGATCTGTATTCTATAGGTACATGAAGCAGGGCAGGGACATGATCAGATTAATGTTTTTATAAATGTAATTGCTTGAAGACAGCCAGAAGATTAGAACAGGAAGACCAGTTAGGAGGCTTCCGCAATGGTCCAGATGAGATGATGGGGGCTTGGATCAGAGTGGTAGCAACAATGATGAAGATAATTGGATTATTTCAAGCAAATATCCTGAAGGGAAAATCACCTGGATTTAGTAATGTACTATGTGGGGAATGGTGGGGAATGGGTGATGAGAAAGAAGGAAGTGTCTGGAGTGATTCCCAGATCCAGGGCTTAAGCAACCAGGTGAATGTTGGATGTCATTTGCTAAACTGGGAAAAACTTGGGGGACAGGGACTGTGTTTAATTATATTCTGTTAGCTGAAACAAAGGGAGTGGTGATGGAATTTTTTGTGAGTTGTAGAGAGGAAACAAAAGCATAAAGCTTAATCCCCATCTTCAGAGTATTTACACCCTAAGCATTAAATCCACTGTGGACATTCCCTTAACAGGCCTTCTCAAACCCCCAGAGGTCCTGCTGGGATATGCTGGGGGTTACCTCACTCCTGGGACTTATTCTGTCTTCATTCTTCCTCTGTGCACGTCTATGTATAATGTGCTTGATTTTAATATTTTAATTTGCTACACCTTTGAATTATCTCATGCATCAAGGCTCAAATCAGTCAATCTTAAAAATCAGGTTTTGAAAGACAATTTTGTTTTTTGGTGCTTCTATAATCTTGGCAGCGAACAGATGACACTACAAGTCTTTACCATTTTGTCTTGCTGTTATTTGCTGTAACTCAGTCTCGAATGTTTGATGGCATCGCAATTACTGTTCCAACTTCTTCAGTTGGTTATTTGGAAACAAGAAGAATTCACAGAAAGAAAATGTGATAAATTTGATTCTCCTGAAGGTCACTGGTAGAACACTAAGCCCTCCACATTACCTAGCAATTCAAAGCAAAGGGATAGAGATTTATTGATAACAGTTTATGTGTAAGAATGTCCCTCACAGCATTACTTGCAATAGCTCGAACTTCAAATACTTTCAATGTCCAATAATAAAGGAATGATTACATAAACTATGAAGTTATTAATCATGTTAAAAGAATGGTATAGAAAAATATATATGATGATAAGCGAAAAAATTGAATGCAAAACATCAAATTTGCTCTTAAACTAGAATTACATGTGTTTGCTGAAAAAAAGACTGGAAGGAAACATATTAAAACTTTAAAGTAATCTCAGGGTGAGAGGGATTAAAAGAGACTTTAGAATTGGTTTCTACATGTATTTCTCTATTTCCTAAACTCTCTACAATGAAATGTGTATTTGTATATTCTCTATAACAAAATGTATATCTATATAGTGCTGAGAGATGGCATGCCTTTGCAAATTTGATGATTTGGGATCTTTTGTAATATTGAAACAGAAACAAAAGTAGTCTTGAAAACCATCAAT
>NW_012149008.1:2288371-2292928 GCF_000956105.1 Propithecus coquereli
ATATCTCACTATAACACCGCTGTGATTGGGACTCCTCATGGAAAGCCGCTGTGTTGGGCCACCATACTTGACAGAAGATCTATTTTGATATTCAAGTGCTTTGAGGTTAGAACAGTTGCTTGGAGTTTTTATCACTTGTTACACTTTCCCTGCTATGTGATTACTGCAGAGACAGGCCAAATTGCAAGGGCTATAAAGATTCAATTCTTGAGATAGTCATTTTGAAAATGTTTAGCCCATGATAGCACTTAGAAATCAAGCAGTAGATTGATCCAATGTCTAAAAAGAGATGTAGAGACTGATTTGTCCTAAAATAAAAAATAAACAGCTCCCACTAAATGAACTTGGTTGTTAATTCATCACATAGAGGTAGAATAATGTTTTACCAAAAGAACATATTTGGAGACCCAGCTCTTCCCAGCACTAGCTGAGATGACTTGGGTAAACCATTTAACCTCTCTGGGCCTTTCGAGGTCTTGTTTATAAAATGTTGCCAATAATACTTGTTTTCCTGACCTCCAGGGTTGCCATGAAAATCATTTGAGAAAAGGGATGCGAAAGCTCTGTTTACTGCAAAAGTGCTATGTATTTGTATTCTTAACCCATTTGTGATGCCACTAGTCACTTGGAAATCAGTCCACGAATGGCTGTTCTGATTGACAGAAGCATAATTGCCCTGTGACCAACCCACTTCATCCCTACCAAGCATTCCAGACATTTCAGTGCAGGAACAAGGTCTATGGGAAAAAGTCAAAAGGAGACAGATCAGAGGAATTTCACTGGCCCTTCCCAGGGCCCAGTGCACAAAATGGTCCCCTGTGCATTGTTATTTTGCTGTGTTTGCTGATGTCCTCAGCTTCCTAGACAATAACAGACAGATATCTGAGTGATGATGAACAGATAGAGTGAGTGTGATATTTTACCAATTTTCTAGTGCAAAGGCCCCTGTATCTCATCCATGGGATTGCAGCTTCACTGGCTACTCTTTCAGCTGAATGTGCGAATAAATAAAGTATAGCCTACCTTTCTCTAAAATGCTGAAGAATGACATCTACTAGTGAATTTTTTTCAAGGCTACACACATTGATAGTTTTGCTTTTTGTTACAAGGGTAGGACGAGGTGATTGTACATTCTGACCTGAGCCCTGAATCCTACTGCTGCCCAGGTTCTCTGTGTTGGCATTCTATGCTTGGTACCAACCGAGCTCAAGGCTCTAGATTAGGTCTTAGCACACAGCTCTGTAGTGGAGACAGGTGGGCAGCACCAGCTGGATCCAATTTTGCTAAACTAGAAGTTATAAAACTTATCCTGTATACCTGAGGCTATGCTAAATTGTACAGATTAAAGATAAATGGTATGGTTCTTGCCTTTCCTACACGTCCATAGTATTTTCTCAGCTTTGCCTTTTCAATCACGAGGGTTCTAATCTTTGTAGTTGCTTCTCTGTCAGTAAGTTCTATTTATTTAGGAAGCCGCACATAAGCAGAAGACAGCCAACAAGACTGCATGCATTGGAAAATTTAATGTGCATAAAATTAAGTGCACCATTTCGTATCACTCACTGGAGCCCAAGCACTTGACATCATGCCTTACAAACAACCCAACAAACATTAGTGCTTGTTGATATTAATGGTGGTAGTGGTGGTGATGATGATGATGATGGCAAGAGAAACAACTGCCACTGCCTTTCCACAACCTTTGGACTTTTAAATATCTACACTAGGTCTTTCTTGCTGTGTGGTAGTTATACCAAATTCCAGCTGCAGGTACACCATAACTCTCTAAAGAGAAAGACTACATTTTTCTCAGGAGTCAACGTCTCCTATGTTTGTAGCCATGGGAAGCTTATCAAACAGTGACGTCAGCTACTTTCCCATGAGAAGTCCAGAAATTCATAATACCACAAATGACTTTCTCTTTCCTATTTGCTTCAGACAAGTAGAGAACTTTTCATAAAGCTTAAAAATAAACATCTGACCTTCACCCACTTCTCCAATCAGAAATTATCTCATCTATAAACATCTACCCTCATTCTTCTACCAACAGTTGAAAGATCTTGGCTGATGCAAGTAGCATCATGGGATATTCTTAATTAAATGATTGCCCAAGAAAAAATAGAAAAGGCTGCAGCTAACAGGCACTGTTTTAAGACATCAAAGCTCCTCCTTTGTACTATCATGTGATCTTAATTATGTTCCAATAGGAAATATTTTCTTCTTCATACTTGCACAAAATTGGCTTCTCTGAGAACATATACCTAAGCTAAATTCTTTGCACTACATGTAATTTTAAGGAAAATTCAGCAAATTTTCCCTGGCTAGCATTTCTAGTCCTGGCCACCTGATGGTATAGAAAGAAGTGAAGAATTGAGCCATTCTACCTTGCAGATGCAGAATAACAAAGGAGGAAGAGAAAGGAGCTAACATTCATGGGGGGCCTATGGGATTCTAGGTTCAATACTGTGTACTTTATATGTTATCTCACTCATTTATCCATTCATTCACTCAACATTATGAAGCATATGTTATATACCAGGGAATATGCTGAATGTTTGGTATAGAATTATTGATAAGACCATGTCTTCGCCATCAGGAAGCTCATACTCATAGAATGATACCTACTGTGGCAACGCCACAACAGTAACAAAATACTATGAGAGCTTAGAGAAGGAAAACCCTTCAGAATAGTTTTATTATCCTCATTTTAAAAGCAAAGTAACTGATATCCAACAAAGAACTTCCCTAAGTTCATACCTCTGTTAAGCATAGAGTTCTATGTGACCCTACAGCCTGTCTTCCACAATTGCGTGCCGCTTCCATGTGAAAGACCTATGTCCAATCCAATAGCATGGTTTAAAGCTTCATCTGCAATCCAGTAAGTGTTTGCTGCAGAATGCCATGAGAATTCTCACTTTCATTAATAACTGAATTTTCTTTAATTATAAGAATGACATCCTTAATTTCCCACATTAGCCTGTTTAGAGGCTAAATTCCTAA
This sequence comes from Propithecus coquereli, assembly GCF_000956105.1. Classification (NCBI taxonomy): domain Eukaryota; kingdom Metazoa; phylum Chordata; class Mammalia; order Primates; family Indriidae; genus Propithecus; species Propithecus coquereli. The sequence goes on from NW_012149008.1 coordinate 2,291,369, forward strand.
CATAATATCATATTAATACACCTTGTCCCTCTTATCTACTGACTTATACAAGTATCTGTGTACATTTCCATATGCCTAATTCCATAGTAACACAAAAACATATCCCATGAAAATCAGGAGATTCTCACACAGACATAAAACTTTACACTAAAATCCAAGTGTACTATAGACAAATTTTACTCAAGGTACACAGGCAAAAATGGAAATGAAAACATATAATTTTAAAAAGCAAAAAGGAAGCCTTGTTCAAGCGTTTGATGCATGTATGAGCTATTAGAGACAGGTGTGGGAAGGTGGATGGTTGAAGGTGAAGAGGAGAAACTGTGGGTAGTGAGCAAGGGGGTTGGGGACAGTGAAGTTTTACGGCATCTTAAGATGTATTTGAATTGCTTTGGTATGGACCACTTGCAAAAACATTCAATATTTCCCTTCTAAGATATGATAAACCAAAATATATATATGGAAAGTTCACTAAGTCATTGGTAAATAATCCAGTGTTGATTTTTAATTTAGAAATAACTGGCCAAATTGATCCCAGCCCTCCCAACTACAATTCTCCCCCTGCAGAGTGCATTGATTTGTATTACCTTATTGTTTTCTCTCATGGTTTGTCTTTCTTTTTATTATTTTATTTTCCTACTGGTATAATACATGACCGGGAATATTGAATCTTCATGATTTTATATATTTTGAGCTTATAAATTCCCTTTAGTTGTCATCTTTCCAGACCGAGGCTTCATCTCTTTCTATTCATATTATTAAAATAATCTTTTTAATGATGCATAACATAAAGAAAAGTGCACAATTCATTATTGCACAGTGATTGACTTTTACAGAATGAACACAGTCGGGTAGTCAGCATCCAGATCAAGAAACAGAATATCACCACACCCCCAAGATCCCTTCACGCCCCTTTAGCCCCAGGATAACCATTATTCTGATTTCTAACACCAAGTATTAGTTTTGTCAGTGTTTGAAGTTTGTATTAATGAAATCATATAGTAAGTTTTTGGTGTCTTGTTTAACATTATGTTTCAGAGATTGGTTGCCTGAGCAATACTTAGATTATTCTAATTGCTATATAGTATTACATTGTTTATCTACCACAATTTATCCATTTTGCTATTGATAGACATTAAGATTATTCCCGGGTTGTGGCTATTACGAATAGTGCTGCTGTGAACATTCTAGGTCATGTCTTCCAATGAATATATATGCATGGATTTTTATTGTGTATATGCCTAGGAATAAAATTTCTGGGTCACAGAATGTACAAATATTCAGCTTGAGCACATACTGCCAAATATTTTTCCCAAGTGATTTTGCCAGTTTACATTCCCACAGCAGTGTGCAAGTTCCAGTTGCTCACCAACTCTTTGAATTATCAGCCTTTTAAATTTCAGTTATTCTAGTTTTACATAGTTTTAGTTCATTGCAGTTTTAATTTGAATTTTTCTAATGATTGAGATTGCGCACTTTTTCATATGCTGGTTGGCAATTTTAGTATCCTCTTTTGTGAAGTGCCTGATGAAATCTTTACCTACTTTTCAATTGGATCAT
>NW_012149008.1:2294117-2308901 GCF_000956105.1 Propithecus coquereli
GAAGAGGAAAAGAAACAAACAAGCAAATCAGTTGGGTGCAGTAGATTATGCCTGTAGTCCCAACTACCTGGGAAGCTGAGGCAGGCAGGAGGATTACTTGAGCACAGGAGTTTGAGGCTGTAGTGAGCTATGATTGGGCCACTGCACTCTGCCTGGTTGACAAAGCAGACTCCATCTCTAAAAAACAAACAAACAAAAACAAAAACGAAAAATCCTCCTCCAAAACATTTTTTAAAATAGATCTCAAAAAGGTAAAAGAAAATGTCAATGTTGGCATCTATGACTACTCCATGTGTTTAGTCAAGGAAAGAGCTTTGAATAAAACAAATCTGGGTTCCAATTCCAACTCTGTCATTTATTAACTATGTAACAGTGAATCTGAATCTGTTTTCTTAATTTCAAAGGAGGATAATAAAAAGCAACTAGCTTCAGAGTTTTCTCATGAAGATTAAATGAGAACAGATATCAAGCACCTTGCACATAGTAGGCATTCAATAAGTTATAGATATTATGCAATACCTTATCATTTTTCTTGGAGCTATCAAATACACTTGTCTCCTAGAATCGATGGAGAAGGCTGGGAGTAGGCGGCCCCCAAAAAGCAGTACTCTTCTCTGAGCACCTGTTAGATGTTGAAAAGGGGGAACTTTGTTGAACTTGTTTTATTCACAGCTATGACAAGGTTATTCACAGAAACAGAAACATACACAATATATTTTTTTCTTGAAAGACTACAGAATTATACATAAACCATCTGAGTTGAAGGACTCTTAAAAATCTATTCCAAATGGTTCATGTTACAGATAAAGGAGTTAGTAGTTAAATGACTTGTTCATGGTCAATTCACTTGTTAGTATCTATTTAAATGACCCAAATTCCCTAAGATCACATATTTCCTTCCTTCTAACATACTCCTAGCTCCCATAATCAACTGTAAATGTAAAACAGAGACAATTAATATGTTTTATTGTTACTGGCTCATTCTGACTAAAACCCATAGATCTATTTTTAAGTATTTTATTTTAATTTCCATCTCCACAAATTATGTGACTTCCTGCCAACTATGACTGAAATAGCTACTTGCCATTCTTTTCCCATTCCAAGGATTATGTCCTCTAGCTTTTCATTCTTCTGTCTGTTATTAAGAAATAGTCTGCCTTATCCTCTAACATACAAGACAGAAAGGAGCTCTTGGAAACCCGCAGAACACTGTTCTCTTCAAGTTCCCCAAGTGAGAAAGGGAGTGGGGAACCTCTGTGGATACAAAAGTGACAATGTGCACCCCTGGTAGTGTCCTCTCTGGGCAGGGAAAGACCATCAGCACCGCTGCTGTCCTCATGCTTCCCAGCAAAGGCAGCAATGTGGGTATCATTTCTTCATAAGACCCTTGGTTCAGCACATCTTTCAGCAATGTGTACCCTACTAGTGGACATATGAGCCCACATCCCATATAAACTGAATACCCTGGAAGAGCTTCATAGTCACAGAGCCCACAGCCATCTCATAACCTCATAATCTCTGCACAATCGGCTATTGCATTTACTCGTGATCAGAAGCGTGTTTTGCCTGTACCTCACCAGAATGCAAGCCCCATGCAAACAGAGTCCCTGCTCACCACCGTGTGCCCCGTCCTAGAGCAGAGTACTCAGCGAATAAGCGAATGTGGGCACATGTGCTGGCTTCGAAGGCTGGCTTCGCTACTAGCTGGTTGAATTCAGGCCGATGACTTAAACACAATGAACTTCTCAGAGTTTATCCTAAGACAAGAATATGTATCTACAAGGTTATTGTAGTCATCAAATGAAATAGATATGTGCTTAGCACAAGGCTTAGTTCTAAAAAGCACATAATAAACAATAGTTACTATTATTATTTCCATAAGGAAAGCAAAATACATTATAAAAGAGTCATTTGAGGATTGTTTTATAGAAATAGTAATATTGAAATCAAGGAACCCTAATTTAACTGTGTAAGGTAAAATTTTAAATTAATTAAAATCTGGTTCTTCTAGCTAGCTATATAAAATTATTCATTTTCATAAAGGATCCCTAATTTAAGCTTTGCAATGATTTCCTGTTATAATAAGTTATCATTTTAGACCCTCCCTTTCTCCCAAACCCTTGGTATCCATTTGGATAATGGCATCTTCTGAGAACAATTGTGGTAGAAATTTTAAAGTAGGATTTTAACTATTTTTTGTAAACATATGCTGGTAGTGTTTTTCCATGTGTGTAATCTAGAAAGACACTAGTTACTGTTTCTCATGATACTGAATGTCTTTAGCTAGAGGTTTCCCAAAGGCTCTAAGAAAATCAGCACTCTTGTAGGACTAGAAATCTGATTGAGGAGAGAAATTACTTTTTCTCTTTTATTACACCTTGGTTCTCCCGTAATGAATGTTTTCAAATAAAACCCATTTTTCCCTATGCCTGAGGAGATGGTTAAATCAAATGAGCAATAAATAGTGCCTGGCCATTTGCCACTGGCTGCGGTGGGGTCTGGAGAAGGAAGGCAGGCTCATTCGCCTAACAGTCCAGCTCCCTTCCCGTCTTCCTTCATCGTGGGTCTTTTCCTTCCTCACCATGTCCTGTCTAGACTCAGCTTTGCCTGCGGAGAACTTTGGCAACTGCTTCTAAGCCAGGTCAGCCAGAAACTGTGTGTTGGGCGGTGCATTAAAAGCTATGATTTAAAGGGATACAGAGAGGAAGGCTCACAAGGGCATCTATTTGAATTTGCAAAGTCACTGATGGTAAAGAAAGATCTTCAAACAGGGAGGAAGAGTTTCATTAACTTTCTAGCCCTTAGACCCTAAATCTGAAAATAAAAAGGAACAACCTTATCCGAAGACAAACTCCACTTTTCGTGACTTTTAGCCATTCACTTTATTTTTTCTCTTTAAAGCCTTTCTTGCTTTGTCTCACTCACAAGATAGTTCACGAACATACACAGATGCTATAGACCAAAAAAAAAAAAAAGTTTTCCGTTTACAGCATTTTCTTCCTCTATTTCCCCTTTACTCATTCTCAAATTTTAAAATAAACATATTGAGGGAATTGGGAGAAGAGAAAGGGAAACTTTGCAAATAAATACAGTCTCTGCCAGTGGGTTTGCATTAACTATTCCCCCTTCTCTACCCCACGAGATTTGGAAAAAATGAGAGATTGGCTTCGTAATAATTGTGCTTATTTTCTTTAGAATGAAAATGCATAATAGCTATTTCTATCCATGCCTTATTTCCCCCTTTAAGGTCCTAACTAACAGCAGCACCTAAGGAAGAAATGATATCATAAAATATATAGTCTGTATTAACTCAAATTCATTCAACTTAATCATACTTCCATCCTCCTTTTATTCCAGGTATCACTGAAACTTTTCAAGAGCATCCAATCGAATTCCACGAGGATTGGTGATCAACCAGAAGGCTCAGACATCTGATTGCTTACCTGTGAGTAGAGTTTATGTTTTTCTTTGGGCTCTGCTTCTGGAAGTTACATAGCCTCTCTGCCCAATTTTCTGAAGTCTTGCACCTAAAGATGCATTGTAAGAAACCAGTCTTTCCACTGTGCCCTCATAGTATACTTACCAGTTAATCAGTTAGAATCTATTACATAGAGTTTTGAAGAAATCGTTTTCCTGTTTTTTTGTAATCTGATTTTTTTGCATTATTTTTTTCCTCTGCATTTGTAATATCTTAAACAAAACATTCCCTGATCAATAATGCAGTCTTTGCTTCCTGTGAAAAATGCTGGTGACCCAAGGCAATGAAGAGAGAATGAGTCAGTCTCCCAAGGTGAATACTGGTGATTTCAGGAGCAATAAGTAACCCCACTTTCAATAAATCTTTCTCACCTGGGAGGAGAACTTCTACCAGCAGAGGGACCACTGAGGAGCAGGAAGAGGAGAATTTCAGAGGCTAGAGGATAGAGACGCCAAAGGGAATTTCATTCATTCACAATTTTGCTGGGGTTGGCCCCAGTAGGAATAAAAGTTTTTCAGGAATTTAGCACAGTTCTTGGGCAATTATTGTTGCAAGATTACATCTGTTGCCCCCATACTAGTTTGCTCAGGCTGCCATAGCAAAATACCACTGTCTAGGTGGCTTACACAACAGAGATTTATTTCTCACTCTTCTGGAGGCTGAAAGTTTGAAATCAAGGTGTTGGCAGGGTTGATTTCTTGAGGCCTCTCTCGCAGAGCAGAGGGCCACCTTCTCCCTGTGTCTTCAAGGGGTCATCTCTCCGTGCACACACCTACCTGGTGTCTTTCTCTCTGTGCTCAAATTTCCTCTTCTTGTAAGGACACCATTCATACTGGATTAGGCCCACACTAAAGACCTCATTGTAACTTACTCACCTGTTTGAAGACCTTATCTCCAACTATGGTTACTTTCTGAGGTTCTGGGTGTTAGGACTTCAACATAGAATTTGGGGGAAACACAATTCGGCTCATGACACCACCATCATTATGTCTTCTCTCATATGCTGATTTCTAGTTATTTCATATGGAGCTCCCTCTTGTTCTTCTCTCCTGAACTTCCTTAGCACTTATATCACTCTCAGAGCACGTGGGGCTTCTGGAGTGTGTTATAGTCCTTTGTGTACAGCTCTCATTTCCCTATGACACTATATAATTTCCGAAAATGTAGAGTGTGCCTTTTACATCTCTCATAGAGGAGGTCTGTGTATAGTAGGCATTTAATATTTATTAAACAACTGACTGACTGAATGAATGAATGAATGGATAGAGGATTAGATGTAGCCTCTGAACCTACAATTTCTCTGCTGTAAGAGTGTCTCCAAATGATGATTATTAAAGGTGCTTTCTCCTCACTTGCTGCCCCCCAAAACAGGTGAAATAAGCCAAGGTTGGGGAGAGGGGGTGAAAGAAAGGTGTCATTGACTTATGGCAGAGACATACCTTTCTCCTCAGAGTGGTAGGAAACAGTGAAGAACATGAACATGCCCTAGATGAGTCACCTTCCCATGAAAATACGGTTTGGGGAGCTGAGGGGGACCTCCTGACTTTAAGGGCCTGTGGGACATGCAAAGGCAGGTGTCTAGAAAACAAGAGATCTGCAAGTCTGAAGGTCAGGTGAGAACCAGGGGGAGGGATTTCACAGGCATAACCGACAGAGGGGAAGTAGCACCACATCAGTGGATGAGGCCCTCCAGGGAAGACAGTGCAGAGGGGAGAAGTGCAGTGGCTTAAAGCTTCCATCAGAAATGGTATGGAGAAGTTTTTCCTGATAAATAGCAGGAGAAGGGTGCTCCCAAGAGGAAGAACTCTACACGCTACTTCTAATGAGGGCATGTGAAAACATGTATATTATTAGCCAATGTGTATGTCTATTCTTTTCTCCCTGTATTTCTTTGGACCTATTTTGTTCCATCTTCTACTCTCTCTTTGGGAGCTGTGCCCCAAATCATTCATATGGGGCTCACCCTACCCAACTTCACTCCCCTCTAGCTAATACAGCCACGGACTCATGTTTGATGCCCCAGCTGCCTGCCCAGGGGCTGTCATATAACAGCATCTTCCTTTGGGGCCATTTCCTTTATCAGCCAGTCAGAGCTGACCAGGAGTAGACTCCTCATGACCAAAGAGACAGAGGCAGGTCCTTTTCAGGGTCAGGGGGCAGCCACTCAGTTGCCATGGAGCATCCTCTTGTCTAGATGGTCAGTGAAGTCCACAGCTGGGGGTGGGAGATGTGCCTTTTTTGCACTGGACTCCCTCCTTAGTCCATTTTCCCTGCTTATTGTCCCACCCCAGCTGTTCCCCAGAGTAGGCTTTGGCAGTATTTTTGGATTTCCTTGTCAGGCCAGAATGGGAGCTGGTAGAGAGTGGAGGGGCCAGGCCACGGCTCCTGACAGCCACGACTAGCCTCTCCTCCCTGGGCCCCACCATCAGATGTCATTTCTAATGGGGCCCTATTTCCCCCAGGACTGAATCTCCCTAACTTGCCATGTTAGTGTGATGCAAATAAAAGAAGGAAAGGCATTCATTCATTTCTCTTATATTTTACAAAGTGTCATTACTTTTCCTTTAAGTTCTCTCCTTGCTTTATATTTTTTTTTCTTCTCTCTCCTTAATTTTCTTTCAGAAACCCCTGATCTTTGGGGTTTGTCTGATTATTGGCAAGAGACTATCAGAGGTCTGGACATCTCCTATTTCCTTTCCACACACTCCCACCCATGTTTTTAAATTAACTTTGAGATACCAGCTTTCTTCAAGTACCCACTTCCACACTTTCCTCTTTGTATTCTTGGAGTAGCCAGGAAAAAGGTCCCTGTTTTCTCGGAGCTACCCAAAGCTCAATGACACCTGTGTCAGTGACATTATGCAAATTGCTATTTGTATCAAATGAGACATTTTGAAGGCGAAAGGAAAGAGCTCTGCAATCCATGAATGGCCTGTTTGGGGTGTTCAATGAATGATGGCCAGTGGCCAGCATAGGTGCCTCCCAACCGTGTTTCATTAATTTCAGTCAGCTCAAGGGCTTGGAGAGAAAGATCATTTTCCTATGAGCATGTAAAAGAAGTGCTTTGAGTTGTAAGCACCTAGCAGGCTTTGCCCTTATTTTAGAACAGCACAAATGAGAGATTTTATCACCACTGTGGGCCAATATTTTTGGAGTCAGTTGAAGCTCCAGATGGAGTGGAAAGAGAAGTTTGGGATATTTTTTTTTCTTCTTCTTCTTTCCTTGAATTTTGCAGAACAAGTCTCCCTGGACACCCTTGACAAAGTGCTCAGTCTCGTTTAGTTTGAATGTGCCCAAACTTGCTATACTAGGATCTGAAGGGCTCTTTCTTAAACTAAGATTCTTTCCTATGGATCTCTGGCAGTGGCTGTAGAACTAAGCTCATATGGGAGAAGGACTGAAATCCAGTCCCTTCCACGGGAGTCCGCCCTCAAGGAGACTGCCCTCAGGGTCCTTGTCGTGAGGTATGAGAGGGAAAATACATGATGGGCTGGGGCATAGCCCAGGTCTGGTTAAGGACTGAGGGGACATGGGTATCACAGATTCCATGGTCTTCCCAGCATTCTGGGAACCTTTTATCAGGGTAAGGAGGGTAAGAGAACATTCTACCACCGCCGCGTGCAGATTTCGTAACCTTGCACAAATGATGGAATTTCCCCGTCCGGGGATTTGCACCTGGCCTTAAGAGGCACCTCCACGGAAGCACACCTTTCTGCCTGACATGAGTATTGACAGAAAGAGATTGTGTCAGAGGGCATAAGCCAGGGTGGTGGCTGGGGGCACAGATAGCAGGGAGAAAAACAGACAATAGCGCCAGGAGCTCTTGCCTAGACTTCTGTTCCCATAAGCATGAGTGAGTATGCAGTAAAGAGAAAAGAATGATTGTGCTATTTAGCTTGGAAACAAAACTATCAAGTCTTACCTGAGCTTCCAACTCTAACAGGATTTGTGCAGTTATAGGACACAGGCTCACCTGCTTCTAAACTCTGCTTCAGGATGCTCAACAAAATGAACTTGTGAATGTCTTGCACTATCCTGTACGATAGTACTCCAGTAGGATTTAAGCAGAACACACAATCTGGTGGTTTTTTCCTCCTCCCCTTTGCTAATTCAAAATAAAATGTCCATCATTCACTCTAACACCAGCTTTTAAGAGCTGGAGACAAATGGAGTCTGAATATTCACGCCAATGTGGTACAAATGAGCTGTGAGTTCAGGACACTGGCTGTTTCACTGACAGGGGGAAAGGGCGGTTGACTAGTTTAATATCCTTGGCTGAAAACACTTTGTTGAAGAGTAATAGAAAAGGCCAACATTAATATTGATTCCTGTTCTTTAATGACCAAATATGATGTATCGTGGAATGGGGCAATCTTAGTTTGGGAAAAAGTGTGTTTATTATATCTAGAGGATGTGGAGATGAATGCAAACACATGTGAGGCCTGGAGGAAGGAGCTCTTCTAAGAGCATTTTCTCCCCATTCTTCAATGAATTTCTCCCATAAGTATATTATACCACGATTTTGAATCTGATTTCACCACAGAATTACCAAATTTATTAATATAAAGACATTGTTATAATGAGAGATTCTGGGAACCTCACTGCCTCCCCCAGATTACTGGCTAATGATTTATAAATAAAAGATGAAATTGTAAACGAGGGTTGATGGAGAAACTAGTGACCACCATTAGAACCTTCCTTAAACATATTCAGACGCTCATTCATTCATTTATTCATTTGTTTATTATTCATTCACTTATTACAGATACATTGAACTGGACTTTCTCCATCTCACATGCCATATTAGATCTGGGCTCTATTTGCTATACCAGTATTTTTTCCCATAAAATGGGCTCTTTTTAATTCAATGCAATGGAAAATTTGGTGAATCCAGTGATGTGTTCATTGACGTAAATTACAATTTCTGATACTCTATTTGTTTTTCATTGGCCTCATCTTGGCAAAGGGTTATAATATTTTAAATCTCTCTGTGCTCTCATCCGCCTATCATACTTAATTATGTGGTTCATAGGCAAAAGACTGCAATACACTGGCTATATCTGTAAATCTACTTTTCTGAAAATTGCTGTGAAGAGTGATGCATAATTGTACCCTACATTATTTATTTCCTAGATTCTGGTTTTTGTGTAGAAGGTTTTTTTTGAAAAAAAATGGGGAGAATATAACTGTCATCTCAAAGTACAGTCATCCTGTGGTATTCATGGGGGATTGGTTCCAGAATCCCTGAGGATACCAAAGTCCATGAATGTTCAAGTCCCTGATATAAAATGGCATAGTATTTGGATATAAGCTACACACATCCTTCCACATGTTTTTAATCATCTCTAGATTACTTATAATACCTAATACAATGTAAATGCTATGTAAATAGTTATTATACTGTATTAGTCTTTATTCGTGTTATTTTTATTTTTTGTATTGTTATTTTTTATTGGGGTCTTTTTTCGAATATTTTCTATCCGCTTTTGATTGAACCCGTGGATTCAGAACCCACCGATGCGGAGACCCTATTGTAATTGAGCTTCAAAGCATAGTAAGGATGCTGTGACATTTTTATGGAACACTCATCATAAGACTCAAAGGTGAGATACCAGAAGCTGATCTACCATGAAATTAGCAGAGCCACAGGCCCTCTCCTTGGGACAGGTCATTTAACATTGTATTCTGTTTCTTAAAGAAGGCCTCCCAAATAATCTTCAGGTCCCACAAAACCTGGATGTGCCCCAAGACTGACACAGATAAATTTAGATGATTTAGCTTCATATCTAAAGCTAATTAAGCAAGCAAAGTGAAGAAATGGTCAAAGTGTGAAATGTGGTAATTTATTTTTTTAAGGCTTTAGGACAAATTCAGCTTATTTTCTAAAGTGAACCCCACTTAAGTGAAATAATAAATCAGTTTGCCAAAGCACAAATGAACATAAACAGAAGATTCATTTTTACTTCATTAATAAACATCAAATATGAACTTAACCTAACATAGAGCAGGCCAAACCCTCCTGCTGACAGGAAACAGCTCCTAGCAAGAGCATTTGGGAGAGGGGCATAAATCTCTCCAGGCAATCGCATGATCGTTTCATCATCGAGGCCCTTGCCTCAGGTGACTTTGTATTATCCATTTATAGGTCTTTTAGATGGAACAGAGTATCATGATTAAAAACACCCTCTAAGGCTAGGAAATAAATCCCAGCCCTACCAATTACTAGCTGTGTGACCTTGGGCAAATGACTCACCTTCTCTGGGCCTCCATCTTTTTGTCTGTAAAATGGGGACAATAAGGACCGTTACAAGGATTTAAACTGACATTTTTAAAGTGCTTAGAATTGTGTTCAGCACGTAGTAAGTGGCATAACTGTTGGCTAAACAGATGAACTTGTCCATCTACACTGGAAGCTAGTATGGGATCACTCGTGGGTTCACCCCTGCAACGCCGCACAGTGTCTGGCCTTGCGCATCAGCCATTAATGAAAAACTGTAGAAATCATGGTCACAAACCGGCAATCTGAGGCCCACGCTGCCTTGCAAACATTCTTCCCTTGCCCAGCATGGTTTTTTTTTAAATTTTGAATTCAAATTCTCTTAGGGATGCATGCATTCTCCATCTCCCCCTCAGCCACAATTCCCCAAATATTTACCTCTTTGGTCCTTAAAGTTACTTGAGTTTGCATGGCTGGTATAAATGAATGATCACATAATATGTGAACACTCCTACAGTTAGTACCAGGTTTCTGGCTCATAGGAAGAGAGATGGGGCCAAGGAAGAAGTTCAATATGAGCCACTTCCCCTCCCTGATGCTCTACCTGCAAACACACAGAAGGGAAATAGAAACTAGAGAAGCCGAGTAAGTACACACTTAGAAGCAAGATCTGCAGATCTGCACTACCTAAGGTCAGAGTTAACCAAGACTACGTCAGTCATGACAAGCGAGGTTATGCTGGGGTCCGAAATAGCCAAAATCTCAATGAGTTAAAAACAAAGGTTTGTGTGTCACTCACGCAAGACAAACATGGGTCTCTGGTTCAGTCATCACTGAACACTGTCATCCATACTCAGGGACCCCTGCTGATAATGACTATCTGAAAATATTGCCAGCCGTGGTAGAGAGAAAAGAGATTTCTGGAGGGTCTCACGTTGGCAAGTCACCTGGAAGTGACATGATACTTCTGCTCACAACTCATTAGCCAGAACTAGTCACTTTGTCCCATCTGACCACAAGGGGCCACAAGGGGCCAAGGATGATAGAATTCTATAATGTACCTAGAAGGAGTAGAACAGGAACATGGGGCAAACAGCATGAATGGCCACAGCTATGGCATTGTGTGCAACTTGGAGTCTCAGACCGGGATTCTTAAGCTTTTCAACCAGTTCAACTCAGCAAATATCTCCATGCATCTGTAAATGCATAGCAAAGTACTCAGCACTGTGAGAAGATATCAAAGGAGATGTAGGCCCTGACATCGAGCAGCTTCAGACTAGGTCAAGAGAAAGAGATGTTATAAAACATTGAGTAACAAAGCCTTATGATAGTGATCACCAAGAAGAATGGTGCCAACAATGCAGTAGAAGCTGAAAGAGAGGATGGTTTTTGGATGAAGATAAGACTTGAGCTAAACTCTAGAAAAATATATGGAATTTGCAGAGGGAGTGGAAGGCACTTCAGGTTATGGGAGGCAGGAAGCAGGGACAAATGCCCAGAGGCAGATGAAGCCACATCATGGCAGGACTAGGGAGTTTGGCCTGGCCATGAGTCGTGTCTGCAAGAGAGGGATCCGGGGACAGACAGAGTAGGGCCCTTTGATGGAGCGTTTCTGGGGTCCACAGATGAACAAGATGATGGCATGTGGAAGGAAGATCATCTTTCCCCAATAACCTCCTCCAAAACTGAGGCACATACACCTCCCAGTCACCAGCCCTTACTAGCAATGCTTATTCTCAAAATCAAGAGTCCTGAATGCCCAATAACTTCCCAGACCTGCGAGGCAGTCTTGAGTGGAGACAGTGCTAAGCCTCGGGTTGCTCTTGCTTCCAGTTTAAGGCGTGTTTGATCGCTTCTCCTGCTAAAAAAGAATATCTAAGTTCAAATGAAATAGCCTCTCATTGCTGGGGTCAGTTCAGCCTTTTTGCTGAGTAACATCTGTTTTTGAAATTCGGCTGAGACCCTGACTTAAAACTGTTTAACTTAAAACTCAGCAAGAGAACATCTTGTTTTTATGAATGTCCAGGGGCTGTGTGTCAACAAATAAAAGGTCTGTTTGTGGTATTCAAAGTGGAAAAGCTGGTTTTGAGATGTTCTGCCACTGGGATAAATTTATTATGGACTGTTTGTTTCTTGGAATCATGAATCAAAGTTTGAAAAACACAGTGAACCAGCTTAGTTTAAATCAGCAAATTTCTGCTTGATGGTGGGTGAGAAACATGCTCTTACTGTCAGAAGTTTGCTGAGCTGGATGGATCCAGAAAGATGCCCTCTTTCATGCCTCCCACCTTAGCAGGGTGAAGATAATGTCTTATGTGGATTCCCTGTGTCTGCATGAATTCTGGCAAAGAGAAGCTGATGGATCATTACTTACACGTTACATACACAGGACCCAAAGAGGGAAAGAAAGGGGTGAGAATGGTTCACCATCCCTCGAATCAGACGAGTTAGTTCCTTTACTTCTCCCCTACGACTTTAGGACAGAGAGGTGGAAAGGAGTTTCATTCATCTGCACTCTGGCACAGAGTAGATGTCAGTTTATGTTTGATGAATGAATGCAAACTCCGGTCTTACACATTTACATTTCCTTTATAAATGCATGTCTGTGGGTGCATTAATATCGTTCCTGTTTGAAAAAGACATTACCACCCATATCTTATTCTAACGCAAAAGAAACCATTAAACCATTCCTGTAGTTCTCTCTCATAGCGCCTTGTTTCCTTTCTTCCTAACCCTTATCCCAATTTGTATTCTGTTTATTGCCTACACCCACCACCAGACTGTGGGCACCCTGAGGGCAGAGTAGTGGTGTTCACAATTTATATGCCACACTAAGCAAGGTGCCTAGTGCATGAATAATACTTCACAAATGTTTACTGAATGTTTTTATTGAAATTCTCATTGTGGTGATGGTTGTAGAGTCTCAACCACTCCTGATTGTATCTTAACTTGAACACAGAGCAGATGACAACGGGGCTTACAATGCAGTTGAATATGTAGGGGTCTGTTGTGTAATGACATACTCACATTCATTTGGCCATACGCTCTATGTCCTGGTGGGATGAGTTAGTCTAACCATTTCCATTTTCTCAGTGTAAAGTTGTCAAGCTACCTCTGCCATAGCTGGCCAGAATTAATGTCATAGCACATGGCAGTAGTTTAGGATTTTTTTCTCTCAAATGGTTAACTTATTCCTCGTGGGATTCCATCTATGACTTTAGCCTTTATTAGCAAGACAGTCTGGCCCACCAAGCACCTGGTAAAGGCAGTACACGGATATATGGTCAGAAAGATGTTTTGGTACCCAATGGGCCTATGGCTTAATGTCCACATTCATTTGTCCAGTGGTCACTGTTGACCTTTCTGATGGTCAGGCAAAATACGAACACAACAACTTGAGTAGGAACAACATAGATTCATTTGCTCCTTTTGCTTTAGCTGTCTGTGTAGACAGGGTTGAAATGGGAATGATTTGTGCGTTCCAAAGGATCTCAAGAGAAATGCTCATTCGTTTACAAGAGGTGCAATTCCACAATAGTTTCTTGCTTTGTATACTTGAAAACATTCCCAAAGAAACAAAGTTGGATGCAGAAAAAATACTGGGAGAAAAGAAAAATAATACTCCAAATTCTGAACAATTCTACTTTAATAGGTTGCTCTGTCTGCCAGCTGGCCACAGGGTTGACTACTTGTAATATATACTTTTGGTAGGCCACATGTAGTTCTTGGAACTGTTTATATTAGGCTGCAGAAACTTAATTATTCTAAAATTGGCAGGATTCTCTTTGGTTACTTAATACAAAATTGCTTAGTCATCTTTATACATAGTGTAGACAGCTTTTGTTTAAGTGTGAAAAGTGGAAACTGCAAATGTACTCCGAAGAAATTTTAGTTCAGGTAGAAAAACAAGAAGGTATCATTTTTTTCAAGATGCTTAGCAGGTGGTTGCCACATGTTTTAATTTGACAAGTTCGGTAACTGTGGAGTTGAAGTTCTTGATTACGAGTATTTTTCCGTTTTCTTTGTGGATTTCGTCAGAAGTAAAAAGCTGTTTGTTGTTGCTGCTTCTTGGATTGTTTTCGAATCCTACATTTTGCAAAGTGCAGGTTTTTCTGCAAGACAGTGAAGAACTCTAAAGTCAGCTGTTGGAACAGCTTTCTCAGAAGCAAACAAGGATGTCATTTCAAGCTGGTTGTCACGAAGATCCTCCTTTTGACTCTTTTGGGTTTAAATCCTATCTCATCATCCTTAAATTGCTGCCTTCCAAATGCAGTACAGATCCATAGCGCTTCGGCGAGGAAATGGGCAGGCAGAATAAGTTTCTTCCGTGTATTTTGAAGTCTGAAGTGGCGCCGGAGGTTTCCAGTTTTTCCAGGAATGCCCATGGCAACCTCACACTCTTCCTGTGATCTGAGCTGGGGCTCCTAAGAGAGATGGTGAGAAAAGATAAAAGTCCTGTAGCCAATGGGTAGAGACACCAGGCCTGGGAAGGGTAGGTTCCCAAGCAAACATCCAGAACAGTACCTTATGTTTCTAATTACTGAGTGTGGTTAGAGAGCGAAATCAGGCAACATTTTTTTTTAGACTGATGGAAGCATTTAAATCGGCTCTGAATGTCAGTGTTTTCTAATTATGATGGAGGAGTGGCAAGGAATCTCCAAAGGCCATGGAAATTTGAAGTGTTTCAGCTGAACCCTGATTCTCTTCTTATTCATCATATGTTTTCTTTCTTCTTCTTTTTCTTTGAACATCCCAGAACAAACCTATTCCCTCAGTTAAATAGCTAATACTTCTCTTCCTGAAACCAGAATGTCTTTCTAAGACAAAGTTCTTTTCCACTAGAGGAAAACAACCACAACTGCAAACCAAAATATAAAATAGAGCTCCATAGTAAACCACCACAATCCCCAAGGTTACTAAGAGCTCAACTGGAGATGCAGCCTTTGATAATGTCTTAGCCAAGTTCATCTGTTCACCAATTAAGTCCAATGAATAAGCAATGCCCTGGAATCCACTCCAATTCAACAAGTGTGAACTCAATGCTAAGTATAAGAAAAATAGTCAAGAAATTTGATGGATCACAGTAGTC
>NW_012149008.1:2310221-2324364 GCF_000956105.1 Propithecus coquereli
GCTACCATATTGGACAGCACAGCTTTAGAACCTTGAAACATCTCTTTTCACTACAGCCCTTAACAGATAGCCGTTTCACCTCTACCTGGCTATCTTCAGTGATAGGGGCTTAGCCTTCCAAGCAGCCCTCCTTCGTATAGTTGGACAGCTCTGGTGGAGCCAGCCCTCAGCACATCTAAATTACGTGTGATAATTCTATGTATGCCTCTGTCATTCAGGAATACATTTACAAAGTACATTTACACGTTTTTTTAGCAAGGCTATGCCAAAGCTAACATGGACACAGGTTGGTGGACAATTTCCACCTTGGCCTTAGACTTCACATCTTATGTCATCTGCACTTCTCTAGGGAACAACCAAGCAGCAGCAGCCTCAAGCCTATTCTAGTTTGGTATTAACTTGTGTCTTTCAGTCTAATTCTCCTTGAGCTTGTCACGGAAAAGTATTTTAGCTTTTGAAAAGGGAACGGAAGAAACTGTGTTCCAAATTTTCACTTCTCTTCACTCTTTTAAGCAACTTCCAAGTTGGTTTAGAGATCATCTAAATACCAGTCTTGGTTTTCAACTGATTTGCTGCATTTAAGGAACTAATGCCAAAGTTCTCTATGTCTCAGTCTTTTTTCTTTAAATGAGAATGAAACTATTCTTCTTACTTGGGGAAATCAAGTAATGATAACCATACATTTTGAAAAATATAAAGTGCTCCAAAGTAAGATGACATTATTTGTGATAGCACTTCAAGATGCAACCTAAAGTCCCTAATCATGTCTTCCTAAGCATTTAAGTTAACACATAGAAAAACCATCATTTCACAAATCTAAAATACCCAAACTGCCCACTGCTCATAGGTGGAAGAGAGGGGCATAAAGACATTGGCTTTGGTAATGTTAAGTCTGTCAGGTCTTCTGTTTGTAAAAGGAGAAATATAAATAGAGAAAAAATGATAGAAGACTGAGCAGGGAAGGAGAGGAAAAAACAGATAATAACCTATTAACCCTCCCTTAGTAGGGCTTAG
This sequence comes from Propithecus coquereli, assembly GCF_000956105.1. NCBI lineage: Eukaryota > Metazoa > Chordata > Mammalia > Primates > Indriidae > Propithecus > Propithecus coquereli. Next base: position 2,311,236 of record NW_012149008.1, read on the forward strand.
TGTTATGGATTCCACTGATTAGAGAAAAGAAACAGCTTGAGAAGGCAAAGCCCCTCGGGTTGATTGCATTAATTCTTATTTCTATGTTGCTGGTCTTGACAAATGTGCTTTAATGATGGCATGTTTTATTTTTTTTTTAAGTAGCACAGATTTTTGGAACAAGATGGTGAAGTTTGAGCTAAAATTAAGTCCAAACTGTACATTACAATCCATTTGTTTATTTGGTTTTCGAGTCCCAAATGAACCTTTCAGTTCAGAAAAGAGCAAAGCGGGTTGATAAATTGATTTTTTTTTAAGAAAGGACAAAAGTTCATTTTCGACAGTCAGAAAGAAAACACTGCCAGATTTACTGTGTGACTACTGCAAATGTGGGTTTATGTAACTTTTGAGATACATAGTCTATTACCAAGGTCTTTGATTCACTTTGTAAACACTGATCAGTCAATAAAGCACAGAGACATGAATTGGCTTGAGTTACATTTTCCATATTCAGAACGGTAAAATCTAGAATAAAAGTCCAGTGGCCCAAACTGGCTACAATTCCTCAGTGCCCACTATGTCCCAGTAGTAAAGAGATTTTTTAAAGACTCTAGCTTTTCATATATGGGCTTAAGAACAAAATATGTGGAAATTAAAATATCAATGAAAGCATTTAAACACTAGTTAAAGAGAATATTGATGAGCTGCAGCAAGGCAGTGCGTTATCAATTAACAGAAGGAATTATAGCTGTTCAAGGAGGGAGCTATCACTTTTGAGCTAGGGTCCTCAGGAAAGGCATCATGAAGGAAATGAAATTTGAGCCAGAAATTTAGGATCAAATAGAATAAGGACAGCGAAGAGAAGAGGGGAGCTCATTCCAGATGGATGAAATAGAACAAGTAAAAATGCAAAGGCAGAAAAATCACAAGATATATTTGAGAGATAATAAAATATTTTTCTTATCTAGGATGCCATGATATGATCAGCTTGAAAGGAAGATTAATGGTTCTAGATCAGAACGTTCAAAGAGAACACACTTAGATATTCAAAACATTTAGAATGGGAAAGGAGGAGATGCAGATCTGTCACACTCGATGCATCCGTCTGTGCTGGACAGGAAAGCAGGCGCAGAACTGTAGCATTATGGGCATAAGATGAAACTTTGGACATCATCTGCTGCAACCATGTCACTCTACAGAGAAACAAAGCTCAGGGATCTTTGGTTCTGGTCTCCTAAGTCTGAGTGCAGGTCACGGTTTGCCAAGGCTTTGTGGAGAAGAACAGCTAAAGGATTGAGGAGAGTGAAGATCATCTGCAGAAGAGAGATAGGAAATCTGCTAGAGGACGTTGCACCCAGAAACCACCCAATACCTTTAGGATGAAGGAATTATTAATATCACTGAATGGCAGTGATAGCCCACCTGACATTAACACAAGTTTTTAGAATAGACACAACACACTCCCTGGCTTTCTCTCACAAAGCCCTGAATCTCAAGAACAAAAACCAGAAATCAGATGATGGTTGTAATCCAAGGTTGAAGATGGGCATGATAAGCCTGGTCGAAGTTTAAAGAAGGAAGAAAGTCTGAAATGTAAGTTCCATAAGGGCAAAGACCTTTTCTGTCTCGTTCACTGTTGTATCCCAGCACCTAGAAGAGCATGTGGCACATAATAGATGCTCAGTCAATGTTTATTAAATATGGATTGTATAAATCTTTTTGTGAGGGTTCACTGAAGTAGTTGGGCCATGAAATTTACAGTGGGTGCAAAATGATGACTAGTCAGAAAGGACCTGTCTAGTAATGGTTATGAGTTTTGAAAGACTAGGGTTCCTTGCAATAGCAGAGAAATAGTGATATTGGGGATGAGGATATAGGGGTTAGAGGAGAAAGGTATGTAAAGAGGAAGGTGCAATACAAGAAAAGAAACTCCAAGATACCAAAGAAAAGTATACAATGACACTGTCAAGCATACAGCCATCCTGAGTTACAAATTTCACAAAGCACTAACAATAAAATAATACTCAATAAATATTTCGAAGGCTGATTGAGATCTTTTGCGACTTGAAAATTCTATAATTTAAACCAAATGGGTTTGAAACTGAAGGCATGGGTAATTTTTAAGATCATTTCTTACCTATGTTTATATGATCCAATGAATTAAAGTGGAGATCACTGGCAATAGTCCTCTCAGAACTTCTCTGGAGCATCTTAATTATTCCCTGAAACAGAAAACAATTCCTAGAGAGAAATGGTGGATCAATCCAAGAATATTACAGTGGTTAAGAGCATACACTTTGAAATTCTGTAAAATGGGGATTATAATAGCTACTTCACAGGTTTATTATGGAGATAAAGTAAGATAGCATATTTTTAAATGGCCCAGCAAAACTATCAAGACATGAAAAGACACGGAGGGAACTTAAACGCATATTGTTAAATGGGAGAAGCCAGTCTGAAAAGGCTATGACGTACTATATGATTCCAACTAAATGATATTCTGGAAAAGCCAAAGCTACAGGGACATAAAAAGATCAGATCAGTGGTTTCCAGGTGTTGGGGCTGAGGAGAGGGAAGGGATGAATAGGTAGAGAACGGGGGATTTTTAGGGCAGTGAAACTATTTTGTATGATGCTGTTACAGTGAATACATGACATTATGCATTTGGCAAAACGTATACAACTGTACAACACAGAAGGACCCCTAATGTAAACTATGAACTTTAGTTAATGATAATGTATCAATATTGGTTTGTCAATTGTAACAAATGCATCACACTACTGCAAGGTGTTAATAGAATGTATTCATTTCTTGGGCTGCCATAACAAAGTACCACAATAGTAATTTATCGGCTTAGAACAATAGTAATTTATTGTTCCACAGTTCTGGAAGCTAAAAGTTCAAAATCAAGGTGTCACACTCCCTCCAAAGATGCTCGGGGAGGGTCTGTGCCCTGCCCCTTTCCCGGCTTCTGGTGGCATCAGGCGTTCCTTGTCCTCCATCTTCCTATGGCATCTCCCCGTGTCTGTCTGTGCCAAATTTCCCCTTCTAATAAGGATACTGTCCCATTGGATTAGGGTCCACCCTAATAACCTCATCTTTACATCTGCAAATACCCTATTTCCAAATAAGGTCACATGAGGTACTGGGGGTGAGGACTCTAATATGTATTTTTTGGCCAGGGGTGGGGGGGTGGGAAGACACAATTCAACCCAAATGTAGTAGAAAGCATGGGCAGGGGATGGGGAGAGGGAGTATAGGAGAACTCTCTACTTTCTCTTCAGTTTTTTTCTGCCCTAAGAAATAAAGCCTATTTATTAAAAATTTAAAGGGCTTAAAAAATGGTCTACCACATAGTACATAATCAATAAATATTAGTTAATTTTGGAGGCAGCTGCATTAACTTATTCAGTGCCCCTAACACTACAGATTTTATTTTTGATGCATTCCAAGACCAATATTGGCACTGCCCAGAAAGTAAATAGAACTTAGCTTTCTCCGCATGGCCTTGTCCCCCAATCACTGAGTGCTGGATTAGAGAGCCTCCTGCTCACAAACTTCTCTTGACTGCATTTACACATGTTTGAGCATGTGTGAATACACATATACACATCTAAAATCTGCCACCAACCCTGACCCAAACAAAAGCAGAAACAAGACTAGTTCTCCTTATAAAGGAGTCACAGAAAATATCCATAGTGAGGGTCATATGCCTGGGGGGGAATCCAACAACTTTTTGAATATAAAACATAATAGGAGGCCGGGCGCGGTGACTCACACCTGTAATCCTAGCTCTCTGGGAGGCCGAGGCGGGCGGATTGTTTGAGCTCAGGAGTTCAAAACCAGCCTGAGCAAGAGCGAGACCCCGTCTCTACTAAAATTAGAAAGAAATTAATTGGACAACTAAAACTATATAGGAAAAATTAGCCGGGCATGGTGGCGCGTGCCTGTAGTCCCAGCTACTCGGGAGGCTGAGGCAGGAGGATCGCTTGAGCCCAGGAGTTTGAGGTTGCTGTGAGCTAGGCTGACGCCATGGCACTCTAGCCCGGGCAACACAGTGAGACTCTGTCTCAAAAAAAAACAAACATAATAGTAGATTTCTTGGTTGAAAGACACACATTAAACTCAATTTTTTAAAGAAAAAGTATCATGAATTAGATTTAATAAATATAAATATACTTTAATCCCCAGTATTAGGAGGGAGATGGAGAAGGAACAAAAGAAGTGATTGAGAAAGAGAAAAATAAAAAAAGAGATGGCAGAAGAAATGTCAGTAAATATTCTATCCTTCAAGGGAAGCAGACAAGGAAAGACAGGGAGAAGGAAAGGGAACAGAAGAAAGTTCTGGAAGCCAGAAAATGATGGTAAAATACAGGGCACACCTTATGTCACATTGTGCTGATCACCTGGGCCCCGAGCTTTGTGGCTTAGTTACCAAAAGGAAGGGCAGTATGTTGAGTGACTTGAAATCCGTAATACTAACTTATTCCCTGATTGATTACAGCAGCCCTATTTTAAGAAAATCCAGTATACGAGAATCCGTACTGAAAAGACAGATGTATCAGTAGGTAATGATTTAACTGCCTTTGTAAAGGCAGGTTTTTGTCCCCCACTTTACAAAAGGAGTCACATCAGAGTCCTGTCAATAGCATGACCGCAATCCCCTGAGCACAAAAAAAAGATTTTCATAAAAATTATCAAGAACCCATCTGTCACATGCATCCGTACATACCTCTTTCATGCTACTCTGCCTATTTGTGACACTGGAGAGCTTTACAATTTATGGAATCTCCCGGCCTTGACATTTCATTCCTTCATTGGTTGGGAGTTTGTTTCCTAACCAATGTTGCTAGAAGGAATTCAGCACCGACTGGGGGTAGGGGAGGAAATGAGGGATTACTGGCTGGGGACATGGAAGCTGCTGCTCCCAAAAGAGGGAGAAAAAAAAGCATTTGCAATTCTAGCCAGACACGGCTCCCCTCACAAAAGAACAGTGCCAGAGGAACTCAGAAAAGCTGTGTGATATAAGGGTGTGAGGATGAAGGAAGACCTCCAGGTCCATCCTGCGTTGAGACCAACCAAAAGCCATTTTCACAAACACACACACCTTCTCTGCCCCACACAAGACATGCACACACATGCACACGCACACACACACACACACGCACCCCAACCGAGAGACGTAACACACGGTACACAGATGTGTTGTTGCACTCTCCTATCCCTCCGCTACACCCGCGCCCACATGCACAAAGCACAACCCAGAAAGGCGTGCTCTGTAGATGCAGGAAGTAGCACGCTGCTCACACTCCCACTCTCCTCCGCCCCCTCGGTGCCCCCACATGGATACGCAGCGGCATTCAAATGATCGGTAGTTTTTCTACTGCTGGGAAAGAAAAAAAGTGCCCAAGTAAGTAATAAAAGGTGAGGAGTAGGAGGAGGGAATAGATGGAAGAAGAAGAATTTGCGTGGGTCGAGAGACAGTGAGAATGGTCAGCCGCCAAGTGACCACACCACGTTAGTCAGTTTCACTTCCCTTTGAACATTCCAAGATACTGCCCGGCTCTGCAAACCATGTGTGTCTTGGGCCTGCTTGGAGATATTTATTTCACTGCTCATTAGCACCTCCGCCAGAGATACAGGCCGAGAACCCCTGTTGCGTGCTGACAGGCAGCCAGAATGACTCCTTGGCTTTGATGAGGTAGGAGCAAGAACCAGAGGATTAGAGGATGCTCTCCAAGCTCCTTGGAAATGAAAAGTGAAATTGTCTGCTTACAGACAGACCACTTTCTTCCATTTGTGTTTACTGTTGCTATAGTTATTCAAGAGGGGGTTTATATGCAATAAAAGAACATAGAGAAGAGTCTACTCTCTCACTGCACCTAGCATTCAAGCACCCAGTCTGAACCCTCCTGTTCACGGGCTGTGCTCACACACCCCCGCCCTGTGGTCGGAACAGGAGCCCAGCCCTGGAAGAAAGACCCTCAGATGGCCTCTTAGTCACTTAGTACCCTCAAGTCACTTTTTTCATGCTGATAATTATGGAGATATTAGGCTGGAAAATGTAGACAAATTTCTTTGTGGTTGATGAAATAATAAGAGAAAAAACTGGTTGTTTCCTTCAGAACTAGCAAAGCCTTGGGAAGTACTCTTGATAAGAGTAAGATAGAAAAACTGATCAAAAATTTTAAACCCTAAATAAACACCAAGATTTGAATTTCTAAAGATTTATAAGCAGTATTAATAATACCCTAGAGGATAAGAAAGGGGGGAAAAAATTCAAACATTGTATAGTTTTGTTTTTGTTGGCTGAGGTTTTGTTTTTGTTTTTGTGGGTTTTTTTAAGAGGGAAAAAAACCCTCGAAAATAAAAGAATTTGACAATTTATTTAAGAAAGTTTCTGAACTTGGCTTTGAAAATCTAAGTTTTGCTTTTTGCTTCTTCAGACAAAGATGCCATCGGGTGGGATGGCTTTAGATTTTGTACAGCTCCTTATTTTCTTATGCATGGCAAATGGCTCGTTTCATGTGCACAGAAAGGGCTGGAAAATATTTTTGTGATCCGAGTGCAGCAGAGAGTCTAGGATTCCAGAGGAAGTGGAGGCCTCCCGTTCCGCACAGGAAACAATCTTCAAGCAGGCCTTAAATGCCAGATTCCAAGCCGAGTTTAACTAACCACTGACAGCTCTGTAAACAAAGCAAGGACAAAAAGAGCCAGCTTCCCCTTTTCTGGTAGTCATTTTGGGTTTGGGGGCTGCAGGGGAATTCTGGAATACTTGACTCCATGGCACAGAAACGCAGGGGAAGCCGGCTCCTCATTTGAAGAGCTAGAAGGGAAAGATCTTTCCGGAATTAAAACCATCACAGAGGAGGTAGGAAAGAGTAAAATGGTTGGATTACATCTGTAGAAAGAGCTGGGATTTTTGAGCTCGGAAAACAGCTTGATTACAACTTAACTGCTTTTTAAAATGTTGCTTCATTATGTTTATTTATGATGTTATTGCTGTAGTCTTTATTAAAATTCTGTTGCTTCTTTTAGAATATGCACATTGTATGCCTAGATACTGTATTATTTTGTTTCTCTTTTACTTCTGTCTTAGTTCCTACATATTCCTTTCCTTGCCACTTTCCTTTTTTGTTTACCACTCTTCTGTTTTTCTCCTCTCTCTTTGTTCACCTTTTCCTAATTTTTGTCTAGGGTTCAGCAAGTTACAAAGAACAAAATCATTCAGTAGAATTGCAAGCCTTCAAAACCTCTCTGTCTCCTGAGATCTTTTGTATTTTAATGTAATCCTGGGATCTTACTTATTTGTCTCTGATCATTTCATGAATGAGTCTGAATTTAACTCAGCTCAGGAGTCAGAAACTGATCACTGTCTGCCTACCAACTTTCTAACATATTTTTCTTATAGAGTAAAGAAAAATAAGGGAGGTGAAAAAAATGGGGGGAAGTGGAAGAAAAGCAATTCATGAGAGCTAATACTCTGAGTCATCTATGATATCGACTCTACCTTCTCCCCTTCAGATCCAGACGTTATCTGGTCTTCCTAAACCTGAAACCACACCATGGATGATTTTGAACGTCGCAGAGAACTTAGGAGGCAAAAGAGAGAGGAGATGCGACTCGAAGCAGAAAGGTAAGGATCTGGGTTGAAAAATACTTGCCATTATTAACAATGTTGGTTTCAGGCCGCAAAGACTATTCCTCTGAAGGCCCAAATGTGGTCATATCGCACCCTTACCTGCTTGAGAAACTAGGTATGGAAAATTTTCCAGTGAAGACTCTAAATTCTGTATTACAAAAGGAAAACAAACAAATAAGCATCACGAAAAGTATTTAAGAAGAGCCAAATAGTTACATTTAATCAAGACCTTCCGTGTGGGAATTTTAAAATGACAAAGGTGATGTGTGAATAAACGTTTAAAAGGCACATATAATATTGAAATGACAGAAAAATGCCAAATATTAAATATTGGGAACCATTTAGAAAATGACAATATTCAATCTAAAGAAAAGTAAAGGCAAAAAGCCACGAAGAAATCTCATGACAAATGTTTATTCTTATTAGAAAAGCATCCAAATCCAGTGATCTGTATAGTACAGGTTAATAATCACAGACTGTTACTGCAGGACTCTGGGTGCAGTGGGAAGATGTTATGTTGTGTGAGGCGTCTGTAGTGGTGACTTTGAGGGTAGGTTGGGGAGATAAAGAAAGCATTGGGGTATGGAACCCACAGCATAAATGCATATTTTAAAATGTTTAGACCTCAGAGCAAAGGACAGTGGCATTTAACATGGCTTAAATCTATTGAGAAAGCAGAGTAGGCAGTCACAGGGAGAAAAATGTTAAAACAATGATCTTAAAATCAAATCAATTTTGCCTGCCAGTATTTCCAATACACAGATGAAAAGATGGTGGTGATGTGATCTCTTAGCAATCCTGCAGTAGAAAACTGGAAATATACACCTATAACAGAGTATCATTCCTATGTTCAACTTATTTGTGTGGCGAATGCAAAAGAAGATAAACTCGGCCAGAGTCGGCTGCCGTTCACAGAATGGCTAAGCACATACACATGGCGCTATGAATGGTACCCGCATTCTGTGGGTTCAGATCCTAGCTCTGTTCCCCACATGAGCTGTGTGGCCATGAGCAAGTGACTTCCCTCTAAGCTATAGTTGCATTATTTACAAAATAGGCTTAATATCCACATAGCTTGTGTGGTTGTTGTAAAGATGTGTGAACTTCATAAACAGCCTAGCCTGGTACCTGGTACATAGTGGGTTTTTCACAAATGATAGCTATTATGATTGTCGACCATTATCACTAGCTAAACAAGTAAGAAAAGACATAGCAATATAGCCAGAGCTAAACGTTAATGCCAAGAGAAGGAAAGGCAGTCATCCCCTGCGTTGAAACTGATCAGAAAAAGTTTCTTGGAAGTGGTAAGCCACGGAGGAAGTAGTGATGCTGATGGAGAGGAAAAGGGAGGCTGTCTAGGTGAGGGAATGGTGGTGCCAGCAAACGCTCAGAGGCAGAAATAAGAATCCTGGCACAAGAAACCTGCTGAGTGCTTAGGAAAAAGGGGTTGAACTTGCACATCTTAGTTGTTTCTGCTTCACATAAAAGGAACAGACAGAGGCTTAACAAAGGAGTCGTGTGTGATGAAAGTGTGTTGCAGAAAGTCATCTACAGTGGACTAGAACACGGGGACATTGGCCCCGGTAGAGTTGATATTGAGTATACAGTGATGAGGGCCTGAATCAGGGCGGTGAGTATGGAAATGAAGAATGATCAACTATGAGAATCTTTATAGAGGGAGAACTAGCAAACCTTTCAGGAGAAGGAAAACTCAAAGATAATTCCAAAGAATCTAAGTCTTAGGAGTTGAAAGGAAGGTCTATGCATTGTCCCAGATGGGAAATCTGGAAAGGATTTCATTCTTTGGTGGTCAGAGAAAACACCCAGAATCTCTCTAGCCCCAGCTCTTTTAGGCCAGCCCCTGTACTCTGGCCTGACCTGGTCTCTGGTCCTGCTGTACTTTGGTTTCCTTGCATGCTGTGAGGTACTTAAAGGCAGAAACCATATCTGCCTGTTTGTTACCATTATTTTTCCCATCCCCAGTACAGACACTTAAACCTGGTTGGTGCTTAATAAATATTAGTTGGATCAAGATATTCTGTAGGCCATCAGGAGAACCTGAGTTCAGATGACACAGCATTGGACAGAATAAGAGGTGTCTTCCTTTAATAAGATTTGTCTTCCTTTAATGTCAGACTTAAAAGGAATGTACACAGTAAAGCTTAGTTAGGTACCTTTAATAACCTAAAATAAATTTACACGAATTTATCCTAACCTTATTTAACTTACATTTTTGTCTATATTATTTCTCTTGGAATATTATATTCCATCTGCTTTCTTTTCCTTGTTTTCTGTTCTTTCTTTTCTCTCCTTTCTCTTTCTCTCCTTTCTCTTTCTTTATTTCATCTTAAGAGAGAGAAGTACTTAAGTATTTCCTTATATTTGTACTAAGTTTATCTTTTCACATTTCAAGGTGAACCTTCTAATCCTGTTACTCTGAGATTTGGTAAATCCTTGTTCACCCTTCAGGACTTTGTAAAATCTGATCATTTATGGGAATAGTGAAAGTCAGGATTTATGGTCCAGCCAACTTTAATGGGAAAGTGCAGGGTGTGTACAGGAAACAGATGGCCAGAACCAGAAATTAAGGGCCATCGAAAATTGTGGTTTGGGTCTGAAGACAAAGAGCACATGAGACCCTGGACAAGTCCCTTCCTTTAGCTCTAGACCTTGGCTTCCTCCTCTAAAATGGGACTGGGTGTTTCCTCTGGGGCATTGGTGGTCATTTTTAATTTCCTTTTGGCTTTGGTATTGTCTAATTCTTTCACAAAGATCATATATACGTATTTTTAAAGCTAAATAAACATTAAGGCAATTTTCCATTTTGGAAAAAAAATAATAATTCTATGGCCCTATGCAGTATAGCTGTGGCTAGACTGGAAATGAACTAACTTTCCTTTGGATTTAGGGAACTAAAAGAAAGAATTCATCCTGGATCTTGAGTGGTAGTGGAGCAAATTAGCCAAAATAGAGTGGCCCCAAGGCTCAGAGCTGCAGATTCATTCATTCACTCTTCAACACATTTTTATGGGGCATCTTTTCTGCTGCCAGCTCTATTTTGGGCACTGAGGATAGACCAACAGAATGACAGGATTGGAAAGAGTGTGCTGAATGCTTTTTAACATATATAAAACCAAGTAATAATCAAGAAATGACACTTTTATGTCCTCAAACATAATATGTACCCTAATATTAATTCATACTTATTAAAGATGACTCATGCCCTCTGTACACCAAACCCCTGCAGACAACGTGGGGGAAGGGGCACCGCAGAAAAGAGAAAGTCCATTGACTTTCCATACCCACAAAGACTTTCCAAATAAAAATGCCCTGTTATTTTAATTAATTATTATTGAGTTTGATTAGCAGGTACAGTTCTACTTTGCAATGATAAATAATTTAAAACTCGTACTTTCACCAGATGTTATGTTAACCACACATTAAAATAAACAAGATTTTTACACACTTTATTCCTCAGAAGTAGATCTTTTCAAAGACTACTTAAAAAGCTAATTGCAGGTTTTGTGCCATGCTGGCTTTCGTGGGCTTGGGCCTGGCATTTACTCACCACATCATAGCTGCCCTGAGACGCTGTCATCCACATACCTCATTCTGAGAGGTTTAGTCTAGTCCATTCCAAATAACCTAGACTGCAAGCCTAGCTAATCAAAAGCATCCTTCCCCCCTTTGTCTTGCCCCTTATTCTGTGCAACTTTCATGCTAGTCACCTTTTCCTTGTCCTTCACTTTGTTTTCCCATGCCAAGATCTTGAGATGAGGTCTTTAGATTTGGCAAAAAGGAGGTCCTTCATAAGGCCATTAAAAAATTATATTTTGAATACCTACAAAATACGAGATACTATCCTGAACCATAGAGATCAATGGTCAACAATAGAGAGAGCACCCCTGCAATCAAGAAGCTCATATCCTAGGTGGGTTAGTAACTTCAGGGCACTCTTGATCAAAAGAGGAAGAAAAAAAATTCAGTAGGCAGTATGGAATATGCAGGTAAAAATCCTTAATGTGTTGCTTCTAAGCAGAGGACACTATTAAACTTTATTTTCGAATCAATTACCTGTTTGAGCAAATAAATGCAAATTTAGTTTTGCTGCTCACCATTTTCCACCAATCCCACGGGAATAAAAAACTAATAGGTATATTCTACTTCCCTTTCTGTTTCTATCTAATTCCAATCCCTCTCATTCTGCCTTCGTCTCTCTATCCTCGGTGCACCTTCATGTATTTTCCCCCAGTCCACGTGCATCTCCATCAGCACGTGATTTGTTTGTTTCCATATCTCCTCCCATCTGCACCCCTAATCTGTATACTTTGGATTATTTATGCATGTACTATTGTATCAATAGGAAATACTACTTTTGGCAGGGAAAGGGAAGACATTTTTAAAGAGGAAGAGAGAAATTCAGTTAGTCATTTTATGTGCTTCTAGTAAAGATGGACTGACCACAGCACCTGCATAGGTATGTCTGAATGGAACATATATGTCCTATATAAATGAAGAAACACCAACAGCATAATGATGGGAGACAACATAGCTTAGCAGTTAAGGGCACAGACTTTATTTTTTTTTTTTTTTTTTTTATTTCAAGGCACAGACTTTAATGTTGGGCAGCTATGGTATCAAATCCCATGTCTGCCATTTATTAACCATGTGATGTTACAAATTATTCAGTCTTTCAAAACTTCTGTTTTCTCCCCTGTAAAATGGAGGAATTAAAAGTATCCACCTCCCTGGGTTTTTGTTGGGATATAAAGAGACAATATATGAGAGTATTAATACAGTGCTAGTCATCTAATCAACATTCAGTAAACTCATTGTTAATTATTTTTATTATCTAATTAATTTTATTATCTCTACAACACACAAAGAAAAAAATAAAAAATATAAAGTGGTTTTTTTTTTGTGGGGGGTAGGTCTTAGAAGATACAAGAACCCTAGGCAAGAAGAGCAAGAATTTGTCACTGAGTGAAGAGCTTTGAGTGTGGGTGATGGGAAGCAAGTTCTGAGGAAGGATTGTGTTGTCTCAGCAAGAAGAGTTAACACCAATTTAAGTTGAGCTATTTTTAAAAAGTTGGCTAAAAGAATTTTCAGCTACAGTGTGTTTTCTGAGAAACCAGCAGTCATGCTTTTATCCATGAGGAAATCTCTAGTAGACACACTTTGCCCGATGTTGGGCTTGGTTTCACAACAACAGCTCTCTCACTCTGAGAGATGTGAACTCATTGTTTTCCCAGCATAAGCTTTCCACACCCAACGTGAGCTCTTCTTTCCGATCAGAAGAAAGGCCCCTCTTGCAGAGTGGTGTTATCAGATCCGGAGGCTCATAGACATAAATAAAGGGAGTGAAAACACTTGCTGTTGTCTTCGTCCATACATTTTTATGGGCCTCTGAAATATCCTGATGATTAGACATTTGAAAGTCAGTATTTTTCCTATGCTAGAAAAACAAGCAATTTTTAAAAATCCATTGGATCTATGAAGTCCCCTCCC